>NW_016908333.1:11794-27559 GCF_001483705.2 Eufriesea mexicana | reverse complement strand
TCCCTCCCGGCTCTCTTGTTCCTTCCTTTCGAGCTTACTTACCGAGGAAACAGGAACGAGACTTTGGTTTCGTTTCGAATCCGGGATGGAATACGGGGCCGTCGTGGATCGCGAGCTTTCGATTCGTCCGCAGTCCCGCAGTCGGAATAAGCGTTTAGCGATCGACCGGGAAATCGCGTCTTCGTCGAACTTCAGCTGGGAACGAAGGTGAAACCGGTGTCGGTTTATTCGCTGGGACGGAAAACGAGATAGGCGCGTGGATGGATGAAAGGTAGAAAAGGGATTGTGCGGAGCCAGCAGATCCGAGGGCGTAATTTACATGGCTGGCGATCGATCCACGTCGGCTGGCTTTGGCAAACTTGGCGACCTTTGCCCGGTTTCGTTCCAGGCCATAGACCGCGAGAGACACGGTGACTTTATTTACCCTAGAATCTCTTGTTTCCTATATATTCCTGCCTCTATTCGCCATCTCGAGGCCGTAATCCTTCTCGCGTTATTTCCCTCGCGTCGTGCTAATTTCCTTCGAGCTGCGACGAGGATTGAAACCGAGACTCGGGCCTTTCACGAAGACGCAGCTGGACGTGCCAGCTATTTCCATGCAAATACCATCGATTTGCCGCGGGTGATCGACGTTAGCCGTCTTCGGTCTCTAGACGCCGTGTATCCTATTCCAGCCGGAAGGAGAGGGAAAAGATGAGAAAAACGGTCAGAGAGAGAGAGAGAGAGTGGAAAAGGCAGAGATATCGGTCGAAAAGGCGGGTACTAGTCGCTGGAGATATCTCGGGGAGATATTTCTCGATTCTTCTTACGAGGAGACGCACGAGCGTGGAATCGGTTGCCAAAAATTCGGCGGAATTGGGTCAATCGGAGGAGAGCACGCGGCGTCGAGCGGTTTATTAACAAAACGTACATCGCGTAACCTTCGTCTCTTGGTCCGAGCACCGGTGAATGTAGGTTGATGTATTAATATCATTAATTCGCGTACGCGCCGTTTCGACGCGAGTAAGCCGGCCGCTGCTCGCCGGCCAAATCGCGAGCCCTTCGGCCCCGCTTCGGGTGCGCACGGGGCCCGTGGTGTATTTTAAGACGGTTCAGTTCTGCCGAGGGCGCGACGCGGTCCGTTGATCGCGAACATCGAGGATCACGGGACTGTGGTAATTAAGCTTCCTCGCCTGCCCCCCTGCTCGGATCGTCGCGGCTTTAACGAGTTCGCAAGAGTCGAAAGTCGAGTTTCATTAACGCTCTCGATACCGTCCACCGGTAAAGAGATAAACTCGCGGTCCATAGCCGCGTTTGAAAAATTTACATAATTTTACGTAACGCCGCGTGTATTTTTGCGGATGCATTATACCGCATACCAGCAGAGTGCGCAGTTTCGCTGGGTTTTATTGCGTTTCGCCGAAAAAATAACGCCGGTATTTCCGGTAAAAAATGATAATCGTTTCGGTTGAAGCAAAAAATTAGCAACATTGCTCTGCTCCATTTGTCGCGGAAAAACAACGTCGCGCGTATGTAACGCTGGCTCGCGAATTGTCTACTTCTCGCCGTAAAGTGGTCGCACACGCGACGTGCACGACACATTGCGAAGTATAACATTTCCGGATAAAAACATACCTGAAACTATATCGTTTTTAACTATCGCAATATTTCTGGTTTACCACGGTTTACAACTGTACCAGGTTGCGTTTCAATTTTTCCCTCACTTCCGCGAGAAATGTCGTATATTCGGGGTTAGTCTGCGTAAGTATACGTACGACTGTTGGGTGGCAGCAAAACGACGGTGGTAAATAGTAAATGTAATTTATTGCGAACTAACTTATTTGTTAATCCTTGAAATACCGTTTCGGAGATATTATTACACATCAGGAAATACCATATTGCCGACCTCGTACTCGGGTAAAACACTATGGTACCTTGAAGCTTGGTCAACGTATATGCCAAGTACTTGGAGCATGGGGGGCAACAATTTAGTTCGTTTTTCCGTTTGTAATCCCTATCCTTATACCTCAAATTCGGATATACGTCAGAAGAATCTAAAGTTAACTTTTTGCGTTCGACGAATTTTTGGCTAGAAAAGACTAGAAATTCAAAGATTCCCTACTACAAAACTGACGATACTTTTTTGAGCAGTAAATAAAGATTTGTATAATAATGGAATTATAGAATTATTTGATTTCGATACCTCGTACACTGTTACGTTATCTTCAATTTGACATGTTAATGAACATCGATCTTCGAAATTTTATCAAATGGTGACTGAAGGGCGCCTCTCGAGTGCAAAGGGTTGATATGCTTCTGGGATCTGTCTACGCTTTTGCATCTGTTTGCTACGTCTGTCCCACTTTGCCTCGTTGCTTCGTTCGCTTTCCTTGTCACCTGGTGTTCCATGATCGGGCTAATAGGAAGAGATCAGTTCTATCAATAAGGGAAGCGTTTTACTCTACTTCTGTCATGACGTTAGAATGGTTGGGCTAGTGAGGATTCGGTCCTAAAAGTTTCTCAGACGACTTTGTAGCGACCATCAGTCTCACCCTCGCTACTAGAGGGATTCCGACTTCGAGGACTTCCTCGCAAATCCTCGCAAATCCTCGCAAAACCTTCAATTCCTATATATATGTATGTAGAGACTGGGATTGGTGGTGGTAAATAGAATTATTTATTAATTAATAATAATAAATTAACAGTATGCGAGGGACGATTAATTCTTTGCACTCGAGAGGCGCCCTTTAGTCACCATTTGATAAAATTTCGAAGATCGATAGTAATTAATATGTTAAATTTCAGATAATATAACGGTGTGCGAAATATCGAAGTCAAATAATTCCATGTATTAATTATTACGCGATTTCTTATTTACTGTTCAAAAACATATCTTCAATTTTATAACAGAAAATCTTTCAACTCCTACTCTTCTTTAGCCAAAAAATCGTCGAGTGCAAAGGGTTAAACACACGAATTTGTCTCTTCACGCGAATCTATATCGACTCCAACTTAAGACTACGCTCAACTCAACGACACAATGGCAAATCAGTCTGTTACAACTAGTGGCTCACTAATAAAACACAATTAAGAACTTTTCCAAAGAACTGTCTCCAACAAACTGCTTCCTAATCACTGTTTCCTAACCACTTTTGTCTTCTTTTGTACCTTCCCCAACGCGTATACGTTTTCCAAAAGCCTCCTCCAACATGACCAAACATGGTCGTGCTAAGGGCCTGACGCATCACCGGGGTTTTTCCAACCGACCTGGCCTTCGAACCCTGGGTGACTTTCTAAGCTAAAGCTACCTATACACGATGTGGAAATTCTGCGATACTACATATGTAACTTCCCGACCTTGCAATAGTATCCCAGTCTAAGGCAGGGTCTGCTAGACCCTAGCCTTACTCGACGAGTCCACTAGCAGGCCCGGGACCAAACGCATCCCTTCCTTTTTCCACCATCTCTTGTAGCTACACCAGCACACTGAGGATATTTGCACCAGCACGACTTAAATAACGTAGGAGAGGACCCCCACAACTTCTTTTCAACCACCCAGAGTACTGTCACAGCTGGTGGTAACCTTATACCTTAATCAACTAGGCCCTAGCTTTACTCGATGTGTCCACTAACAGGCCCGGGACCAAACGCATCCCTTCCTTTTTCCACCATCTCTTTTAGCTACACCACCACACTGAGGATATTTGCACCGGCACGACTTAAATAACGTAGGAGAGGATCCCCCACAACTTCTTTTCAACCACCCAGAGTACTGTCACAGGTGGTGGTAACCTTATACCTTAATCAACTAGGCCCTAGCTTTACTCGATGTGTCCACTAGTAGGCCCGGGACGAAACGCATCCCTTCCTTTTCCCACCATCCCTTTTAGCTACACCATCACCCTGAGAGTACCTACACCAGCACGACTTAAACGACCTTGTGGGAGGACCCCCACAACTTCTTTTCAGCCATCCAAAGTACTGTCACAGGTGCTGACCTTATACCCTAATCACGCCCTGCTCACCATTCCTATATATACACGATGTTGATATTCAATAACCCTCTTTCGTATCAGCAACGGTAAGTCCGCAAAAGATAAAAATAACCGAGAACCGTGGAAACCGGGTGGTAACACGAAACCAGACATAATCTCCCGTTGTTTTACCCTATGCGGATACATTTGTGATGTAAGCGGGATAAAATTCTATCCGCTTTTCTCGTGCAAGATTGAAATTCAGTTTTAATCAAAGAACTCTGGTCACTGAATAGAGTGTGGCACATATGCGAACCATGATGGCGGACGCGTTACGGCTCTCATCCATACGTACCCTTTGTTCCTAAGACTCGGTTACGTTCGAGTGGTTCATCGAAATGCAATTAAGGGACAGCTTTAATTCCTCGTGACAATTACCTCGCAGATGACACGGACCAGGCGAGAGATTAGAGGTGCTCGTTCGGTCCCAAGCGAACGCGAATTCCAGTTTATGGCGTTGCACCGTCGCTCGAGATGGCCCGGCTAATCTCGCCGCGGATTAAGATTTCTCCCTTGGAAATGATCGAAATAACCGAGAAAGGATTTCACTCGTACGCGAGAGCAGTGTCTAGTCAGCCGAACCTATTGAACATCCATTTCTATCGCGGTGTCGAGTGGCTGACAAAAATTAACAACTACCGCTGCTGTTTCGAAAGCTGTTCCACGGCTTTTAAAGGGTATTATCTCGTATTCCCTGCATCCGACATAAACCAGCACGCCGATCGAAACAATTCAAACAATAGCGTGGTATCGAAAGAATCGCATTTCATTTACAGCCTACGATCGCCTACCGCCTGCGCAGTCCGTAGGAATGCAATAACGCAGTTATTCCCGATAATCGATGAAACCCTTACGTTGCTGTCAGTGCACGAAGCGAGTGAAAAATAATTACCATCGTCGGGGCAAAAACCGTAGTGGACCGTGTTGCGAGGAATTACGACAGGGGGCGACATAATTCAGCGGAAAGCGAAATTCAATTTTTATCAACCCCCAATACCGGGGATATCGATTTCGCGCAGTGGAAAAATTGAATTTGCCTGTTAATTTCGCTATCGATTTCTTGCGTGTTCAATCAACGTGTTCCTAAACTGGCAGCTTTTGCGCTCGAGATGGCGTCTTTGTGGACTCGTGTGCCCGTATAGGGGTATCGGTGGAGCAGCTCTAGCCTCGAGAGAGAATTACGAAAATTCGCCGACACCCCGAGCGAGCGGCTGTCAAACGGTCGAAAAATAACGAGTAAACCATAACGAACGGGGACACGAAATAATTCGATAACGTTTGCCGAACGAAGCAATGAACATTTCGTCGAATTCTCTCGGCGCCCTGGCGGAAGCCAATTCCGCGCGGCAATATCAGATTCGTGGAACGTTGTTAGGTGGATGGTGCTGGCTGACGGGACCGGGAATCGGTTCATCCCGCGATTAGCCGATTCGCGGAAAGGCGGTCGTTCCTGGGGGCCAGAAAAACGCCAATAATTCGTTGCCTCTGTACGGTAGTTCCACGTTCCTCTGCGAACGCCACCGCTTTGTTTAAACGCCGGTGAAAACGATCCGCTAATTTCTGCCGCGTGCCAGCCTTTATCCGCGAGTCGTACGTTCCCCTGTTATCTCGGTACCTCGATCGGTATGGGTGGGCCAGAAAGAGGATAAACGGAGCGTGGGCAAGGGTTGGGAAAATGGAAAAGGGAGGACAAAATAATCATTCGTCGGAGTCCTTCGAGTCTCTAAACAACGGGGCGCGGAATCGGATCGGTATCGACGGTCGATGGAGTTGGTCGCGAAGTTTGGAATCGTCCTCGAGTTCTGGGAAAATATTTTCCTGGACAGGGAGGAGGAACTTCGGTGGCTATGCCCGATGGCACGCTTCGTTGGGGGTTCGTTCGTGCGTAGCAACAATAAAACGTGAACAGAAGTTCTCGCCGAGCGTTTTCGAGTCTGCCACAGTAACCGGAAGCTTCCGGCCGGAAGTGGACTGCTGCGTCACCGGAAACGTCGCCGCTGCCCGATATTTTCCACCGATCGCACCGATATCCTCTGTGTATCTTAATAAATTCTGTTCTTCCTCGATTGTTTCGCTATGCGGCGCACCGCAAAATCGATTCGCGATTTTTCCGCCAAACGACAGAATTCGCTCCGATTTTTATCCACCTTTCCGAATCTCTCTGAACCGTTCCGATCGCGAGGGGAGTTATGAGGGAAATTATTCAAAAGATTCGAAAGGATGCTGGTCGATGGACGATTTCTCGTGGTCGCTAAATCGTTTAGCGTCACCCCCCGGGGATGTTTACCAGTGGCCTATTTCGCGGAGTGTTTGCCCGCGCGAAAATCCACTTTCGGCGCTCTCGTGCAGTCGTCTCGAGAGCTGAAAAGGCCGGTGTTTCTGTATTTCTTTGAAATTACCTAACAACCGGAACGTTTAAACTCTCCTCGGGGCCCGTTTATGCGCCGGGAATAGTCTCGAGACCCGCCAACGTCCACTTGTTTCGGTCTCCGTGCCCCTCTGGCAAGTCCTGTGTCCTCCGCGTCCTCTTTCGCTCGATCATCGTCCTTCCGCTGGCTCATCGCGCGTAATTGCTAGTTCCCTGACTCGGTGTACGTTACCCGGCGATTCGCATCTATATTCCGCGAAACTTGCGGAAAAGTTGCGCGTTATCGCGTGATCTCGGTGCGTTTCGTCGCTTCTGCCAGCGAGATACGTATCCGGATACTTCTTCGGGCTTTTATAACTTCCAAGCGACGAACTTTCCGGGGTATCTTTGGCTAACGGGTGATAACGAAGAAAACACGACGGGGTAACGAGGACGAGCATCTAATTCTCCGCCAGGAGCATCGCCGTGTCTTCGTCTCGCGCGTTAAACCGCTTTGTTGTCTCGAGTGGCAAACGACTAATGACCGCTTCTCGTTCGATCTCGTTCAAACACCCGTCCGCGAGGCAACGAGCAGCTCGAGTCCTCGAGAAGAGTAGCGTGCTCCGGGTGGTACGCTTTTCGTGCATTGTAAATGCGTAATTGCGAGTGGCGACAGGAGAAAGCAGCGGCTCTACCGGATCCTACGATGCCGTGCTTATTGCCCGGGTTAGATGGAGAAAATCGAGTGGAAACGACGCGTTCCTACGGGTCGGCGCGAAATCCAATTTCACCGATGAACGCCTCCGCGTGCAATTAATCGAAGTCTGTCTTCATTGATATCGGCGGAGCTGCAAATTTAATTAACCGAATTTCTGCGGCTGCGCTCTCGCTGCGTATCCAGTCGTTCACCTCTTTCCAATGTTTCCCGTTTAACGCGGCGTCCCGATGCCGCTTTGTTATCCGCATTGCCGCTTTATTCGCCGAATTCTCCGCGAAATTCAGCGCACTTTCGCACACGACCAGTTGCCGCTCACTTTCCAGCATCGATGATCGATCCCCGGTTCGATGGCATGCTACAAGCCCGCCGCTGCTCCACAGTCGCACGCTAAACTGCCTCGAGTTCTTGGGGGGTCCTCTCACCGAGAGGGGGTTCAATCTCCAGTGTAAATTTGTCATTCTCTACCCTCCGCGCGATCCTTGGCTGGTTATCGACGCGCTCGCGACGTTTTCCGTTACCAGCGACTCGATCGACTCCTGGGTCAAGCGCCCGGGCCAGTTCCTGGCTTTTGTCCTCGCGTTTCCAGAACTATAATTCGCGCGGCGAAAAGGCAAGACCTATTAATCTCCGGCATTTTATCTATCGCGGACACTGCAGGACCGCTGCACCCGGATGCCCGCGCGGAAATCCAGGGGCTCGATATTATTTCCGCGCGAGCATTGTCCGTCTCTCGGCCTCCGAATTTCGGATATTCCTTCCTTTGTCCCGAGCTCGCAAACTTGCCGCGTAGCTGGAAAACAGATTAGCGGATCTCGATTATCCGCGGATACGGTTACGAAATTCGACAGCGTTCTTCGTCGTGTTCTAGCAGGATCTTATACGCGTTCCTTGCTATTTGCGCGCCATATTTGCCACACGTTCGACGGTAAACAGTTTTACGCGTCGCGGGTGACACGCGTTCCGTCGCGATATCGACGTAACGAGAGCGGTATACGCTAGTACACCATCGGTTCCCATAACCATTTCGAATTCTCGCCCTGGCGTCAGTCGTTGCCTCGATTTACGCGCACTTTGCGACATATTATTCGAGCGTAGAACTCGGGGATGAACGCGTAATTCCACGGCGAGCCGCGATCTATCGATCGTGCCGTGCGAGCGAGCACCGGTACCCGGATTCGATACCATATCCTAAATTCCATACGCGGGAACTCGCGATCCAATATCTTGCCTGCAACACGGTGGATCGCGCGGCCGCGGCGTAATATTTATTGCCAATTAGAGCTGCAAATTGTTCGCGCGATATATCGACTTTAATAAACCTCGGCGTCGGGGTAGCAACTTCTGGGCCGCGCGTGGCTCTCAGGGTTTTAACCCGGCCGACGCTGATAACCGAGTTTATCAAGCTTTTCCTCCGGCTGATATTAAATTTGCGAACTCGCTGATCGCCATGGTGGCCCCTCTCCTACTTCCCCTGCCCCGACGCCCGCGTAATTCCAGCGAACGCGATCCCGATGATCCTGAGAAATATCGTTGCCCAATCACGAATGCGGATCCATCTCCGTTCGTAAATTCGCCAAACGAGAAACTGACCGTCGTTTGCGCTCTTAGCCGACTCACCCCCTCGCTCCCCGTGTGTATATATATATATATATATGTATTGTGGAATGTCAGGGTCGAAGGAGATAAAGCGAAGGAAACTCTTCCTTCAGGTGAAATCGCTATTGGCAAATCTCTGACGAGACTTTATTCTGCGACCATAATTGTAACTCGACTAACTAACTGTGGGGGTCCCCATCACGGTGTGTATATAATGTTGATGAAGTCTTCGTTGTTTCGGTCTTGATTATGCGATTCCTACTAATGACGTGATGTTCCTACGGATGCTGCATGTTGATATTCCCTTGGTCGTCGTGCTATGACAGGGTAGCAGGTAGAGGGACGACAGGGAAAGGAGGGGATGAGAGTTTCGTCCTGGGCCTGCTAGTGGACTCGTCGGTAAGGCTTTCTAGCAGGCCCTGTCTTAGATAGGGATACTTAGGTGACAAAGGAACTTCTATTTAAGGGAGGTGGAGGATTCACCAAGGACTTGCGAAAAAGTCCTCGAACCTTCTTCAAGTAGGAGAACATCTATTGGCTACACTAACTCTTGACTAGACAAATGACAACTTTTAAGGGAGGTGGAGGATTCACCAAGGACTTGCGAAAAAGTCCTCGAACCTTCTTCAAGTAGGAGGACATCTATTGGCTACACTAATATGTCTTGACTAGACAAATGACAACTGTGGAATTCCAACTGACTGTCTCTTTCAACGAACATCTGACTCTGTCTTCCAGAACGGACCCTTTTAAACCCCGCCTAGGAGACGAGCGCCTCCCCCGAAGGAGAAGCTCCTTCCACGCCAAGATCAAGGGTGAAGGAGACTCCTCCTTCCGGGTTAGGCCCTCCGAAGAATCACCCTTACGGGGACCCTTCCCGAGAGGTGACCACAGCCACGTCGCCCCCGGTTTAAAGTCGGGGTTGGCGAAGCCATCTGGCAACGGCTCATCCTGCAGCCAGATCCTAAGAACAAAAGCCTTGTCGCGACCATCATTCTCACCCTCGCCACTAGATGGATTCCAGCTTCCTATATACTCTGCGTTGCATGAAAGAAGTCATCTGAGAAATTTGTAGGACCGAAGTAGGGTAAAACGCTTCCCTTATTGGTAGAACTGATCCCTTCCTATTAGCCTGGTCATAGAACACCATGTGACAGAGAAAGTGAACAAAAAATAGATGCAAGAGCGTAGACTCATCCCAAAACGTAGTAGTGTTTCCAATTCATTGTAAGTTAACTCTGAGATAACATTTCTTTCGCGGATATCTTGCGCCTATGTGAACGTATCATGTTATCGAACTTGGAGATAGTAGTTTTGAGAGTGTCACAGAAGAGTGGGTATTACTAACGAGAGTATAGGCGGTGCAAATGGAATACTCTTGCCCCGCGACCGAACGAGATGACTTCTTTCCTGCAACGCAGAGTATATAACTTCCCGACCTTCCAATAGTAGAGTCCACTAGCAGGCCCAGGATGAGACGCATCCCTTCCTTTTCCTTTCGTCCCTTCCAGCTATATCATCACCGACCGACTTCGACAAGCTTAGGGGAGAACACCCCAACAGCCTAATAGCCTAAATTAGGCTTTCGAACGACGTCTCGTGTCCGCTGTCTCATGTCGTGTCATGTCACGTCTCAATATAGAAGTCTAAGTAGAATAAGCAAGTAATAAGCGCAATAAGCAAGTAAACACAGGGTCCGAATTGCTCGCCATTTAGGATTTCTCTACCGAAAGACCATAACGGGTCTGTTAGCGCTTAATTCTACGTCCACGTCCTACGAAATAGCCTACGATATTTATATACAATTTTTTCCCAGGCAGAACCGCACCAGAGCACGTGTCTTTATTTCATCGCGTAACAAACTCCGTCATAAATGCGTTATTACCGCAACGGGGGGATACGTTGGCGTTACACGGCGCCTTTGTGCGCCAAGATTCGCTTTTCCTCCTTTATTGAAATGCTTAACGTCGCTGGCAGCGTTGAGCCGCGCGATGACAACGTCGGGCCCGACGTGTCGACGTCAGGTGTCACGGTGGAAAAATGCGAGCGCGCGGAGACGCCCGAGGAAGTGGATAATTGCGAGCCGCGGATCGACGCCGCGAGGGATGTCGACGGTGAATGAGCAGCGCCGGGGTCTTTGGACCCGGTGATTCGTGAGAATCGCGCGTGCAAGCTGTCGAGGCGTATTCGATGGAGCGAACGGGGCATAGAATCCGAATCGCGGAGCACGGGTCCATTTAGCGATTCGGGCTGGTTAAATACGCTCGCTTAGTTCCTGCCAGCGTTCGCGTAATATTCGCTTCCGGTTCGTAAAGATCGGTTCGGTTTAATCCTGCTGCGCCGGAACGAGCGTCTGGCCCGTTACCATTTCGTTTCTCGGACGCGAAACAAAGGACGAGGAGAGGTCGTCGTACTGGGCTTTTGAAAATCTATCAACCGTTCTCCGTGGAATTCACCTCCCGGCGGCCATTTCGTAGCGGGGTTACGAGCTTGTCCAGCGGCGAATAACGAACCGCTGGGAACGAGGGCGAAGAAGGTATAGCCGAGTGGCGAAAGGAGAGCGCGGGAATAGCTGGAAAATCCTCGCCATAAGGATCCACGGGCGTTGAAAACGCGGCGAGGGTAGAAAGTCCGCTCTCGTCCATTCTCGAAGACGGAACCGGTCCGAGATAAAGCGCGTACAACTGCGGTGATGTTGCCAAACAGGATCGAACGGTTCTCTGGCTTCCTACAGGCCACGGAAACAGAGAGAAACGTGGCTCGTCTCGGAGATGGAAATGTCGGGCCGTAACGAAGCTGCAAGCCGATAATGTGCTTACTCGGAACCGGCGGAAAGAGGATTTTAAAGGTGTTTGCGTGGAGAGCGCTCGACAGAGGGGGTGGGCTAGGTGGGCCGGCTGGAGATGCAAGAAGACAGATGACAGATGGAAATCGTGGAACTCCCGAGTCCATCCCGGATGCAAACAGCGAAAATCGAAGCGAAGGCTGGCGGAGCGGCGGTGTTGAATTATTAGAGGATTTACGGAGGGCAAATTGATTCGTTCTTGGAAGGAACGGGGGCCATCGGTAATTCGATTGCTCGTGGAAAGTTCGCGCCGCGGTGCAAGGGACAACAGTCGCCGCGCGTCTAGCAGAGCGGTAATTACTAGCGGATCCAACGGGTCGACGAAATCGGTCCAGAGCTTTATTTCGCTTTCCCGGTAATCCGACGGTTCGTTCGTTTCCTATGACGCGTAATTCGTCAGGGAATTAGCGGAAGGTCTCGATATTGAAATTGTGGTTGGCTCCTCCGGACCTGTCCGCCGTGACTTACGGTTTCCGTGGAAATTTACGAATCGACGGGTCAGTCGATGACCCATCAAACATAATCGCGCGATTCGTTATGAAAAATGCAGCGGGATGCCCGCGGTTTCCGTTGCTCTATCCACGGATCAGGAACCCCCTAGGAAGAACGCGCGATCCACGAATGGTTGAAATCCGATTACCGTGCTCGATCGTGCCCGCGTTTGCTGTTCCTTTGTGAATCACCGATGCAATTAGGCACGTTCCAGCCGATATCGGAGCGCACAGTGCGCGTCGATTCGAATCTACATTGTCTACGCTTTGGAAAATGAACGCGATCGAAGATTACACCGTTTGTTCGCGAGTGGACCACGGCTCTCGACGGCAGCGTCCGGGCCGAACGAACTTTTCGCGAAACGGAAGCACATTAAACGGTATGCAAATAAGCGGAGCCGATTTGTCGCGAGGCCGGACAAGTTTGGTCACCGCGAAGGTTGTTTTCGACGACCCCTCGAGCGGTACACCCTCCGTTGGAGCATCGTTCGAGTGAAACTCGCCGGAAACTGCTGCCGCAGCACCGTCAAACTCGAAGGAGACCGAGCGGGAGACAATCCGCTTCCGAACGTCGACACGCGTCACGAAAGCGAATTCCATCCGCGAAACGACGTCGAACGATATCGCGATGCCGCGCAAAGAAGAAACGGATCTCCGATATAACGTTACTCGAGTGATAAAAAGGCAATCGAGTCGAGCGGATGCAGCTGCGCTCTTTGAACCGATTGCCTCCCTGTGGAATAGAAACAGTTTCGTTTCACGGATCGATGTCCCTTTGACGCAGCTTAGACGGAACTTATCTAAACGGTGCAGCCTTCTTTGCCATGGGACCGATATTCCCGCGACCGTTGCTCGCGTTCGCCGTGTCTGCTCTTGGAAAACAAGACCACGTTCCTGGCGAAATTCGCAGTACCTTCTCCGCGATGCGTGGAAAGCGGCGTGGAAAGGGTCGGTAGACGCAAGGGACGCGTTATCCTCTTAGCGATCTTGCCGCAGGATCGACGGCACGGTCGAAGAATACGAAGTACGTAACGACCAAAGTTTCGATCGCGTGTTCCACGAGAGAGGCTTTCCACGATTCGTCGTATAATTTTGCAATTACCGTGGCGCGTTAAAATGTCTTTGCGTAGATCTCCGGGCTCGTCCCGGGCCAACCTCTGATCTCGTGTTTATATTTAAGGGAGTTTACACGGCGTACCTTGGCGCGATCTACTTCGGGCAAACTTTATTCATTTCACTTCTATCCGAATAATCCTGCTTAATTAAACCTCACTTCTCGTCCTAGTGGCCCGCCTTCGAGCGGATTAGCCACCCGACCGTATCGCCCCTTTGCCAGATCGGCACGATCGAAGGCCGAAATCTACGGCTGTCCGCGAACCGCGCTGTTCAGAAGGGTACGAGAGCCCGGAATCTCGCGTCCGAGCCCAAACCACGTCCCAGCCGACGACGTTGACATCCTGCGCGATAATTGGCGAAAGCGAGATTTTCCAACGATTCGACGTCGTTTGCTCTAAAAACAAGACCGAATCCTTTGTCTGAGCGGGGGACAGGAATCCGCGTCACTGAAAGCTAGCTACAGTTTACACTTTGCTTCACCAAGAACAATGCAAACTGTTCTAGTTACAGTCTGACTGAAAGCGCAATTCAACCTCCTGACACGGGACAATGTAATTGATCGCGCGAAACGTCTAGATTATGTGCGCGGCTTGACGAGCTTCCCTATTGACAGAGAAATTGATTGGCAGAGATTTTTGTTGCCGCGGTCAGTGGCTGGCCAATCGATAGACGGGGCGAATTGACAGAAATCAGACGCGGCTGAGATTCCATTGACGGAGGCTCGGTCGACATGACGGACGATTAACGCGATTTAGCGAACTAAGGGATCCATCGATCGATCCCTCCGAGTCCCCCGCTGTGAAATCCGATTCCGCGCGAACGTTTAATTTACCTTTGCTACGGAGAAAAGTCGCGCCGAGAGGTAAATCGACTCGACGTTCCGCGTAATTTTTCATTTCTCTCTACACGGAGAAGCCCGCTCTTGATCCGCGGGGTTAACGCGGATTACATCGCGTTACAGCGGTAGTAACTCGCGGGAGTTCATTAACGCGGAAACTCGATCGAAGGCGGAAGCTGCGCGACTACGTCGGATGTGGCAGCCGCGACAGACGTGGAATCATCCCTACTTTTTCATCGCTCGATCCCGGTGCGTAACAGGTAGCAGCGCGACAGCCATCGCGTGCAGTTTCGAGACCGAGTCGAAACGATCTTCGGTCCGAGGTGTATTTTGGACGAGCAGGAAAGGAGGCAAGAGGGTGGTTCGTCCGACTCGGTTGTCGCCTAAATATATAATAGAGTATAGATAGCGAGCGTGTTCCACTCACCGAGTACGAGCAGCAGTAGAACTTGTTGCGGGAGCCGAGCCACCATTGTGGGCTCCTCCTCTGGCGCATTTATGAATTGAAATCGGCCGATCACGCCGTGCACCGTTTCTACTCTCACGATCACAGTCGCCCTTTGCAACAACATTCATTCAACGTTCCTCCCAGCTTCGACGTATCCGCTGCTCCTCCTCGTTCTCGCACCACGATCGCCTCTTCTCGTCGCTATACACGCGCACGTGATCCACGCACACTGTGTGTCACCGACATACGAGTGTCCGCTTCCCGCACTGCCAGCACGCGCGCGCGCGCGCGTTACGCCGCGTCTCGCGCGAGCATTCGCGTTTCACTCGCGACCTCACTCGCGGCTCACTCGCGATCCACCGACGTGGCTGTCACTAGGCTCGGCCGTTCATCCGGATCGCGATCCAACGCGCGATGCGACGACGAGCGCGACGGCAGCTGCTGGAACATCGGTGGTCGGGTTGGACGCGAAAATTGGCGACGGACCGCGCTCGATCGCGAGGATTTGCCCGGTGTTAGGCCTCCGCGAATCCCCCGGCCGCGATACAGCGGAATCGCGACGCGATGGACGTTGCGCGCGATTCGCCGACCGCTTCGTTATCTCCGCGCTGCAAATATTTTTGCAAGCTCCGACGAGATATACGGGTATCGCGGGAGCGGGAAAGAAGGAGAGAGAGAGAGAGATTTACCGGCGAGAGTGAAAGTCGACGGACCGTCGGCCTAGCTTCGATAAAAGCGCATAAACAAAGCGTGTCGGGGGTTGGGAATTGGGGAAGTGCCGCGGGGTGGTTTATGGGACGAGAGAGATCGAGGTGTATCATCGGCGTGTGACTGGCGATCGAATATTCCTCACGACGGACGAGCAAGTATCGTGGCAAGCGTGTAAATTGAAAACCGATAAGCCTGTTCTTGGATAAACCGTGAATGGATTATCTCTTTGCCGGCGAGTGACTTTCCACCGTGCGTCCATCGTTTTCCGGTTGATTGTCGGCCATGATTTTTATCTGCTCACTGGATACGCATCGCGGGCAAACAATGCGCGCAGCTTTTCGATAGCTCGCGTGTTCGGTGATGGACGATTTTTTACATCGGCGGGTGGATCGTTTGGCGCAGAGTACGCGGTGATGTTTGCGCGGTGCGGAACGCGCGACTGTTTTTCGCCCGACGAATCAATGGGCGCACTCGGCCTGCCGGAATTTTCGGTGGGCCGCATGACTCCCGTGCTGTGCTACCTCCTGCGCTCCGTTCCGCGGTAAACTGTTTACTCCGGTTGTTAATCTCCTTCGCGGCGACGAAATAAAAACACTCGTTTAATTCCGGACACGAGCGCGCGGGAGAAAGGAGCGGAAGGGA
>NW_016908333.1:2720-9294 GCF_001483705.2 Eufriesea mexicana | reverse complement strand
GGGAAAGAGGAAGCACGCGTCGCGGTAAAATCGCCGCGGCGCTTTTCCTGCCGTCCCGGTATAAACTTTTCCTTCGTTTGTTTTTCCCTTGGCAGGCTGAATATGCATGACCACGTGAACAGCTACTTCGTAAAAAGCGGCCGCCCTTCGTGCCTGACTTTTTTCCCCGGCATTTTCGACGGTCAATCTTCGTACCGGCAGTGATTAGAGCACGAGAAGACAATTTCGACGGCGGACCACGCTACTTTGCATAATTAAAATGGAAAACGAATTTTCTCGAATTTACGCGAGCATCGTGCTCCACCGTCGCGAGTGCTCTCCGCTGATCTTTTTTCCAAAGTCCATCGCGCGAGCTCACCGCCAGTTTTACCTCTTTTTCGCAGAAAAATTGCGCAACGTCCGCGAGCACGGGCGAAATGCAGAATTCTCCTTTAAATTATCTTATCAAAGCCGTTCCTCGAACTGTGTGGCGATCTTTCGAGGCCGCTTGGCCGACTGCCGAGATTTTTCGTGGATATTTTTGTCGCGGCCGTGCATCGGTCTCTGCTCCGACCGAATCATAGAACGATATGTAACCAGTAGGCCCAACACCGTTTCGCCAAACTCGCTCACCGGGCCCTACCTGGTGTGCCGAACCACGGGTTCCAGCTACACCGACACCGTTCGATCCCGATCGAGGACGATCGACGACGATCGGGGCCGATCGAGCGCGAACTCGTCGCCGTGGAAAGATGCAGCACTTTTCTATAATCCTCGTCCGAGCGAACGCGATTCTCCTCTCGAGCGGCACTCTCTGCGATCGCGTTTGCACGCACACACTCACACGCGCGCACACGCACACACGTGACGTGCGAGCGGAAATCGCGGAGACCGGTGCGGAGTAAAGGGTGGGTAAGAACCACACGGCAACGAGATGTCGCACGCGGAGTCTCACCGCCGACTGAGTGTGCCACGGCTCCTCTTCGTTCACCCCTCCTGCCCTACTCTCCGCGCGAGCACGCGGACTAGACGCGCCGGTACGCGCCGGTACGCTTCGGCGGCCTGGTCGCGAGTTCCGCGCCAACTCACGCGAGCCGCCACGCGAGCACCTCTACGCTCGACTGTTCGCTCCGCTCGCCACACGCCGAGCCCTCTCCTCTCGCCATGCAACTTTTCCTCCTCGCTCTTTCCGCCTCCTACTCCACCCTCGTCTCTATGGCTTGCTCCATGGCGAATTCGCCCCTGCAACGTGCCCGCGTGTAACGTGCCGTGCAATCGGTTAGCTTCCGTGGAAATTTGCGGTGACCGGCGTGCATCGAAATTCCGATCCCCGATAATTGTCGCGCGATTGTCTCGCGTCGCAGGCCGACCTCTTTTTATTTGCCTTTACCGCCACCTCTCCGCCAGATGGCGACGTAATCCCGTTTGCGTTTCCGCTGCGGCCAGCCAAACTCCTCCGCGATTGCTGACAGCGGTCATCTCTCCAACGGAATCGCTAAAACTCTCGCGAAACGTTCTCGCGTTCCATCCTTGAAGATTATTCCTTTTTATCGCTCCTCGCTCGGTTACGTCTTGCCACGGGCCCAGCACCGCACGTCCCTAGTTAGCGAAGGACTGTTTTACGTCCTTATTGTCCCTTGACTCGTGTACACTCGTTATCACCTGTTCTGTAGAATGATTGAGAGAGAAAGCGTGAACGAGATAGATCTGGCTGTTCATTCCCTACACTCATTCCCAATTCACAGACCGTTACAATCCTCAATAACGACGCGAATCCTTCATAAACAAATAGACATTTAACTGGCATCCTTCGAACCTCAACCTCCATCAGGTAAAACCCAGACATCATATACCACTCCGTACATTCACCCCGAAGAAAGAAGCCCGAGTCGAGGAGACAACGGTTATCTCGATACAACCAACGTCCCACGGCTCGCGGACCTACGAATCTCTTAAAAACACCATTAGAGTCAATCCTAACAACCTTCATAAACTAATGCACCATTAGCCGAATTTAATTAAACCTTTGCCTTTCCTTGACAGACTTCTACCTTATCCCTATGTCCATACGTACCCTCAGGAACAAGGGACCCGAATCGAAGGGACGATGGTCTACTCTTTCATAACCAGCGTTCCACGATTCGCGGACACCTCGACCTCCGAAACTGACCCCCCGAGTCAACCCCCATAAGAAGATTAGAATTTCCGAAAACCTAGAAACAAATTAACAATTTGTTCCAACTTCCACTTCCACCTAGCAGTTCCGAACCTCGTGCACATCCCTCCAACGAACACGCCGCCAATAGGAATGTTCCGTCCCGGAGAGCGAGTTTATAACATAATTTCATTCTAGGGCTTGCACTTTTGTCAGACCTAACGGTTTATTTTATATTTTATAATGCGACTGCAATTCCGGAGATTCGATATGCCTCAACGCCGTTCTAGCGGATTAAGCTTATAAAGGTAAAGCAAAATTAGGAATTTTACTGGTACCAGACGCGACAGATGGGACCCACTTGTGACAGACCCAACAAGCGACGGACGGACGGCACTTATAAATCACGTCATTGACCATCAGAAATCGGCCCCTTGACAGTTTCCTATTCCTTAGCCAAAGGTCCTTATGTCACACCCTCTGTCCAATTAAAACTCTTTACCTTTCCACCACCAACATCTATTTTACCCAATCAGAACTATACTAGAGAAAACACCGGAACGAACACGACGAGACAGAACATAGAGCAAAATCGAGAAGTCAGTTCGTCTTCGGCACCGATCCTCTTTTGACCACACACATTCTGGATCCTTATTATTACAACTAGTCACGCAATATTAATTTGGCGAGTGATAAGCGTTCTTGGAAATCGAAGAGATTCGATACCGTAGGACGTTACAAGGAGAAAAAACACACCCACCACTTAGACATCTCGACAGCCAATGACAGCAACAGACTAACATATAAAATACACGACACCAGGAAGACAGGACAGTACAAACGTCAAAACGACACGAACGACATCACGATAGTACGCATATCGCTAACTATCGCCAAGACATCTTGTAAACTCTTGTAAATATATCTTCTAATTGAATTATATTTTAAAACTGCAAAAAGTAGTTTACGTTCTTAAAACGACGTAATCCTTCGCCTGAATTCTTCCTACAACCAACAAGAAGATTCGGACGAAACAGACGATAAGCATGAGGATCCAAATTGTTTAAACATCCACCACTACACAAAGACGTCGAGACTAATACACACCCCCCAATATTATTCGCAACCAATCAGTAGACATACTGTAGAGATAGGGTGACTGTTAAATGATGTAAAACTATTTATTAACCATAAAATAATGTGGTATCGCAGGATGAGTGTGTTATCTAGAGTGCGTGCGAAAGGATGAATGATCGTGCGCTAGGATCGTGTGGACGGGATGTTTATGAATGTATCGGATGAAAGTGAAGAGTGGCTTTAGGAATGCGTTTGAGTGTTTGGGCTAAGTGACCCGCTGAGGGTAAGATTGCAAGGAGTGCGTGGGAAAGTGTGATTGGAAAGAGAGAATAGGTATGAAAGAGGATAGTAGTACCTAACCTAACCTAACCTAACCTAACCTAACCACCGAGACAGCAGTCACGAGAGGGTTCTAAAAATCCCTAGAAGACGAAACAAGCATCACGACCAGACAGTCAAAACCAACCCACGACGATCTTCTCGTCAGAGAAAGTAAAAATTTATTTTACATAAATAAGAGAGAAAAATCCTATTGAATTGTTGTAGCCATTATAATAGGATTTTGCTAAAAAATTCAATTATGTTGACATTTTCGACTAATATCGTAGTGAGCTAATTTTTTTATATAAATAAGAGAGGAAAAGACAGTCACTCATTGGAACTCTTTAGTTCACCCCTAACCATGTCTAGCTCTATTAACCCCTTCCCTTTAACACTTTGTCTGCCACGTGCTTTTCACATGGCACAATTAGGGGACCATAAATTTGAAATAAATAAATTTAGAATAATTTCCATTATTCTTACGATATAATGATGAATTATCGAACAATTTGGTGCAAATTATTAGTATCTTCTATTTACAGTTCTCTATTTAGTTACGTTGTTCAAATTTTCAAAAAATGATTGGAATGAAACAAATATGAATTTAAAGATTAGCATCTACGGCCCTTAATTAATATCTAATGACTACCATGGAAAACAACGTGTTAACGAGTCTGACTCGTGATGAAGATTTTGGCCCAAATATGATTGTCACGAGCCAAATTCGTGAATTAAATTTTTGTACGTAATGTGTTGGGATTATGGGTTCTAATAGTAAAATAACTACGATATACAGCTAATCCTCCTATAACACGGAAGATAGGTTCCTAGAAAATGTCGTGTTGTGCGAAACCGTGTTGTATGAGACCCAGAGTCAATGCAAAGAGGGGGGTTACGTTCCGAAAACTTACTAAAAATAAATTTTTTTTCACATTCTACATTGACAACTTAATTTTTATTAAAGATATAAATGTATGTGCAACGCAAAACAAAAAAAAACAAAAATATTATTTTAATTGAACGCAATTTTAATTTAATAAATTTCTTCGTTGTCAGTGCTCATGTAGAAGTACAGTGCTGTACAAAGATTTTCGCAATTTTCTTATCGTGTTAGACCGAAACCGTGTTATAGGGTGCCGTGTTGTAGGAGGATTTCCGCAATTTATGAATCGTGTCATAGTGAAACCGTGTTATAGGATGCCGTGTTGTAAGAGGGTTTCCGCAATTTATGAATCGTGTCATAGTGAAACCGTGTTATAGGATGCCGTGTTGTAGGAGGGCTACCTATACTCAATATTATTTGATTTAAAGTGGCATACAGTGCATACATTATGTAGCGTTCTATGTATCGAATCTCTTCGATTTCCAAGAACGTTTATCACGTGCCAAATTAATAATGCGTGATTGGTTTTGTAATATTAAGGATCGCGAGCGTGATGTTAAAATGGAGTGTTTATTTACAGTAAAAGTATACAATAGTTATAGTAGAGACGTTTTTAATAAAAAATAATTCATTGCAATATTATAAAAGAACATACTAGGAACTAAATTATTGTACACAAACAGAATTTATGATTTAATACATACCAAATAATTCTCAAATAGTATCAGAAAGAAAACAAAATTCCTAAAAATAATAAAAATAAAAGACAGAGCTGTGATAAAGAAATCGGCCTAAACACGAGTATCACCAACGAGAAAGATGCCGTAAGGAAATCGGGCGAAACACCCGTATTGCCAGGGAAAGAAAGAGAGAGAGAGAGAGAGAGCGAATAGCTTAGCCATAAGGCCGAACGTAAACATCACTGTTCAGGCTCAAGGTTAATATTCGACGACGTTTCCTCGTCACAGTCGACCGTTATTCCTTGCCGCGTTCGCACGAAATTCGATCGGTTACCATAAATGGGCATCGATGTTTTTCTACCCAGCTAAGTTGAAACTCGTCAGTTGCATGTATTCTTCCCCGCTTTCAGACGATAACGCTCGACGTGCGACTGTGTGACTTCGTTGTTTCAGTGTGACACGTGCCATCGAATCTGAAACCGTTAGGTAAGGGGTTAGTAGTTTGCTTGCTACGTATATATATACACATACATAGGTGCGTGTGAGTGGTTGCTGAGCGAAGTCCAAGGATTTTTCTAGAAAGTTCGATCACGTGGTAGCGACAAAAAAGAAACCGTTATAACCGTTACCGTTATATAAACCGCCAGTCGAGAGTCGTCGGTTTATGAAGCAACATCGTCCAACCCCGCGTCTATCTATCTCTATACCTTCGTCACATATTCGAATACAGTACTCAGGCGTTACTATATCTACGATACTTTTAACATATTGCCGAGTTTTCTTCGACATAGATGTACTTGCTTTTTAATTGTTTCGCCAAATTTACTTCAGTTTTGACGATCGGTTTCTACAAAAAAGTAGTGACAGGATAAAGCCACGAAAAGTTATTCCATAGTTTTCAATTTCTTCGTTTATATGTTATAAATCTAGCCTTCCTCTGATAAATCTGGGCCCTAATTGCCTGGATTAGACTGCTGTAATTAGTTTGCCGCTTTCTCTCTATTTCGACCCATCGTTTCTGAAGGATAGTGCCGAATAGGACAGGCCGCGAAAAGCTGTATCGTCCTTTGAATTTCTCCGCTTATATCTTCCGAATTTCTACAAATTTTCACGATTTTCGATTTTAATTGCGTGCAGTGATCTATGTTTTAATTAGTTTGCCGGTTTCTTCCCCATTTTAACTGATCGTTTATGGAAGATAGTGCCGACTGTGACAGCCGACGGAAATCGGTTTCGTAGTTTGACTTTCAACGCTTATATCTTCCGAATTTCCACCGATTTTCACGCTTTTTCGACCTAATTGCGTACAGTGATCTGTCTTTTAATTAGTTTCCCGGCTTCTTCCCCGTTTTAACCGATCGTTCATGCAAGATAGTGCCAAATGTGACAGCCGACGGAAATCGGTTTCGTAGTTTGACTTTCAACGCTTATATCTTCCGAATTTCCGCCGATTTTCACGATTTTCCGACTTAATTGCGT
>NW_016908333.1:0-251 GCF_001483705.2 Eufriesea mexicana | reverse complement strand
GAATGTGACAGGCCGCGGAAATCTATTGCGTCGTTTGTCTTTCATCGCTTATATCTTCCGAATCTCTTTCGATTTTCACGATTTTCCGACCTAATTGCGTGCAGTGATCTGTGTTTTAATTAGATTGCCGGTTTCTTCCCGTTTTTATCCCATCGTTTAAGAAAGATAGTGCCGAATGTGACAGGCCACGGAAATCTATTGCGCCGTTTGACTTTCATCGCTTATATCTTCCGAATCTCTTCCAATTTTCA
>NW_016908332.1:0-4225 GCF_001483705.2 Eufriesea mexicana | reverse complement strand
CGACCATTATTTCTCGACTCCACAGAGCCAAGCAGAGCATAATAGAGGACAGTTGTGCGCAGGAATCCATAGAATCGCTGTGTATAGTAGCAAATTCGAAGCTACCCAAACATAACCAAACCTTGCATAACATACCCGAACGTACCTTATTTCAACCTAAGGTGCCGAGACCACCATTGCTGGTCTCCCCAACACCAGGGAGATCATACTAGAGCCCAGTAGAGCGCAGCTATCCACCGAGCAGCAGTGTATAGCACAAAAGTCAGAGCTACCCTATCCTAACCAATGCAAGCGTAACATAAGCAGACGCAACGTTGCACAAACAGACATGCCACGACAGCTGCTACTGGCCCCACTACAGCCGAGCAGGTTACAGAGCAATGTAGAAAGCTGAAATCAAAAAGCAGTGTATAGCGCAAAAGTCGTATCCATCCCTACCAAACGTACACAAACCTAACCATACCTTACGTAACGTAACTCAACATAACGTGCCGAGAGCACTATTCCTGGCGTCCACAGAGACAAGCAGAGTTTGATTGCACACAGAGGTGCGCAGAAGACCATAGAATAGCAGTGAGTGGCACAAAGACGGTGCCAACCTACCATAACGCTACGTAACCGAACCTAACCAAACGTAACCTGACTCAAACTAACGGGCCACGAACGTCATTGCTGGCGTCCCCAGAGACAAGCAGAATATATTAGAGCACAGTAGAGCGCAGATGTCCACCACCGATAAGCAGTGTATAGTACAATAGTCAAAGCTATCCCGCCCCAACCAAGCCAATTCTAACATAATCAAACGGAATCTAACTCAACCTAACGTGACGCGACCATTATTGCTGTCCTCTCCAGGGGCACGCACGACATATTAGAGGAGAGTAGGGCGTAAAAGTCAATAGAATCGCAGTGGACGGCAGACAAGGAACAGATAAAAAAACTTAACCCTAACTGCCCTAACCTAACCTGACGTTGCCGAACAAAACGTAACGTGCCGCGACCACAATTGCTGGCCTCCCCTGGCTCTAGCAGATTAGAGTAGAGCACAGTGGAGAGCAGGAATCCAACGAATAACTGTATATAGCACGAAAGTCAAAGCTACCCTAACCAAACTTAACATATCCTAGCATAAGCTATCGTAACCTAGCTAAGGCAAACGTGTCACAACCACTATTGCTGGCCTCGCCAGAGAAAATCAGATGCCCCTAGAGCAATGCAGAGCGCAGGTATCGTCGGAAGGGCAGCGTAGTGCACAAGAATCGAAGCTACACAAACCAAACCAATTCGAACATAGCCAAGCAATTCGTAACCTAACTAAGCCTTGCGTGCGGCGATCACCATCGCTCGATTCCCCAGAGACAGGCGGAGTATGATAGAGCGCAGAAGAAGACAGGTGCCCTTTCAATATCAGTGTTGAGCACACATATCGAAGCTACCCTAACCTACCCCAACGTAACCTAACCTAACCGAAAGTTGTCTAACTCCACCAAACCTGCCGCGACCAGTATAGCTGGCCTCCACAAAGCAAAGCAGAGCATAATACAGGTGATTAGTGGCAGATGTCCTTTTAATCGCTGTGTATAGCAGAACAGTCGAAGCTACCCAGACATAACCGAAGTCAACGTAACGTAGCCAAACGAATCCTATTTCAACCTC
Organism: Eufriesea mexicana; assembly: GCF_001483705.2. Classification (NCBI taxonomy): domain Eukaryota; kingdom Metazoa; phylum Arthropoda; class Insecta; order Hymenoptera; family Apidae; genus Eufriesea; species Eufriesea mexicana. Next base: position 2,569 of record NW_016908332.1, on the reverse strand, counting down.
ACGTCCCGATACCACCATTACAGGCTTCCCCAGAGCAAGGCAGGACCTACTGGAGAACAGTAGAGCGTAGAAATCAACCGAATAGCTTTGTATACCGCGAAAGTCAAATCTATAGAAACCTAACACAAGTAAACGTAACGTAACCAAACATAGACTAATACAACCTAACGGGGCGAGACCACTATTGCAGGCATCCCCAGAATCGAACATAGTATAGTACAGTATCGCAGAGCGCAGGATTCCTACGAATTGTAGTGTATAGCACAAAAGTCAATGCCAAACTAACCGAACATAGTCTTATCTAACATGACCTTACGTAACCTAACTCAAACTATCGTGATACGGCAGCCACTGCTGGCCTCCCCAGGGCCGTGGAGAGTATACCAGAGCTAGGTAGGGCGTAGAAGTCCACTGAATAGCAGTGTACAGCACAAAAGCCAATGACAACCTATCCCAACCTAACACAACGTAACATTGCCAATCGTAGCCAAACTCTACCTTACTGGCCGGCACCACTATTGCTGGCCATAACGTAGCCAAACTCTACCTTACTGGCCGGCACCACTATTGCTGGCCTCCCCATGGACGAGCAGTGTTCAGTGGGGCGAAGCAGAGCACAGAAGTCCTCCGAATAGCAGTGCATTGCACGAAAGTCGAAGCTATCGTATCCCAACCTAACCAATCGTAACCCAACCAAACGTAGCCTAACACACCCTATCGTGCCATTACCACTAATGCTGGCGTCCCTAGAGTCGAGCAGAGTATACTGGAGCACAGTAGAGCGCACAAATCCACCGAATAGCAGTTTATAGCGCAAAAGCCAGAGCGATCATAATCAAACCTATCCAAACTTAACACAACCAAATGGAACCTAACTCAAACAAACGTGCCGCCATCACCATTGCTGGCCTCCACAGAGACAAGCAGATGCTAGTACAGCAATGCAGAGAGCAGATATCGGCCAAATAGCCGTGTACAGCCCAAAAATCAAAGCTACCCTATCCCAACCGTACCATGCGTAACTTGACCGAACGTCTTCTGTCTCAAACTAACGTACCGAGACCACTATTGCTGGCCTCCGCAGAGCTACTCAGAGCATATTCGAGCACAGTAGAGCGTAGAAGTCGGACGCATTGCTGTGTGTAGCACAAAAGTTAGAGATGTCCTGACCAAATGCATACTAACCTAACCTAACCGAACGTAACATGACAAAACCAAACGAGCCGCGGCAAATACAGCTGGCGTCCCCAGAGACAAGCAGAATATTACAGACCACTGTAGAGCACAGAAGTGCATATAAGGTCGGTGTTGACCCCATAAGTCAAAGCTACCCTAACCTAGACGAACGTAACCTAACCTAAACGAACGTAATCAAGCTCGACCTAATGTGCCACGACGAGTATTGCTAGCCACCTCAGAGCAAAACAGAATATACTGGAAGACAGTGGAACGCAGTAATTCACCTCACCGCAGTGTATAGCCCAAAAGTCAGAGATATCCTGCCCAAACTCATTATATCCTGACATAAACCAAATGTTATATGACATAAATAAACGTGACACGACAAATATTGTTGGCCTCCCCAGGGACGAGCAGCGTATAGTAAAACAATGTAGAGCGCAGGGAACCACCGAATAACAGCTCAGAGCACAAAAGTCTAAGCTATCCTATCGTAACCTAACCAAACATAACATAACGAAACGCAACATAAGGCAGCCTGACGTGCCGAGACCACTATTGCTGGCATACCCAGTGTCTAGCAGAGTATACTGGAGCACAGCAGGGCGCAGAAAGTCAACAAACTGCAATGTACAGCACAAAAGCCAAAGGTATCCTACTCTAGTCAGACATAGCCTAACCTAGACAAGCATAGAGTAACTGAACCTAACCTGCTGCTACCACTACTGCTGGCTTCCCAATAGACATGCTGAATGACAGAGAGCACAGTAGAGCACAGAAGCCCATAGGATATCACTGTTGAGCACATATGTCAAGGCTATCATAACCCAACCTAGCCAAACCTAACCAAACTAACTACATACACTAGAGCGCAGTAGGGCGTAGAAATCCACGGTATTGCATCGCATACAACGAAAGTCACATCTGCCCAAACCTAACCCAAGCTAGCATAACGTAACCAAACGTAGCATAACTCAACCTAACTGGCCGAGACCCCCATTGCCGGCCACCCCAGAGCCAAGCAGGATGTACTAGAGCACAGTAGGCCGCAAAAATCCGCCGCACTGAAGTGTAAAGCAGAAGAGTAGAAGGTATCCGATCCTAACATGACCTAACCTAGCCCAACCAAACGTATCCTAGCCCAACCAAACGTAACCAATCCAAGCCTAACGTGCCTATCCCACTTTTGCCGGCCACCACATCGCCATGCAGGGCATATTAGTGGCGAGTAGAGTGCAGTGGTGCACTGAATGGCAATGTATGTTACGAAGGTAAACGGTGTCCCAACCTATCCCAAACAAACCTAAAACCTAATCCAACCAAACACAGCCTGACGTAAAATAACGCGTCGCTGCCACTATTTCTGGTATCCCCAGAGGAAAGCAGGGTA
>NW_016908331.1:316620-368029 GCF_001483705.2 Eufriesea mexicana | reverse complement strand
TGTAAAGGATTACATACATATTTAGACATAATATTCGATGTCAGTGGTTCTCATCCTGTAATACTTGTCACTTGTTCTTCCACGTGTATTCCAGTTGCTATCTCGAATGTTTTACCTGAACCAGAGTCCTGTTTATCATCCCTCATCTAGGAGGAAGGTCCAAATGTTCCTGTACACGCACTTTTATACCATAAAAATATCTTACTTATTGATTGATAGATAAAAGATCATAAATTGGAAGAAAAAATGGATGAGAATTCGCACTAAATTTACATTTCTGACAATCCATGTGAAATCGCGAGGACAAGCAACGTCTGACGAATTGCTTCGCGTTCTAGAGCCCAGTTAATGCAGCTAGGATTTCGAATATCCCACACACCTCAGTAGTTATGAACTTAACAAGATGGTAATACGGGTCAACTGATGGACCAGGCCCAAGGGGAACCAGACCCCGTGTTCACGACTTGTTCCGAGCCATGTCATGGATTAACGGCACATCCATAGCTGCTGAGCATGCAGATGCAAGCTACCTAAATACCAGCAACATATGGCTCGAGGAAATACGGATCTCCTGTGTCCATAAAGTAATCTACAAATTCTCATTCCTGACTGAAGCTGTATCACAAATTGCAATCAACGCACTGCCAAAAATAATTTCATCCATCGACCATGTTATTAGCCCAATTGTTCTAACAATTAAGAAGGATGAATTAAGCGAATTAAAGCTCCATGATCAATTAGTCCAATGTTCAACTCAACTCGATGATCAATTAGTTTTATACAGGGGAATCCTGTTATTCGAAGCTGGAGAATATTCTAACAAGAGCATTGAAGCAGTAAATAGGAAAAAATGAAGTCCAGATGAAGTTCAGATGTTCAGAGGTTATGATTGACCTAGATAACCTAGATAGATGATGAATTAAATTATGAAATCAAACCAAATGAGTAACACTATTTGTTGATCTAGTTCTATTAATACTCGAGTTCTATATCAAATTTGAAACGCAACAACCTAAATCAGGCAGAACTCAGACCAGCCAGTTAGCCTAATTAATTGAGAATAAGGACAGATCTTGTCATTCATAATTAACACTGAACCTAGCCTAGTCTAAATAATCATTTTCAGATATTTGATTAAATATTCTGCATTCAACGTGATCACTGTGATTGCCAATTGACTTCTCTATTCTTCTTTTAATATAAGTATTATCAATTTTCTACTATCTTCGTTTATTCCATTTTCTTTGAAGGTTTCCTTCTTTCATTAGTCATAATGACTCGAGTGTTAAAAAATATTATTGAAAGAAATAGAAAGAATAACAAATCACAAGCAATGGTTAACAAAAATTTAGCTAGACACTAGAGTTCATGATTAGCCTAAATAGCCTCCTCGATAGGATGATAATCAAATCGTCAAATCTCACGTATGATACTCTAAATTTCTATAAGTTTAGAAATTTATGAAACACAGTGGATAACAGTCTATTACTGACCCAGAATGAGCAAAGGAAAATAGGGAAATTAGTTGGGAGAATTTGAGCAGCAAGCTGGCAAAGAATGTCTAGTGGCCCGTAGTGTCTCGTTTAATTACAGTCATTAGTTAGGGCAATTAACCGAGAGGGACAGGCTGTTAGTGTACGTGGCCACGCTGAATGAAGTTTCGGTGTTCAATGGAGCCGCGACCCGGTGCCGTTTCCAAAACGAGAAATCCCCAGAACCGGAAACCGCAATTGCTGGCCGCAGCCTGAGGAATTCTCAAATTCCTTGCGCAGTTTCGTTCACGCGAATCCTGATTGACGTTGATCGCGCTATTCTACTCCGCCAAGTCGCGATAACTTCGTTCCTTGCTGACTCTGATTCGATATGGAAAGGAGGAAGATTGTGGCAGAATGTCGTCGAGTTTGCTGACGTGGCGGTTGGATGTTTCGGTAAACGAAAATGAGGATAGTGCCCGCGAAAATAGCATGCAATAGCTGCCTTCTTCCCTGTTGTATATCGTGTCCTTGGTATTTTTAAATATGAGAATAAATAAATGGAAGATAACGAAGTACTACTGAGGAATTCTTGGAAAATATTGGATTAAAATTAGCGTCCCAAATTAATATATCTGGATTGTAATATATCGCGTCCTTGGTATTTTTAAATATGAGAATAAATAAATGGAAGATAACGAAGTACTACTGAGGAATTTTTGGAAAATATTGAATTAAAATTAGCGTCCCAAATTAATATATCTGGATTGTATATCGCGTCCTTGGTATTTTTGAATGTGGGAATAAATAGATGGAAGATGACGAAGTATTATTGGAGAATTTTTGAACATTTTTTTATTAAAATTAGCGCCTTGAATTAATAATATATGTGGATTAAATTCCAAATAAATTTGGATTCTTTGGATTAATTTATTTAAATTGTGAAATCGAGAATTGAAATAAATTTAATAGAGTTCCCTCGGAATTCATGTCTGAGAAAAATGAAAAATTTATATTTCCTAGCCTGCGAAACGCTATTTGACATTTTCTAAAATAAATTTAAGAATTAGGAAATCCCATGACGCACGCGATATTAGTTCACGATTATATTTATCTATGGTTACGTTACGGTCAATTGGTTACTAACCACGGAGATTTTTAGTTCTCTGAATAATCGTCCGACGATAAAGAGCAAGCAAGGTAACGAGGATAATGAAGTATCAAATGACATCATCACTGACGCTGTTTTTTAATTGATTAGCTAATTAAAAATCTGTGAACAGCGACCAATGAACCGTAACGTGAGCATGGATACTTTAAATAGGTAATAACCATAAAAGCTGTACGAATAACCACTGAACTATGAAGCTAGCTGAAATATTAACAAAATATCGTAAAATATTCTGCAAAAGTGATATTTCGGAAAATGAAAAAGGAAATGTATATAGTTTAATTAACAAATCTCGTTTTATCCAATCGTTGTTTAATTAAAATTTTAATTGAATGTCAAATGCCATGCGTGGAATGTGAAATATTTTTACGTTAGTGATATTAACTTATCACGAGTCGAACTAATTTTCCGTATTCCTGTCATTGGTATTTTATATGAATTAAAAAAAAAGAAAAGGAAATCAAAGATTTCTCTCGAATCGTAGGTTCGTCACAAAATGGAGGTCAACTATCCACTGACTATCGATTCTGCGCTCACTTTTTTATATTTTCTTTCACGAAAATAGTTTCCAAAACTTGGATAATGGAAAAAGACATTTCTAACACGCTGAAAGTTTTCTTCCTATTCGCTAATTATTTTTAATCGATACTAATTTAATAATAATTCGGTCAATATTGAATTTTATTTCATTATTCGTTACTCATCGACCTACGATAAAATATCTCAATTAAATAACATCAAATAATTAATATTCAATAATTCCAGTAATATATAGAAAAATAAATATCTGAAACACGAGATATCCTTTTTTCGCTTATTAATTAATTTCAATCGATTATAAATTTAGAAACAATTCTAAAATTAATTTTAAATCTCATTTTCTCGTTTGCTCTTCGTCAATCTACAATTTTCTAACGAAATAGTTCCTCGACGTTGCGATGAAATAATATCAAACAATTCCTTCTCAATGATTCTAATAACAGAAAAATAAATATTTAATAAAGGAGATGCTTTTCATAAATACTACTTTAATAATCCTACAATTCATACTAAATTTTATCTTCTTATTTATTCACTCTTCGTCGTCCTTTTCCCAACGAAATACTCTCTCGATACCAAGACAAAACTATGTGAAGATTTCCCTTTTAATAATTCCAATGATAAAGAAATAAATACCTGGTGCATATTTAACTAAGCAATTTCAACCAATCTCAATTTAAATTAAATAAAACCTAATTAATGTTAATCATGGATCTACAATAATTTTCAACGAAATACTTCATGGAGATCACGACAAAACTGTGTTAATTCATAAATTAATAATTGATAAAAACTGCGATAATTTGACTACGCAATTTCAAACAATCCTGACGTAACAACAATTCGATTAACAAACTAAATAAAACCTAATCTGTTAATCATGAACCTAGAATAATTTCCAGCGAGATCCTTCGCCATTCTAACAAAGCCACGTGAAATCAATTTACAGGAGACCCTCGATTTTCGCATATTCTACTTTCGCATGATTTGCTATTTCGCACATTTTTAAAAATTCGACTTTTTAATCCCTTCTTTCAAGAAAAGAGAAAAAAGGGTGGTATTCGACTAACTCTTGACAAGTCTATAAGAAAACACCCTAAAACATTTAAACACGCCTCTTTAACTTCATTATGTATACATATTGATAAATAAATGCTTTAAAATACAATTTTTGGTGCATATTTTTTACATCCCTCTGCTTTCGAACATTCAATATTCGCATATACATTCAGGAACCAATTGTGTGTGAAAATTGTGGACTCACTGTATTTCCTATTATTCCTCCTATGCCTACAAACACCGCACTGCGACCCAATAAATTTCACGAAAATCATTCAGGATCTTACCGCGAAATGAAAATCTAAAATCGGGGGAGTTAATCGCGGTCTTCGATGACTTTTCACACGACGAGCTGCTGGAAAATCAGCGAAACGCACATACAGTCCGTGTTTAATTAATTAACAGCTGCACCCGGAATCGGTCCTGGGCGCCAATTAATTAGGCCTAATAATTTACGCCGACGTCAAGGCCACTTTAATCGGATTAAAAGCATCGAATGTCACGGTGTACTTTGCGAACGTAATCCGCTAAGTAGCGAACTGTCCAAGGGGAAAGCGCGACTGGGAAAAAGCGTCGCACTTGAATAGTTTCCCTGCACCATATACGGGAAAACACCATTTCGATTTTAGTTCGCTCGCGATCATTTTCAAAATCGCTTAACGATGCATACGTAAAATACGTTCATGTTTTACCAACTGCTTTACTTTACGTAAATAAGACGAAATATAAACTTATGAGCATGCAGCTATTGCAATATTTCAAGGTGGGAGTAAAAATGTCCCACCATGCATTACGGTGCATCAAAAAGGTGGGACACGTGCCCCAAAGAGTTAACCCGTAAATAAACAAATAAATAAATAAATAAATAAATAAACAGACCTGTTGGAAGTTAGCTATGCCCATGCAACGACGATGACAAGCCTGTTAGAGGTTACAGGTCAATACCAACCTTTGGACGTCAAGGGGTCGGTTTTTGGGGTTTAAACTGGATTTACGGAACCCGTCAATTTGACGGAAGGGTTGCTCCAATTATACCATGGTAACAGATTTAGTTAACTTATATTAAGACTGTTAATATAATATATAATTGCTTTTAAATTAAACTAATCGTTAAAAAAAATGCACGTGGTTTCCTTTATCTATCAATTTGACAGGTGACCTTAAAAATAGGTATACAGATAGCGACCTTCGTAAACCTAGTGTTAAAAGGGCCTGCTGTCCCTCGCTGCTCTCACTCTCAAATCAGGAACAGTACAGATACCTTATATATTGTGACCCACAGTGGTATTAAAAGGTGGTATTAAAATATTAAACCTTTATAAATACAATTGCTGTATAACTGAATACGGTTACTTCCCTGCACGCTAATCATTTGTATTTCCTTCACGAAATATCCGACAACACCTACTACGATCATTGCACTAATATCATAACGAACATTTAAATAAAATACACCGTTTAATCCAATGCGACCCACGACGTGGCACTCGTTCAATCCACTTAAACATCCCCATCAACGACCACCAATTTTCAACGAGACAACTGCCACACTGCCCTCCAGCCATAGGTAAGCTCCTCTTCCACCATAAATATTTATAGAGCAAAACTCGCGCCCTTATTAAGCCAACATTCCCCCAAGGGAATCCTCTCACTCTCGTCAAGTCCACATCGACTTCGGTCCGATCGCTTAAGAATATCGAATTTAATTACTTTTAACCAGCGGAGCACCCCGGCCACCGAATTTAGACGTCGAAATAATCGCGAAATTGGAGAGTTAATGCGATGGAGCAACGACGAGGATGGTGGAACAGCCGCGAAATTGAAACGCCGATCGCCCTTTCGAGGCCATTGTTCTCGATTGCGAGTAGCACTCTGCGGATCTAAGGATTGCTCGAATAAATTCAAATGACCGGTAAGATTTAATTACACCGCGCCACGATCCCGATAGTCGTCCACGATACAATCGAATCGCGTTTCAATCCAAGTTACACTCGAATTACATTCAACGACCGCGTCCACTCGCCGACACGGGGCTGTAATTAAAACGTCTATAGTGATTAATGAGACCGATACGCCAGCAATCGCACCGCCCTTCGTAATTTTCCACGTCTTCCATCGGGTGTAAACCACCCACCCCCCGGGCATAATTGCTGGGTAAATCGCGGAATTCGCGAGCATCGGTTAGGATACCTTCGCAGTTTTTATTTCTCCGGGGTGATCAAGGAGCGAATGCAAGGGGAAACGTCGCGGGGAGGGAGGAGGGTGAGATTGGAAATACGCGGGGTGGATGTCCCAGCTGAGGGAATTAATGCGCTTTTTATGATGATTTACGGGTGTACAGGGTGTCACGGAAGAAAGACTCCAAGTTCTGTGGATTTATAGTGCTCGTCCAGCTCGAAACCGAGCGACTAACTATGCATCGATCAAAGAGACAAGTTGAAAAGGGAGAACAAACGCTGGAACGATGAAGCAGATCGAATGACAATATTCTCGATAGACGAATTGAGTTGGATGGAGTATAGTATTCGAGAGAAATGAAATCTGCGTGATGGATCGAGTCCTTGGGTCAATTTTGTTGGTTCATGTCGAGTGAGGGGTGAAGAGTGTACCTAGGACTGTAAATGAGTCTTTTGGGGAAGCATTGAATTTGGGAAATTAGTATCAGGGTATTGGAAATATCAATCGGGGTTGTCAAATATTATGGAAATACTTGGAAAAGTATTTATGACATATTTAAATGAAAAGGAGTTTTATATTTTATATTTTTGCGAATAATTGTAAAAGATCTTTATTTCTTCTCGTGATACTCCATATATTTAGCAGGAAATTGGAAAGATTGCTTTGTTAAGGGCGACAAATTTATGAAGTTGATGAATACATCTTCAAGCTCGAGAATTAATATTAATTTTAGTCGCCATAGAGTTTTTTCATATTAAAGCTCTGCTGAATAAGAAATTATTACACCCTTCTCACGAAAATTCTGTATGACATGCCACTGAAATATTTTTTGGTTATTTTTTGAGGGTGAATTTTCCTAAGAAACATAAAACCCACTTATGTCATCGTTGTTTATTATCTTTCCTTGGATAAATATTATAAATATCGTCGAAATTAATTTGTCGAAAATTAGTCGATCTTCTTATAATTTTACGATAAAAATGACAGCAACCATATTGTTTGAAATTTTTGCAATTACAAAGATCTACATTGCGACACGAGACAGCTCGTCTAATTACACATAAATCATATTTAATGTAATTCAATGCCTATAAATATGTAACACAGGGGCTAAATTATTGATGCATGATTCGATTATAATACGATTCTATGGAAAAGCTGCTCACCGTCATCTGTTCGATATTCGGTCGGAAAATCGATGTGGCCGCGGAATATGTTACTGACACGACCGATAAGTTGACTGAATTTTCGCATTAATGACAGCACGAATTTAATACTAATTACTGCACTTTTAATCGCTGAATTGGAATTCGATTTCGTTGAACACCCTGCACCGTTATAAACATTCTAATAATTTCTATTCCTCGTTAAAATTACCCCTTAACACTTGAGATCTCCTTCAACTAAACTTCCCATTGATCAGAATATTTCTTTTCCATAAAACGAGATTATATACTAGAATATTAAATATTTATAAAATATCCTGTGCAACGAAACAAATTCTCTTTTTATTCAAGAAAAACGGTAATTATTGGATAATGTTATAATTAGCCAATAAATAAAAGGGTTAATTAATTTTTAAAAGTGAACTATCATCGCACAACAGCTAACACTCTTTGCAATATTGCTCGTTACTCTATGTAACAAATAATTATTGCAATTATCGATACAATTACTCATTGGAAAAGAATAAAATTGAAAAGAAGGAAAATACTGCACGAGGAATTCCGAAGCAATAATGGGGAAAATAAAAAGAGAAACGGAATAATAATCCGAATAATTTAATAAGAAATTTAAATCACAGTGGGAGGGAGATTTTTAAAATTAATATGCAAAACACTCGAAGCTTCCTTTCCATGTCATCGATTATTCCGATCGATATAAAAATAAGAAAAATACAAAATCCCCGGTCGACAGGATAATAGAGAGACACTCTTCGGCGAATATACCTTCTTAATGAAGCCAAAGTTGAAAATGGCTTCGAACGAGTTCAAGAGCTCTTCAAACTTGCGACAATGCGAAATTACCAATTCATCGAGCGACTAATCGAAAGGAATCGGTATCGTGGATCGCTATACGGAAGTAGCGTAATCGGAGACCCTTTCATCCCGAAAGCTGATCACTTTAACCTATCCGCGACGAAGGAGGCATTCGTTTAATTAAAAAATTCAAGGACCCAAGGCAAGGTCGAAGATCGCTGAAAGGGATGAAGGAGCAGGACCTCGAAGTCTAACAATTCTTGCCAACTGCATAAAATGTTGTCCGCAGTTGCGCGAAGGCTGCAGCTGATGAATTAAGAATCGGCACGAGCTGCAGCACCGTTGGAAGTTGAGAAACGAACAAAATGGAATTCCGCGTAGTCATCAATTATTCTAGCCCGGTTCCAATCCTCTTTGCCGATAGTCCTTGGGAATGCATACAAAAGTTACGGTAATATCGATAGCCAACGTTATCCTGTAATAAGGCACAGAGAAAGGAACCCTTTCATTGGTCGTTTCACTGCAGCCATTGCATCAAATTTTTATCTTGTCTCTTTCAGGGCCTGGAATCGATGAAGACCGAGTCCGTCTACAGTTACAAGTCTACGTAAATGTAGAATCGTTTTTGGGTGGATTGACTCGAGATTGTATTGTTGGCTCCTTAACAGAATAAAATAAGCTTATAAATGGAATGACAGAGATTCGCTATGGACACGCTCTTCTGTTCTTTCTTAAACTGACTCTTATAAGCTGACTTAGACTTTGACACACTGTCTATGACTGAAAACTTTTAGATTATGGACATTCTTCGACTAACTGAAGGACTTATTCCATTCTTACATAACTATTCGTTTGCAGACCTCTAACTGATAGTGATCAAACAGAATTAAGGAACAAGCCTTATTGCAGGAAGAAAAATGAATACTGCTGTGTTGCTTTGGATTTATTAAAGTGGCTGTCTAATTGTTAGAGTGAACTGTTTTACTGACTTGGACTTCCTACCCACTCTGACTCGTCTGCACCCTTGCACCCTTATTTAAATCATTCCTTCTTTCCCAAGCATGCCTTTTCACACGCAACCTAAGTGGACCAGGTACTTCATCCACTCTGAATGCATCCCTAAACTTTCTCGACTCTGTCATAAACTACCTTTGCAGTCAATTCTCTTGCACGTGGTCACTTTTATTCTAAGCCCAAACTCTCTTGACATTCTTTCAGGACCGTACTCATTCCATTCCTAGATAAATATTCGTTTGCAGACCCCTAACTGATAGTGATCAAACAGGATTAAGAAACAACCCTTAATGCAGGAAGGAAAATGAATACTGCTGTGTTGCTTTGGATTTATTAAAATGGCTGTCTTTCATTAATATTTGTAGATTTTAATCGGGTTAATCTCACGAAAAAGGTGAAGCTTCAGGATTCAGAAGGGGTGTTTAAGTTGGTTCCTTGGAGACACGATAAAACTTTGGATGAATTCTTCGTTGATAACGAAGTTTGTTAATTCTTAATTAAAACTGATCATGCAAGAGAAACATTACGCAGAATGACATTATTTGATGTCTACAAATCTGCAATTATAACTTCCTAGGGGAGCCACGCAAAGTATATTCGTTAGTTGACTTCTGTCAGCGTCCTTGCGCAAACTGGTAGCTCTGGGTTCGATATTCAATGAGGAATCTCGATGAGGGACCTTATAAATCTTGAAATCTCACTCGTGCAATTTTCCAGGCTCTATACCCGTGAAATTAGCTCAGATTAAAGGAGTTATTTAAGAGAACTAACTAGTCAGTCTAACTGCCAATGTTCTGGATACGGCCATTATCCTGAGGCTATTAGATTGACAATTGTAATTGATTGGGTGTTGAGACAAGGTTTCTAGAGAACTGAGGTAATTAAGAGCACGGGTGGCGCTAGTGTACATTAAGCCCTATTCTAATGTATAGATTATTAACGATATATCAGAGTTTTCTCTGACAGTGTAGGCATCGAGGACTATATGGAAGATTTATATAATAAAATCAAAAATTTTATTTTCCTTCAGTTCAATATACTAATTCCTCTGTGTCTAACACTTTCTGTGTTGACACTACACCCTCCATTAATAGTATCTTGACTTGGTATTAGTTATACTGTGACTCGACTGATCTGGAAACCACTTCTAGCAATTTTTATAGTGAATCTACAACTAACACCTAATTTACGGTACGAACAGAAACAACTGTAGAATTCGCAGTATGCCAACACACTAAACTTCTGCTTACTCTGATACAACACTCAATTAGCACTCAAAATGCAGCAAAGATGAGGGAATCTCTAATTTCTGAAGCAACTCCTGCACCTAGGTTAGTACCAGCACCTAATCGAGAACATTAACAGAAACAAGAGCAACTCTGAAGCTACCCCTATTCCAACACACTCCAATTCCACACTCTCTTCCAGCACTAATATTCGAGAAAGCAACTCGTAGAAACATACACGGTTGTTGGTCACCAAACAAGATCGACCTAGCGACGCAATAGAGGTGTCAATTTAGATTTCTGATCGGAGACGCGCATCATCAAGACAGATGACTACTCGCGCAAAAGTCTGCGGGTAGATCGCGAAGAAATGGCGCGTGTCGCGATCCTTTCAATCTCGCAAATTGCTCCCGGCCATGACGAACGCGTCAATTCCGACTGTTCACCCCTAACAGCCATCCAGCGAGTCATCGCGTTTCTTCATTAGTAGCCGCGCTAACGAGGCCTCTCGTGGCTCAGTGGCAATTTTTCTAATTCGTTCGAGAGACCAAGCGACCATTGATTGTTGCAGGATGTGTGAGTGCGTGGAAGGTATCATTGTGTAAGGTATCATCGAGTACGTGGTCTTGGGTTTAAACAAATACGTGGTTGGGCTAAAGATGTTGCATGGAAAGGAATAACAATGATGTCCTGTTAGAATGGTCTGCTATACAATTAGGGCATATGTCTGTGAAAGAATGAAAGTGACTTTGTTATACAGCAGTGCATGAGAAAGAATGCTAACTAGCAGATGTGTTTGTATATCATCACTAGGTCGTTCTTGCTTGACGATGATTAGTGACGGACGGTTCTTTGAAGAGATTGTGTTTAGCTTCAAAGTAGTAGTATAGTAAGTGGACTGTGTGCCTATCTTGGGGTAAGGGTTACAAACCCTTAAAAAACGAACTGAATTATTTCTCGCATAGTCCAGGTACTTGGCGTATATCTTGACCAAACTGTCATCGTGTTTTACCTGGGTACGAGGTCAGCAATATAGTGTTTCCTGGTGAATAATAATACCATTGAAACGGTATATCAAGGATTAACAGTGTCTTTATTCCCTTTTCTCTTAATAAATACCTGTCTGCCTATAGATACCTAACAATATTTCACATTAAGATGGTAACACACTTGTGCAACCTTCAAAATTAATCCTATAGTTGATGAATACTCTAATATACTAGATCTGCTTGCTTTAATACCCGAATGATTTAGTGGTCCAATGTATTAGAACTGTGCCTGAAGACTGCGGTTAGGTGAATTCAGCGGATTCGTCAATCGTTCTGAAGCATGATTAGACGACATTTTGGTTTATGAGAGCTAGGATGAATGACTGGATATATTTATTACAAGATCACTATTGTCGTCTTTACGTGTTGAACACGTAGACTAAAAACATTGAACTTGGCAAAAGCTAATTGTCCTAAACACCTGACTTGGCAAATTTTATTACTGTGAAAGTGACCTAAGTCAAGAATTGGAAAGAGGTAATTCTAGGGCTAATTTTGGATTGCATTCGTGTATGTTAAAATAAAGTAGAATTCTTGACAAAGTAGTAAAGATATTTTCCAAATTTCTAGAATCTTTCTAAATTTGGAAACTTTTCCAATTTTTTCAACATGGAACATGTACGACTTAGGCCATTTTCATAATCACCGACACGTATATAGATGATTTTTTAATATTTTGTCTTACTCCGTTTTCTCTGACGCTTTTACTTCGCCATCGACTGGCCATTTGCCTAATGTTATGTTAAATTGTGCTATTAGAGCAAATATTTTTCTCAAATACAAATTGTTAAAAAATCATCAAAAAATGATATCGAAGATGGTAAGACATTCTTAGTTAGATATTTCTTAGCTTCGAATATTTTATCTATTTTTAATACGAAGTACCTTCCTGCTATTTATTATTATTTTAGGGGATTGCAATTATTTTATAATTGTTCCTAATACGAATAAAAACGAGGACAAAGAGATGGACAGGGACCTGTCTCGAAGGTCGTCGCGAAATTCGTGTCCTGAAACTCGAGACGACATTTTGCTGAATTATGTACATTCATATCGCAAGCCTGTCATTCATTGCACTGCATACGGACGTGATTTCCGCGCGAAACGAGTATGTGAATAGGCTGAGAGTATGTGAATCGTAGGCACAATTGTAGCGGCGATTAACTATTACAATGGGACATCCAGTATCAGGACACCTACTATCCGAACGTTCTATTCAATTGTAGCGGCGATTAACTATTACAATGGGACATCCAGTATCAGGACACCTACTATCCGAACCGTACCTGAACAGTACATTTTCGTTATTACTTCGGTATGAAATTGGCTATTCGCGTTAACACCTTGCACCTAATATTGACCAAGGGGAAACTAGTCGTGACCTATCACACTAGTCATTTGCACGAGACGGGAGATTAGAACATGACAGAACACGATTATCGAAATTTAGAAAATGACAGCACGCCACTGTCAAAAACGTTTTACTATTAGGGACATCTATAGTGCTTCGATAATAAATGACAGTGACAAGGAACGTAATTTAGCACCATTAAATAACATTTTATTATTTTATTTTATTATTTTATTATTTTATTTTATTGTTTATAATAGCAAAAGGTTTGTGCAATTGTGCAAAGGTTTGCAATCAAACAGATATGAAATCCATATGTAACTGAAAAATATTATGCTAATATTATTTTTCTTTTTCTATTATTATTTACCTAATATTAGTATTATTATTTGTTCCTTATTATTTCATTCTTATTTATACTATTATTAAATACCATCCTATTTTCCTTTTTAATACGAAATATATGCTACCAAGAAATTTGAATCTTCTGCTCACGAGAAATCCCATTACTTGAACCACCATATTCCCTGTCCCAATTTTAAAACTCAAAATTCACTCCACTTCTGAACAACTTGTACTTCCATCGTGCCATAAAAATGTAGTTTATCCAGAAGTTTCTTTTTTTTATTTCTTCCCTCTTTTTTATAGAATACCATAAAAAAGTAACTATAACGCGAAGAGTAAATGGTTCTCTAATGTCCGATGCTGGAAGAGGTCTCTCTGCCCTGACAGAAAATATTTATCTACGCAGTAAAGCTGTACAAAAATTCGACCAAAAAATACAGAATGATCGATGACACTGTACCAAACGTAATCCTTAGAAAAATCTTGTGCTAAAATTCGGAAAATTCCGAATGGTAGCCACTTGCACCCAAATTCGTGTCAAAGTCTCGCGACGAGAGCCCAGGAAGAAATTTATAGGTGTAACGAGATAAATTCGATGTAATGGCCCGATGATCGATAAATTCGATTGTTGGCGAAATCGTGTGCTGCGAAATATCCACGGAATATCTCATTTCCATTTGACCGATTTACAACGCGTGTAGGATCTCGTATTTCGAGTACGCCGAGCGACGTAAATATCCGACAGCGAAAATCTTGAAGCGAGCTCTGAAGAATGTTATTGAATAACAATACGTGCTTATATATCGTCGTATGGTAGGTATTCCGGCTAAAGGATAACATCATCGATAACAACGAGTCGCGTATCGCGTATATCATGAATTTCTAATGTCCTCGCAACCTCCCACAGCGACCACCGTCACCGCATATTTATGCTTCTTGTAAAATGTATCAATGCTGCTGCTCTGGTACCACGTCGAGTCTCATGAATGTTGAAGCGCGTAATAAAGCTTCAGAGTGCAAAGTGTGGAATTAAAATTCATCTCCCTCTAATGGCTGATGAAAATATTCTTTACACCCATAATGGTGTGAATGTAAATTAATGAAAGCGATGTTACCGGTTCTAGATGCGATGATAAATCTTTTCATGGTGTTAGTGTTCTCAGTGAATGACGAAAAATATTTTTACACTGATGATGATGTGAATATAATTTAATGGAAATATTATTATTGATTCCACATTGGATGATAAATATTTTAGTGATTTTAGTGTTCTCAGTGACTGATGAACAAATTTTTTACACCCTTGATGGTGTGAATATAATTTAATGGGAGTGATGTTATTAATTATAGGTGCGATAGTAAATTGTTTCATGGTTTGAATCTTCTAAATGGACTAGTGGACTAATTTCTCGTGCTTTTGATAGTGCGAATGTAATTTAATGGAAATGACGAAGTGATAATAAATTGTTTGATGATTTGAGAAAATATTTGAAGAATTTGTTTCAGCAGCTGGTAGTCTATATATAATTTAATATACCTAAGTGATGCTACAGTTCCTGGATATGGTATAGACCCTATATAACAGCTGATAAAAAGATTCTTTTAAGTACTAGTATGGATATAATTTACTGTAATTGATACTAATGTATCTAGATATGGGACAAAATTACTTCACAGTCCAGTTCAGGATTTTCCAATAATACCTATACAGAAATTATTGAGGAATTATTGGAATTTTTTCGAAAACAGTTGAAGAACCCTGATTTAACTCTAAAATTCACAAACATCGACACAACACACATTACATTCTAAAATGTACTAAAAATAAATTAAATTTTAAATAACTCTGATCTAAAAATAACGAAGACTATCAAAAAATGAAATATAGCTAATGCAAAATATTCTAAAATAAAGTATAAAAATCCTTAGTATGTAATACTAGCAAGAAGACAGTCAACAGAGATCACAATAGTATTCTTCTCGATTTGTTCTTTGTTTCCAAATCCTGTAACTCTTCATCGACAAGGAGAATATTTAATTTTTCAACGAAATTGCAAGTATCGTCGAAGAAGATGACACAATTCTGCCAATGGTCCCAGGACAGCCTGTTTACCCGTCGATTCCCCGATTGTTCCAAAGATGATGGCCCTTGCACGAAGCAGAAGTCGAAGAGATAGGACTTGTGCGACTCTTGGCAGGAGGTTCGACACGATAAAGAGATGCAGTTGCGCAGACTGCGTCTACAACAGACGATGTATCTAGCCCGGCCGTCAAGGGGCCAACCTTCTCGGGACACCCTTTCCACGACTACAATCGTGGCCAGGACAAGGACAAACTTTATACCGAACAATTTATTCCCTCTCGTATTATTTCCTAGCCCCAGGGTGGCAAGATTTTTCAAACACGACGAAGTCGGCATCGCGTCGAACGCCGCTGGAAAATCTCGCGGTAATTTACTTTCTGCACCTCGGAGTTTCGTATTCTTATCTTTCGCGGCTCGTTCATCGAGGAGAAAAACTGGAAACGACGATGGAACCTGCGACAGAGCAAGGTAAACCGAATGATAATGTGATTGTGAAAGTTTCGTTTGAGAAACGACTCGAGAGAGCGGGTACGAGTAAACTGGGTAAGAGAACGTGAATTGATAAACGGTTTGACAGAGATCAGCCCATATTGAATGTCAAAGTCTGATATAGACTGGTCTCATTGAATTAACAATGATAGGTACACCTGATCATAGTTCGACTGAGACTATGATCAGGTTAATTTTAGGAACTCCCATATGTATACTGGCTGTCAAGAAAATAAATGAGAATTTTATTATTATCTAGAAGATAAGTCTTCAAAAAACCGTGGGTCCTTGACTGGAAATTGCCTGTTTTCTCAGAAAATGATGTCGAATGTTCGATTTTTATACTCTGAAACCACATAGAGCAGGAAGCATATAATTTCATTGACATCTTCTTGCTTCATCTTTAGCAGATACCTTTCCCCATCAGCATATCCAATAATCTACGTGAGCTAAATATTTCTGATAACTCGGAAGAAGATCTAAGTATTCCATTTAATAAATTACGTTATTTTATTTTAGATTTAAAACATTTACCACTGGAAGATCGTTTTACTATAGTGAAGTAGCAATTCGAAGCTTCCCTGTTACAAAGTCGATGGAATATTTTATTAGAAATCATCATACAGAACAACAGTCTCATCCCAACTATTATATTTTCGTTGACCGGTGACTAAGTGTCGTTTCTCAAGAACAAAGGGCTAATTCCTTTATTTTCTTTCGTCTCGTCTGCCTCCAACACTCGAGGCCAGAGCAACAGAGCTAATAAGCTGTAAGTCGAGCACAATTAGATGGTTGCGTCTGAAAGAAAGCTAAACTATGCTCCCAGGGAACACTTTGCTGCATAGCTCAGGTTGTTTAATTTTAGAATTTTAATTCCTTTACTTTCTCTTCGTCTTTTCTCCTCGTGACATGCCATGGTACAGCAGCAGAGTTGACAAGCTGCTGATTGAGCGTGACTACATAGCCACGTATCAAAGAGAGCTAACTTGCGCATGGAAGGCTTCCAGTAAGACACGGGAGTATCAAATTGACAGCGAAATGAACAGTTTACTATACGAGGCTAAACCGTGAAGAGATGACTTGACTTATGGATAAGTTTAGTCACTCGTTGGTAGCGCATTTTTCATTCTGTCAATCTTCTTGATGGACCCGAAGCGATGAAACACAAATTTGAATTATACACGGGTAATTACGTTGACAGATTTTTATACAAGTGTGACGATTATTTGGATGTCATAGAAGGGAGTCGTGACTGAAGAAAAATTGGAGAACATTGACCTAAGTCAATAATAATTCAGTATGAGCTAACTAAGTATGACAGCTAATTCAGTATGACAGCACGACGTATAATTTGTTTAACTATATAAAACTATCAGCAAATTAAAATACGTTTCCTCAAAATTATCGAACTTGATGACAGCAAAAAGAAGATTATAGTGTTCAACAACCTGATCGAAAAGAAAATGGAATAGCATAAAGCAGAAATGAAAATGAAGAAAAGAAAGAAAGACATTGAGAATGAAGGAACTTGACAATAAATAGGTGAAGAAGTTCATGACAATGGTACTAGATCAATGTATAAGAAATTCGGACAAAGTGGCCACGAAAATGATAGTAATCGCCGAACATTGATCCACGAAGTAAGTTATTATCATTTACGAATTTCATGTAATTTCATGTAACAACAATTGACAATTGATAATTTCGTTAAATTTCTTTTCTACATTATCACGATAATATTACAATGCGGTCGTTATTCAATTACATTTTGTTAAGAATCAGGATTTATGGCAACGTCGCCATCTGTGTCTATTTGGTACATCAGGAATGACTATGGTGGGACAAGCGGGAGTCTGTAAGAGTGCATGGTCAAGAACACATTACTATCTCACTACCAAATTATTCATTTTATTACCACATCCAACTTTCCACTGTAATATCCAACACATTTGATGTTACGATTCTTTCATTTTCGATGAACGACTATACCAACAAACATATTTTCATTTATGCTATTATTCGGATTAAATTATTTATATAGAACCTTATTAAAACGAGCATAATGTAACAACACGAACCATTAACGAAATAAGAGACACATATCCACAAATATTTCCCGATCAAACATGGGAGCAGTATCGTAATACCTGAATGCAAAACAGTTTGCCTAAAAGTACACCGATACATCGAAGAGTGAAATATGAATCTACGTGTATTTCATGCTATGCCATATGATAACGTGACACGTCATTTCCATGAAATCAATCAAAAAAACGAATCCATTTTTTTAATTTTATCTTTTATTTCAGCTTTTAGTTCTGAATTTTTATTTCAATCAGCATCCGTCACGTTATTTAACCTTTGATAATTTCGTTTATCGTTAGCACATCGACATTGGTAATTAATCGAAATTAATTAATATTTTAAACGATTCGTGTTTTCTTTATTTCTTTTTTTTTTTTCTTTACTTTGCGTCAATTTTATCATTTCATCTTCCAATTTTGAATTACAATTTTAATTTTGCATTGCCATTCGTTTACCGTTACACGATAAACTCTCTTTCATGCGCACCTTGCCGCAGAGAATGATATTTGGCGTACAGGATCGCTTGTTTAAATGTTTTTTCGATTGAATTTAAATGGCACGCTAATTAATTAGCATGAACAAAAGCTCATAAAACCGATTTCATCGGTAGAGCAACGTCATTGTTTCGATTTCATAAAACGCGAGTTGAAAAGCACGCGAATCGCTGAGAATCGTGAGGAAACAATTAAACGTCAACATACCACCGTGGAATAAAAGATGGAGAATGATGTCAATTTACAAAAGCACGTTAGGTTCGCTGTATTATATTTCATACGAAAAACCTTTGTAAAGTTTACTCTGCTTTTATGAACCAAAACAAAATGGTGGTCGTAAAAATGGCCGAAACGCGTTACTTAATTCTTTAAGACACAGGACTTCGCAAGAAACAAAAGATAAACCTAGTTATTCCTTTCGTTATAATACAGAATTTTATTCTGCACAAATTTATTAAACAAAAATTATTGCAATGTTTTTCTTGTTTAAAAGAGTAACAAAATGCTTTTATACTATGTGTTTGACTAAAAAATAACACGGAATAATTGTATTTCCTGTTGCACCATGTACTGTGCACCTACTGCGAATTTTTCTCTGTTTTTTTTGCCCTATTTCTAGTATTTTCACGACTTTGTAGTGCTATCAAAAATGTCCCACTGTGCATGTTTGAATACTTACAAAATTGAATATATTCCATGAAACTGTGCTTTGAAGGTCACTACGCGTTAGAATGAAAATTGCGAGGAAGGATAAATCTATAGATCAATTTTGATCCGTTCAATTTGTTAAATTTTATTCTTACAACTTGGACTGGATTGCTTCTAACATTTTATAAAATTAGATCGCCTAATTTTTCGAAGAATTTTACATTCCAAAAGCTGTACGAAATTTTGGAGGTACTCGTTTCTAAAATGAAATGAAGAAACTGATTCTCTCTTTATCGTGTAATTGGAGGAAGCTTTAATCCAACTAGCAGGAAGTTCAAAGAAGTCGATGTTTACTTCCTTGCAGACAAACTTGCTGAAATTGAACGGGGTCTTAAGAATTTCTTTCGAAATTTCAAAACTTCGAAAATATTTCCTCAAGAACGGTAATAGAACGAAGGAATAACATCACATATTGAAGCAGATCTACGTGCATTTTTATTCCCTGGTATATCGCAATTTTTGTACGAGTTACCGACAGGCTACAAGCTTTTCCATTTTATGCGAGACAACCTCTGGTTCCTTCCTGTGCTTCCTCTTCCACAGGAATAACACCATCGACAACGAGAACCTCCAGTAATCCTTTTCCTTCCCATTTTTACACTCTACTGTAGAAGACTGTAACGCATGTTCTAGCAGCCTGCTAATCTTCGCGTCTGCTAAACCCCAGGAGGCCAATATTCGAGACCGACACTTGGACTGATCCATTTCGATCGAGTAATCGTGGTAAGGCAGTCTAAAAAATCTAAAAGAACCTAATTTCCTTTTGCTTCCAATTCTACTGATCCCTGAAACCCAAACGTCCTCGAGCAAAGAATTCCCAATCTTTAGTCTCAACTATACTAGCCCTATTGTCCTATGATACAAATTTCTCCCTATAAAATCCTAATATGATATTAAAAGAAACGAAAAAATTGCTAAAACTTTAATCCTCGAATTCTGGACGATCATATGGAGCGAGACATGTCTACTTCAATTTATTTCAGTTATAAAAGAATATTAGACACCAATATGCGATATACTGAGCTCACCTATTTAGGACGCTTTACACGAGTGTAAAGTATATATGTGGGAATGCTAGAGTTTGAGAGTGAATGCGAGGGAACACTTGGGTATACCTAGCTGATGATAAACTTCAGTCTAGGGTTTAGGTTGAATGTTTGAAATGACATGGAAATGCACGTGGAAGGACCAATAACCGCGTGCAAGGATCGGATGAACGGGATATTCATGACTGTATCGAATGCAAGTGAAGAGCGGAAGGAGCCTGAGTGTTTAGGGTAGGTGACTCATCAAGAGCGAGGTTATGAGAAATGCGTGATTGAGAAAGAGAGTTGAAAATGGACCGACCCAGACTAGGACCAAAAGGTCCTGAAAACTTTTGGTTTTAAATTGTTCGTCATCTTTGGACCTAACGTTTGTGAATTCCTGTCATAGTAATTGGTACATTATCTCCGAGTTTTATGAACACTTCGTCTGCCCACTTGACGGCCAAGTCTGGGCCTGAACGGAACGGCAAGCAAAATAGGGTGGGCACTTAATGAGGGTGCAAGAGATGTCCTAAGACAGTCCTTTACGGAGTTTGAGGAAGAGTCGATGTACGAGTGTTAATTGCGTGATCATAGTTCAGTTATTAGTCTAATCTTCTAGCTAGTACCTTACTCCTAAGTCTCTTTAGCTCATAATATATTGGAATAAACCAACATCTTCTATTCCTTATATTTGCCAATCAAAAGTATCCCTACGTATATACAAGAATGCAAATATGCGAAGAGTGTGCAAGTGGAATTAGATGGCTTATTGTACGGTGTCACGTTTGGAGAGCGTTCAACGAACGTTCGTGAGCCAGTGATGCGGTCGGAAATCCGGCGAAACGCGAATGTTAGCTAATATTTGCGAATATTCCCGAAGAGTACCGGTGCTTCGATCGAAATTCGTTATATGTGCGTACTCACGAACGACTATCGCCTTCCGTCCACGGATCAGCGATAAATTCCCCTAACTCTGTGTACCCGCTAGCGGCACAGTCGCGATAGAGATTCATAGAGAATGCTTGCTACACCGTGAAATGCTCACGCACGTTCGGGTGCGGCCAGTGGAACCACACCTTAGACGTTCATCTCGAACAGACAGCATCTGCCAGCTACGCCGCGTGTCACCCAAGCCTGCCAGCCATGTCTGACAAGCAGTACTGTGTCAATCCGAAGCTCCCGAGCGTGCTAACCTTCGGGTCATACCTCACAGCTATGTTCCACTTTGCGGCTCGCGAGCACCAAGGGATGACGAGCAGAATAAATTGCACCATCGCCTTTTAGGCCTGACGAATGGTGTGACATCGCTGAGATGTCACGCGTGTGACTGACGCAATGTGGCTCAAACGCTCTGTGTAGGAGGGAGATCGTGAGAAGTGGATCAGTGGTTAGATCAAGACGTGGACTAGTTATACACAGACAGGTTGTGTTTGAATCTCGATGGTTCTGAAATTCAATCGTCAATCCTTGAAATCTCTGACACTTTGTTCAGTACTCAACCTTCTGTCAAGGATAACTAACCTCGCGTCATGGGTCTTATCATTTAGAGACCCTGCTGACGTTACACTTGCTCGTTGATAGTGATCTGACTGTGAAATGTTGCTTGGTGATTAACTTGTCTGCGGAACAAATCCCAAACTTCTCTAAGCTTGGCCATTAAGTGACTGTCATAAACCCGGGCTGTCTCGAGGTCTCTCTAGCTTAGACCAAGAGACAATCAAGCTCATATTCATACTCTTACAACCCTCGTGAGTATTCATCCTTTCATCTATATTTCTAAAACTATACTCCTCACAGAAGAACCCAGGCTGTGGCAATATTTGGGATCGCTCTTACTCCTGTCAAACTCAGATAATACAGGATCATCCTCTTATTAAGATTTTATATATCCAAATTTAGATGCTACTAGTAAAGAAAAATATTATCGATCACTCTGTAATTCTTGGTAAGTGTAGAATAAGGTTCCACTGACGGTGAGAAGAGTTCTTACGAGACTGAACCAACAGAAACTGCTCTTGGAAACTGCGAAAATATTTCTCAAATGCAAAGATTGGACCTGAAAGCTTAGAGGTTCGACATGCTAAATCTCCGAGCCACTAGAACGTTCGCTCTTGGACCTTTCCTTAGTACCCAAATGGACCAGCATGAACGAGTGCACATCGTCCTGATCCGCTATCTTTTCAGCAAAGACAGGTCCCTCAAACAGCCGGATTAATTCGATATTCGATGTTCAAAGAACCTTCGCGATACGTGGCTGATAGGACGGTAAGTAAATTTCGGATGGTCTTCGTGGCTTTCAACGAGCTTGAACAAACAGCGAGCGTCTCCGAGCGGAAGGGCTGTCTGCGCTCGTTCCGGCTGGGACGAACACGGTGAACGTCGCGACGACGACAGGAGAAGATTCATGGAAAAGAGGGACTGCGCGTTCCTCTTCCGCGGATCTGCCGGAAATCCTTCCCTCTCATCCGGCCCGCTATTCCTCCAGACGTTCTTATCGTCCGAATAAATGACGTGGAAGTAACTCTTCGCTATTACATCGCACATGTGTTTACGTGTCTCGAGGAGCGTGGCTGGAACTCCTACAGCTTGGACCTGAGAAATCTGCCAGGGATTTTAAAGCGAGTCTTTTTGCCATATCAAGAGCATTCGTGGGATTTAGATCGTGCGATTTGCGCGCGAATTTAGGACGCTGGTCGTCATTGGCAATTTTGGGTGCTGAGACGGGAGGCTGAGATAGCTTGACACTTTTTAGAGGTTTCAGCAAGACGTTGAAACGTTATTGAATGGGAAACGAAGCAAAGACTCTGTATTTAACGATTGAAACTGATTAACGCTAACGTTACTGACCTACTCTTATATTTAGCTAAATATGGAATAGATGATATGATAAAAATTGAAGTGATAAGGTGAGAATAAACAGGTATGTATAGTTGACCTGATCTGGATAAGAATATACGATAATTCTATCAAAAGCAGCTGCATTTTTTAGTGACTGGAAAAATGGAATTATATGAACGTGGAGTAAGAAAGATCCGAGATTCATCCTCAAATCTCTAGAAATCGATACTTAATCTTGTTAAAATTAATTTGACACCGAGAAGACGTGGAATTGGACCTAGAATTTTTATTATTTTTCAAGGAAAAAGGTAAGAGGAATGGTAAATGTGAGAAGTTTGACAATTTCGTCAAGTTTAATTCCTATCCAGTTAAAACGAATTGTTGAAAAAAATTGCAAGCAACGTGGATTGTAATATTTTACAGAGTTCCAATTAGTTGGCAAGAATTCCCATAAATTATTCGCTTATAACTATCTGGCTATGTAGAACTTCGAAATGATTAAATATACGAGTACAGGGAGTGCACTTGATTCAATAAACGAATCTAGCTAAAATTCCGAAAACGTTACATTACGATTCAACTCCTTACAGCATTATGGTTATTACCTAACCTCGCGGAACCTCCCAACTGTAAGTTCCATTAAGGAAAGATTAAGCTAACTCTTTATGACCTGCCCTTATGCTGTAAGATGTAACCATGAACGGCAGCTTACGTGATCCAATGAATCTAAATTTAAGATTTCCTCGTGATCTTTGCCACGTTGAACGAACCTTCGATTAACTGACACGTGTGATAACCTAAAATATCGCGATGAGAACTATACCGCGTGCGTGAATTCGATCTCCAGACATTTTGGTACTTGGAATTTTATTTGAAAAGATTGCGGTAAAATGGAAACCGTGTTATGATGTATATTTATATAGGGAGCTTAGGCATCCACGAGGATGGCAAAATAATCTTGATTATGTCGCGAACTGAATTCAATTCGACATCCCCGACGATAGTTATCGAGATATTCCACATTCGCGTGGGAAACGCTGCAGCTTTCACGTCGCGAGTAATCTGAGGGTAATGCAAGGAAGATGAAATCAGTGGAAGCACTTAAAAAAATGACTCGGAGGATTACCTTCAGGAGTTCCAAGGATTACTCAGAAAATTGGATTCCTTGGAGCTGTAATTTTTGAGCGTGGCTCTTTTAAACGAAGCAACGACGAAATTCGTTACATTTATCAGGAAAAAATGGAGAGGAAAATGGTAGAAAGAGATTTATACCTCCAGTCTGCATCCTCGAAATGACTCTCACGCAACCATTTTCTTCCTGGTTGAAGAACTCGTTAAATTTTCATCGATGCAGATACACCTTTTGCCTGAACAGATCCCTGTATTACATTTTTTCAATATATTTCTTTTCATGGAAATATTAATATCTTCGATTGCACAATTATCCAACGTGATTTAGGACAAATATACTGTCGAAATTCAATTTAGCTCAGAATTTTTTAATTAAAGATCTTCGTTTTAAATTACACGAATATTTAACTTGCAACGTACGAAGTTTTCAATATACACGAGATGATTTTAAAAAATTTATTTTAATCTTCATCTCATTGTACACTAGTTTATTCTATATTTTTAATTATATTTTATACGTTTAATCGAGATCTGTAGTGACTGTATTTTTATTCGCGTTAGAAAAGTGTCTAATGTACTGGATCTAGAGAACTAGATCTACAGAGCACATCTGGCTGAGAAGCATGCCTCCTACACAAGAAAAATAGAAAAGCACCAGTCCTTGCCAACCGGAAGTATTGATTAATCAAGACTCTGCCACGATATTTCACTACGAATAGACCCATATTAAAGAAAATTGGGCTCCATCCTGAGCAATAAAATATAAATCCTAATATCCTCGAAAATTGGATTGAATTTCATCTCTCCTATATCCCCAATACGACTATAAAATCGTAATATCTTTAACAACAATTCCTGCGATTTCTTATTATTTAGAAATTAAATACCACGAGTCTCTTTCAGAAATAAATCACACCTACTCTTAATTAAATAACTATACGAGTACATCGTAGACGTACGTCGTAGACAGGAATAACGAAATGGCTGAAAAACGAGGGGAGAATTGAAGTTATCAGGGCTGAAGAAATAGAACGTGCACGTTTCTTCGACACAGCTGTTCAAAGCGCGAAATAACAAACGCGCGTATCAGTTGCAGAAATTCGAGGCGCGGAAAGTTAAGATGCGTTGCAGCGGAAGTAAACATCGCTGACAGATAGTTGGCGAGAGCCAGCGCCGAATTATTTCACCAACTCTCCGCGAATTTCGATACGTTCGTTGGCTTTGTCGTTGACACTTCGCTTCCGCGGGATTTTTGTCTCAGAGTTAAGACAAAAGTTTTAATTGAACGTCAGCCGTGATATCTCCATACGAAATGCCTTGTCAATCTCCGCGTCCACCGTAATTTCCGTCAGTCATATCGATATTCTCATTAACTTGGAAATCCACGTATAAAAATAACAGCCGTCGCGCCGTCAACGAATAACAATAACATATAATCGGAATTTCCTCTGGTATTGGAAATATAGCAATTAAATGCAAGTGTGCATTAATAAATAAATGACATCTAGAAAACGTTAAAATCGGAGGCAAAAGGATCGTGAAATTACTGACAAATATTTTAAACGACACGACAGCGTGAAAGATTTATGCAATTTTTACAATAATAATAATCTGACGCAATTATTTCAAGTCTCAAATAAAAATTGACAGCACGCAGAGGTGCTCCATCCCATTTTGTCAGTGGCAAACTGACACACTCGCGCCAAAAGGGTGCATCGTGCCTAAAATTCCGAACGAAGGAAACATATCGCCGAAAAATCCCATTTCCCCGTTCAATCGTCATGCACATCAGCGTCAGGTCCCGACGTACCTTCCTGTGGATGGAAAAAATTCCATCAATCCTGCCAACCCAAGTAGCCTTTCTTCCACGATCATCCTATCAAAACACGAACTTAAGCTCCATCCATCTCAATCGTGGCCATCGATAAAGCATACATCCGGAACAAAATTCTCCTGGATCCGCGTTTATCGGATCCCTCTTGTACCTCTAACGTTCCTTTCGTGACCCAAAACGGGCCTGTCAATCCTGTCAACACTCCTCTCTTCCAACTCTCTGCTATCCACGAAGTCCAGGATGAATCCTCCGCAACCTCGGCTCGTTCCATCCACGAACACAGCCTGGATCCTCCGTGAAAGACGCGATACCAATCGTAATCGCGCGGAGGAGATTACAGCGACTCGATGGTCCGGAAATGGCGAGACTGCTCGTCTCGCGGTGTTCGTCGCGTTGGGTCTGGAGAAAAATGGCACCAGGGGAAACGGAAGTGGAAAAAGCGGAATCGACGGGAAGAAAGAGGAGGCGGTGATATCGTGGCATCGAGGAGAGACAGTGCCGTAGCGAAGAGAGAAATACGATTGGCGGGGATATTGATCTACCCTGGGAGGTGCCATGTGCAGCGTCGCCGCTCCACCGACTTCGCGATTCTTCTTCCCGAGACCAGTCTCTGTTCTCCGTTGTTTTCCTTCCTAACTCACCCCTTTCTGTCCACCCTCGCGTAAACTGCCGATGCGTGTCGACGAATTCTCGCCCGGATGCTGGCTCGAATCCTCCAGTTCGGCTAGCCACCCCCTCCTAACGCGCCAGCAGCGGCCATTTAAACGGACGCGTCTCGCAGAACAAAGAAAGGATCTAGTCACCAGGAGACCGATAATCCAGCCAGTCAATATTTCCTTTACGTGAGAATGCCACGTCAGGGATGTATAATTTCCACGGTTTCGGCCGTTGTTTGGCCAGGGGGTGGCTTAATCGCTGCCAGGGCTGGCGCAAGACGTCTTCGGGATAAAAGGCCCTCTCGGGCTATGGGGATTTATGTACCGCGATTGCGATACTCCCATTGCAATGGGAATTGCTTGGAAAATGTTTCCCAAGATCTTGCGCTCATTCTTCCAGATTCGTATCGAGCTTACGTCGAGCTGCATTCGATATTCGATTAACACCCACAGAGTGAATACGAAGAAAGGGTAGTTAATTGTATAGACTTTCTAAGAGAGGGAGAAAACACTCTGCTATCTTCCATTTATTTTTATACCATTTCTCTTGTATTATTATTATTTTTTCTTGTATTAAAAAGGAACTTCCTATATTTTTGCTTTAATTCACTATATTCAGTTTTAGTCGAGTGAAATATGTCAACGTAGGTACGCTGTCGCTTGGAAAAATATAAAAATAGTGTCAGAATTCGTGAAGACTATAGACCAATTACAAAAGAACGTAGAATGTAAAGAATTGAAGAACGAGAAGGATTTATTCCGAAAATAAATCAAATTTAAATATTTAGAAAATTGTGCAACGATATTTTTATAAAATTGTTATTCAGATAATAAGACAACGAATTATTATTTTTTGGACAATTACTAATCTCTGTCTTAATAAAATGGGTATCTTTATTCGCTAATGAAATTAGACGATTACTTTTGGCAGAATACTGCAAACGATAAATCGAGGCAAAGAACGAATTTCTTCTCGTTTCTCTCGCAACATCGTTTAGAATTTTGCGAGAACGTTTGTTTAATCGAATGCGCAAAATTTATGAAAGCAATTCGAAAATGCAACGATATTAATTTACCGCAGAAAATCGAAAGGTTAATTGCTGTTTGCGTTTTACGTCCTGCATTCCTCGCAGAATACAAATTGTTATCGCTATTTGAATAATAATCATCAATCAATATTACATTAACGAAAATATTTTCACCTTCTATTTGCATAAATAAAACCACGAGTAAATCGCTTGGGAGCCTCAATTATTCTCACCATTTATTCTCAAAACAGAAATGTAAAAATTCGAATGAAATTGTGAAAAATTGTCGCGAATTTTCAAAGAATACGATATTAAAGATGATGGACTATTTTTCCCGCGTGATATCGAACGTGGCAAGCTAATCGAATCTATGCGACCCTCGCAAGTGCACAACCCGAAACGTTTCTGCACTTTGTCACTGAGCTCCGAGATCTATTTCCTCGTAATGCAATAACCGAAGCTCTGATTTAAGCCCTTGACACCTTAAGATCTGAACAAACGGCGTTTCCGTTGCTACGTGACATGGAATGAAGAAAAGTGACGGTTCGATGACCACGCTGTTTCAACCCCGTTTCTTGAACCGGGGTTAAGATCTGTGATTTTCTGACTAATTTTCCGACTGGCTTCGTTTGTGCACGGTTGAAAAATCGATTTGTCCCGGATACTTAAACTTGGAAATATTCGATGAAAGTTTCTAACAATGATTAAAAGATGAAGAGAGGAACATATGTATAATACATTTTGACACTTTGATTACTTGATTTCGAATTGCTTGACTGCTTTAAGTAGCATATATTTCATATACTCTTTTCATCGAGTTTATATGTATTATATGTATTACTAATCAGAAATCACGAACATAGTATGTGTTTCAAAGAACACGTGAATTAATAATTTTAAATCATCACAGGGATTTTTCAAATATTAAGATGGATTACAGTCACACTTGAAATATTAACTATTAATTGATCAGAGAAATTGGTACAAAAATTGCTGTCAAAGCATTTCCTAATTTCCTGAGTCGACAGAAGTGTTTAACATAATCTATGCACGGAAGTATAACAACCTGCAAAAGGGCAACCCAGAAAAAGAAATATTTATGGATTTAATGACATATTTATTTTTGAAGAAGATACGAACTATGGTATATCATGGGAATAATTCATATTGTATGAATTATTTGAATTATTATAGCAGGAAAGAAGAAACAAATTATTTTTCCTGCAATTCTAAAAATAAATATACATTTAAAGAGACAGGATGCTAATGTTATATAAACAAATACGCGAAATATTTTTGTTCTGATAATTATATTTGCGCGTGTAGTTTCTAGAATTATTAATAATTAATACAGTAATTAATTCGATATTTTTAACGAAGTTCCAGTTGCAAGTTATCGCGATGATTGCTAACATCGAAAGCGTTTCAGGTCTTAAAAGGATCGTGGTCGCGAAAGAATTTAAATCCATCGTGGAACCAAAAAGTTTCCAGAGTCGTGAGGAGATTTAAAAATAAAGCTGCTTCTCGCGAAATTGTGCTTTGATTTTCTCCATTTCGTCTCGCTTCTAACCCCATGCTCTTGCGATACCTACGTACACTTAATCAACGTGTCCTTCGTTTGTTATGTGAAATTCGCGACCTTCGAAGTATAGCCTTTGAGAGACCATAAAAATAACTTCAACCCTTTATTGGACTGAACTTTCGAGCCGACGTGTTTACGCGCTTTTTTAATCGATGACAAACCGATATTACAAATTTTACGATACAACTGCTTCCTTTTATCAACGTTCACTATCACGCCGTTAATAACGCACACGTGAACCGAGAAATACACAGTTCCACTTAATTTATTAAAGGAAAAATAAAATTTCCAATTTTACTCTCGAATGTCAAACAATTTTGAAATACAATC
Source organism: Eufriesea mexicana (assembly GCF_001483705.2). Taxonomy (NCBI): domain Eukaryota; kingdom Metazoa; phylum Arthropoda; class Insecta; order Hymenoptera; family Apidae; genus Eufriesea; species Eufriesea mexicana. The sequence continues at coordinate 338,359 of NW_016908331.1, read as the reverse complement.
ACAATTTCCATCGTAAACCTGAATTAAAAATAAACCGTACAATTCACGAGCTTACTGAGAACCATTACCAAATTAAATTCAACCATTAATTCCCCAATTAAACTAGGAACTCGATCAAATAAACCTTCAATTCGCTTCGAATTACCACTGACAAAATTTTCGAGATCACCGATATTGGAAATAATTCGATTACAAAAATATTCGAAAAAAAAAATACCGAAATCGCTTTTGAACCATGCGACGGATTTGAAATAAAATCCCAACAATTTGATTCGAAGTAACCTGGGAATCTGCTGAAATGGCAACCAGAATTCCTCCTCCTCGACGAGAGCCATTCTTCCTCCGTGTCTCTGACCGTTCTACGACCTCTATGGTCAAACTGTTCCGTGAAATTCGTGGGAAATTTTATGCTCGTCCATTTCGGAGACTCGAAAGTTATCGGGAACGACCATTGGCCGTTCGTTTCCCAGTCACCGACAGGGTATCAGCGTGCATAAAAGTTTCCATGGAAGGCGACGGACGTCCTTCAGCACGCGCAGGAGGATCGTCCTGCGGTTTATACGCGCGCCAGTGCAGCCATTCGCATAAATGGCACGCCAGGCAGTGGCTCAGGCCATTCGTGAGGGAACGAAATTTTCCAGGACTACTACGCGAGGACTACGTGTCGATACGCGAGCGGCTATAAAATTTTCCGAGACTGACGGCAGAGTACATAGAGGTAAAGCACGCGGAAGACGCCAGGTGAACCGGGTAATAGCGATCGAGGTATAAAACTACATCGAACATGCTCCTTTCTTTTCTCTTCTCTACTTCAACACCGCGTTGTCTTGTTTTATTAAGCCAGTCGAGTCGAACATAGACTGGAAAATCGACTGCGAAGGGTGTAGTCATTTTTGGGGGAAATCTATTTTATCTGCCGATGAAAGAAATCCTGGGGGAAAAGTAAAAATGGCTCGTGTGTCCTTCGAAGGTTCGAATTTTTATGTATGTTGCTTTTAAAAATGATACACGCGTGTTGCACGGGAATATTTGAAAGGATAATGACGTGTCTATTAAGAAGGATCTCTTAAAATTGTATACCATATTGTAGAGGTAGGGTGGTACACGAATAATGTAAAACTATTATTTATTATAAAATATAACATACAACGCGCGGTGACGGTAAAGACTACGAATATAATCTATCTATTAACTAAACTCTTATAACTACAACGACACAATTATACCTAACAACACGTTTACACTTAGCAACACGAATACAACTAACACCTTTTCTCACAACTCTCTCTACGAACTCTAATATACTACACGTACTACGACAGACTCCACACTCTGCCCACTCACGCACTTGCATCCCTATTTAAAACCATACATTCTATCCTCTTTCATACCTATTCTCTCTTTCCAATCACACTTTCCCACGCACTCCTTGCAACCTTACCCTCAGCGAGTCACTTAGCCCAAACACTCAAACGCATTCCTAAAGACACTCTTCACTTTCATCCGATACATTCATAAACATCCCGTCCACACGATCCTAGCGCACGATCATTCATCCTTTCGCACGCACTCTAGATAACACGCTCATCCTGCGATACCACAATATTTATAGTGTACGTTTCTTATAAATATATGGTATTAATGGAGCGTAAAAATATTAATGGAAAGAACCATTAATTACAGAGTAAAAGGGTTAAATATGACATCGATTCATCTTTCGTTGCTCGTGACAACCCTAAGTCGACTTTTCATTTAACTCACTAACGCCACCATGGTCCATATCTCCAGTAATAATACCGGTATAAATGAAAAATGGTTATTATACGTAAAATGAAATAAAGTTATTCAATGAGAAAGGGGAAGTAAATAAGATGAAATTATTTAGCGAAATTACGGTGTAACGGATATTTAACGGGAAGTTGCTAAAGGAAGGTTATCACGAGGTATTAACGTGTTTTCTTATACGTTTTGTACGTGTCGGTCAGGTGAAAATCGTTCGGAGTAAATAGACCCGGGCAGAATGGCGAGATTAAAGGATTACGGTATTTTCATTCCGTGCTAAATTAAACATTTTACGTTACTAATCTAAGATATTAAAGAGAAATTCTATCTATTACGCGAAACGTTTTGGAACTATGTCAAAAAATAGTAGAACCCGAATTATTGTTTAGAAATATCCGGAAAGGTTCCTATATTCTGTTATTATCTAAGATATTAAAGCGAAATTCTATCTATTACGCGAAACGTTTTGGAACTATGTTAAAAAATCGTAAAAGCCGAATTATTGTTTAAAAATATCCGGAAAGGTTCCTATAGTCTGTTAATATCGAATATAAGTTTCCTGGTGAAATTAATTTCCGTGAATGTTTATGAAGATATATTCCACGAAAATTTGTACGGAAGTTATATTATCTCAGTTCCCCGAAGAAACTTTGAAATATCTTCTTCAAGCGAATAATTCACTGACCAGAACATCTCGGAAACATAAAGAATAATGTATCAAGTTGTTGAGAAAATTCGTATCAAATTGTAAGCAAAATCCGAGAAAGTGGTAATATATTACCATAAAATGAACATTTTATTAGAGGAATCGTTTTCATTTTTATTTTACCCTTTTTCACCTATGAATCCTTTGAATCAGTTTTCACAGTGTTCTAGAATATTCAACCTTTCAAAAAAAAGTTTCCCGAGGTTCAGAATAAATTACAGGGTTGAACTTTCCGGCTAAAGGTTTCACATTTTTCAGCTGCACTTCGTTACACGAGACTTATGTAAAATTACGTCGGCGAAAAGCGACATCAATTAATCTCGAGTTGCTCTAATTACTCCGTTTAATGTCCACTTAGCCATAGTATTTATAAAAATTCAACGTTTCGTTACTTGGAAGACATTTATATTAGCAAATCCTCTTGCAATTTTATCAAATACGCAAGGAAATGTATTATCATAAATGTACTTCCCTTTCCACTCGAACGACGATTTTCAGCCATCGTTTATTTTAATTCCATGACTGACTTTTGCCTTTTTTATTTTAGAATAAATAATAATTTTTTCTACAAAAATTATCTTCTCTAAAATTATTTTATTCTAAAATTAATCTAAAATGTATCATCGAGTCGCTGTTTCTTTGCGGGGGGTCTTCGAAAATAGATCTTTGCTAGAAAATTTCATCGCAGAGGATGAAATGATGCATCCAACCTTCATCTACTATTTGATACACGGAGATTTGAAAATTTCTGATGTAAAGTGCACTCGAAATACGAGCACTCGATCGTTTCCAGGCTGAAACTCTATGCCAAGTCGTATGATATATCGCGTATAACGTAGCATCGCTATACGAGAACGAGAATCAGTATAATCTCTGGAGCACGAAAAATATTGAATTTTATACTGCATGCTTCGTGACCGAGCATGTTATAAATTCCAATGCAACGAAACACGTGAAACAATCTATGTATTTGGACAAATTTCAAATTGCTATTATAACATGGCAAAATATTTTCTGTTTCACTTTATTTATTTAAAATCGCAACCAATTTTGTAGACTATTAACGACTGTCCAAAATTAACACTAAACGTCAAATGATCGAGTGAATGGGAAAGAAGTAGAAGCTTTAAAAAGCTTTTAAAAAATGGAATAATGGGAGATATTGAGAAAATGACTATACGTATAATGGAAGAAAAATCGCGAAAACGAGTGATTAAAATGATAACGTTGAACACGGAATTTTTAATAAAAGTTTAGTAAACTTATGGTGATTTAGACCATGGTAGATTTAATGTTAACGACGTAGTTATGAATAAATTAGGTTAATAATTTTTAAGAATCTTATAGGAGATTCGAAGCCTTTCTTGTTCAATGCCTTTTGTAATCATTTTGTATTTTATTGTGCTTCCTTTTGTTTAAATATTTTATGGGACAGTCGATTCGAATGGGGTTTTTCAAAATATTAATTCGGGAAAACCACTGCGAATGTTCGTGTTTGAAAAATTTAGAATTAGGTACGAGCACGGAGCTCGTAATTTGCATAGCGATATCTCCCGACCAAGATCATGCTGATAATCCTCAAGTTACTAGCTCATTATGTTTATATTTACGGCACGTGCACTCGATCATCGTGGTTGACAGACACGAAATCAGATTATATGATCATCGACGGAAGTATCATAGGTCAGTGACACGTTACACGACAGGGTGTAATAGGAATTACAAACTGTAATTGCATGCTATCAATTGAAGGTACGTGGGGAAATAGAGAGATATTAAACGAGCATCGATTTGACATCGTTGAAATGAACAAACATAGCAATTTGACAGTGTACAGCTTCGACGCGTTACATCGAAATAACCAAAAATGAAATTTAATATTTCCGCACCTGAAATATTTCCTGAATAATCACGAACAATTTTTAATTATTAATCAATTAATTTTTCATTTTTGCCGTGTTTCTGACATCCAAAGATCGCATGATGACAGGAAAAGTTGGAAAATTATATTAAATTGGTCGAGATAAGCAGATTTTTTTATAATTCCCGTAGATGGGTTATAAATACCATAAAATGGTCGAAGACTATACGAACTAAGTAAGATCAACATGATTAATAAAAAGTGTCTCAACGATATTTGATAAAAATGAAGAACAAAATTTCCTTAACGTTATAAATTTACAAGAAACATCAAATTTTGTAATACCACGCGATAATTAAATATATCTTTTCCTCGAATTCTGTAAATTTTCTCGATATTACGGTCGATCGGAGTATCGAATTGGGAAAATTCCAGAAATATTTTTGGCGAATACTAGATATTTACACGCTTTATTCGCTTTGCTTGCTCTTCTTCTTGGCCCTAAAAAATAAACATCAGACAGTTTCCGAAAACAAGCAAACCCAGAACAATTTTCCACTCCAAAAACTGTGACGTCAAAATCAAACGTTTCCGTAAATTCGCCCCAAAAATTTTAAGAAATACCTAGAAAACTTCTTCAACCAACCCCTGTACGCTTTTGCATCGAACTTGGTACTCGCAAAATCCATTTAAAAATCGAAATTTATTATTCTATCTCCTAAATAATTTAAAGGTCCTCGAAATTATCGACAAAGGCAAGAATCATAATTAAAACGCAGATCTTAAAAATGCAGGAAATTTCTCTAAATTTCCTGTGCACGACGTCGTCACCGAGTTTTATCAAAATCAGACAGTCCAGATAGCATAATGCCGGTAAAAAATAGCCACGCGAAGAGGATTTATGAGAGAAACGTGACTTTATCGCTATTTTTAAGATTCAAAATTTGCAGCCCCCGTTTATCCTAAATCTTTCGTGAAATTCGCTTATTTATGACGGGGTAACCGCGCTCTAATTAGTACTCAGAGAACACATAGCTTCTTTCTTCGTCTCAGCGACGATTAATGGACCGCAAAGTTACGAAAAATTTCACGTGAGCTCGAGGAACACCCTATTAGAACTTACATGTTTAACGATCATACCACTGATACCAACATACTATTAAAACACACCTATGCAAACATAAAGAAACACACCTGTATATCATTATTACTTGATACACTAACAAAGAGGCTTCTAATAAAAACTTAATTCCCAAAATTAAATAGGAAATGGCAAATAAATATACAGACATACTAAACAACCCTTAGAGAGTTACTTCAAACGTATTATAGAAAACAAATATGGAAAAAATGCATCAATTATCACAAATAGCTGTTGAAAAGATAAGTTTAGTTGAAGACAAAAATCAGTCTAGGAGATAAGATATAAATAAATAATTTAGAAGATATAAACATAAACATTCGATAAGAATTGGGGGTTTAGGCGAAGGACTTGCACTCTCCTTGTTAGAGGAGTCTGCCAGTTTCTCAAGAGAAGCACTAAAAGAAACATATACCTTCCTTTGCATATCAGTATTACTCGATACACTGACAAAGAGGCTTCTAATAAAAACTTAATTCCCAAAATTAAATAGGAAATGGCAAATAAATATACAGACATACTAAACAACCCTTAGAGAGTTACTTCAAACGTATTATAGAAAACAAATATGGAAAAAATGCATCAATTATCACAAATAGCTGTTGAAAAGATAAGTTTAGTTGAAGACAAAAATCAGTCTAGGAGATAAGATATAAATAAATAATTTAGAAGATATAAACATAAACATTCGATAAGAATTGGGGGTTTAGGCGAAGGACTTGCACTCTCCTTGCTAGAGAAATCTGCCAGTTTCTCAAGAGAAGCACTGAAAGAAACATATACCTTTCTTGAAAAATAAAAGACATCAACAGAGAATATATAAACATCGTAGTTACTTTACTATTAGAACTCATGATTCCAATATTAGCAATGCAAACGAGACTTACTCCAGAGTTGACAAGACTGGGTACTATTCACAGCCTCAATTCGTCTGGCAGTTCATCCAGACCGAGTGCCCTAAATTCATCGAGTCTTGAGACCTATTAATATCTCTGGATGTGGAAACAGCAAACGAATTCAGCTTGGAAACAGATGAAAGGACAAAAACAGAGAAGCAAAGGGACCGGGACGCAGCGTTGCGTAACTGCTCGTGGAACTCCCGAGGGATCTAATCGGGAAGTACAGCCTTTTGAACGCGCGGCCATGTTACGTAAGGCAGCTACTTTCGGTTGTTGTCAGCCAGACTGCGTAAAAGTCGCGAAACTCTCGCCTGGTGACGAAATAAATCGTTCGAGGGAGGGTGGATGTTCGAGTTGGGGTAGCTAACTACACGTGACACGATTCGTGCAGACATTCGAATTAGATTGCTATGCCAGACACTGTCAGCGGAGAATAGGCTTCGAATCTTAGGCTGCGCTGTTTCAACAGGCTCTAACCTTCTGATGATTCGATGATCATTTCGTAGTAACTCTTTCCGCGAGCTTTAGTTCGCGGATGAAACGTGTTGAAATATTGGTAAGAAAATTAGTAGCTGTTGAGAGTTTAATTGGTAACGAATGGCAGAGGTGGAGTAGCGTTTGGGGAGTAATGGTGGATGAAAATTCCAAAATGATTAGACCCAGGGGGTTTTCAAATTTAGGGACGAATGCTTATACGCGATTACTCTACACCTGGGCACTATAAAATGCGGCTGGCGTCTAAACGCGCTGACCTGGTGTTCATTCTAGACCATGTTTCAGCAGCAATGCTCTTCTCTTCAGTTAGAGGCAACGAAATATTAAGTCAGCCAAACAATATGTCGGTACCCTTCGTATAAAATTGCACTCGCTTTCTTAAATAAAAGAAATGAAGAACACGAGGTGCAATGTATAATCCGAATTCACCTAATTCATCTATCGTTCTATTTAAAATTTTTAAGACACTGTAAACTGACATTGTAAGAAATTCAATACTGTTGTAAATTAACTACGCTCATGCAACGATAGTGACAGGCCTGCTAGTGACAAGACCTTTGGACTTCAAGGATCTGCGATACTATGCAGGTACAACGGCAGCTGATGTCACAGCCCAAACCCAGCCCTAACCATTCGTCACCCCCTTAGAGATAAGACAGCCACATGTATAAAAATCCATCGACTCTCTAATAAACTACTCAGTTCCCTCTCAGAGTTCTTCGTGGATCTTTAGCGATATATTTTGTTGTAACGTTAATCGTGTCCCGTGACACAGGCATCAAGGGGTCGGTTTTTGGGTTTGAAAGGGCCTGCTGTCCCTTGCAGCAGTCAGTCTCAAATTCGAAACAGTATAGAACGCTTTTAAAGTATTGTAACTCATAAGGATGTTCTATTCCCTTCCATTCTATATTCGCATAAGTGTACATATTTCACCTACATTAAGCTATTGCTATGCAACTGAATACGGTTACATCTCTGCACCCTAAACACTTTAATTTCATCCTAGAAATTCCAACAAATACAATTCACTGATTAATTCAATATATAATTGTAAAGTCATTTACTCGAGAATTTACCAAGAATACACTGATATTGAATAACAGAATCATCGATGTGGCACATTTCTAACCTCCTAAGAAGACATTTAGGTTATCACATCCCGATCCCTAGCCCACCATCTTTATTCCATCTACAACCGGAACATCCCTTCATTTAAATTCAGGACTAAGCGGACCAGCATTCGATCATCCTTTAAAAACCGTAAGACGGTAATCTCGCGGTTTTCAGGATTGCCACGAGCCGCCGATAACTCGTCGGAATCGAAGGAAGATCCAACAGCCAGTCGTTAAGGAGGAGTACACGATGGGAAGAACGGTGACACGTTAAGAAGAGCTTGGAATAACCATTACCCAGCGAGGAGGAACAGGAAAGAGCGGGGTCACGATTCCGTGATTCTCTTCCACGGAACCACCATCGAATTATCGTTTCACCTGGGCCACGTCTCCCCGTTTATTCCTCGGTCGCGTGCGATGCAAATGTAATCGAATAATAATATAGCGCGGTCGACGTTCCCAGAGGATCGCGAAGACGTTGTCGTAAATAAGACGGTTGCATTTATTCCGAGGAAACGTGGACGCAAAGTGGTCGTCGCTGCGGAGAATTTAGAACAGGAGGGAGCTCGAGACTGATACCCCAGAGAGCAACTCCCTTAAAAACAACGCATCGATACAATTCCTGGGACCCGATAATCTGCATCCACCCTATGTTGCGTGCACCTCGATATCGTGAAGCTTCTATGGGATAGCGCTCGTTTCAACTTTTAGAGGTTCAACCTTTTAGAGGTTAAAGCCAGACCAAGTTGCGGATGGAGAAGTCAGCACTTTGGGAAGTTTACACGTGGTCTTCGGATCGCTTAAATTTCTTCTTTCGCGGTTTGCTTGGGAACTCGGATAGAGAAGAACGTAAATAGGCTTGGATAGGTATGAGATGATACGATTTCGAGTGTTGAATCTGTCATGTGCATAATTTAACACGTTAAAGGCTACACCGGTCCCTAGAAACCGGTGTTAGACTTTTCGTTTGTGTCCAGCCTTCCCTCTGAGGCCGTCAAGTGGGTCTAAATGGAATAGCAAGCAAGACAGGCTGGACATTTAACGTGTTAAGAAGATTTTTATTCTGTAAGAATATGCGAGGTCCAGTTACCGATAAGACAGCATGAGTGACGAGCACGTAGCTACGATAACTGCTTTAACTTCTTTCGTTTCAAGTTAGATTAGGGTATTTCTGATACAGGGCACAATGTCCAGGTGTCGATGAGTAGCTACCACGTGGAAGAACGTGGTAATTAGAATCGTTGTCCAAAGAAAATTCTTTGGAAAAGAAATGCATTAAGATAAATTAAGATAGTTGTAAATTTACTTCATTTACTTCATTTTTGCTGCATGAAACATCATCGATATTACACATATTCCGTGATATCAGTTTCTGTTTACAGAACAGCTTCGAAAAAGCAATTACTTTTTCGCAATTATAAAACTATCTTATAAATATATATATTGGAAAAGTAAAAAAGTGTTGCAAAGTAAACCATTCTACGTGTACACCTGTCAAGCATAAAATCGAATTTTCCACGTGAAAATTTATCTCGTTGTCGACTGGTAATCCGATGTACTCGATCAGAAGAGGATGTCATAGGGTTTCCGCTGAAAGATGATTCATGCGTCTCGTAGCCGATAAACGAGACAACGCGTGGAAAGACTTAGGAAAAGATCTAGGCTCGTGAGTAACTGGAGCACGAACGTGCCGTGGAATTGGAAACAAAGTTGGAAATCGCAAATATTTGCGAGTCGTTGGTCGATTCAAAGAGAAATACCAGAAGCGTGGAAACGAATAGGACAAATCCTCGATACGAATTCGAGGCAACACGCCGGATACCTGTAGGAATGTGTACGTGAAATGTAAAGCGAACATATTTGAACGGAAAATAAGCTGGTAGAGGATTACGTTCGACAGCTGAAGGGAGCAACGCTGGTCTCAACGAGCACTGGCGTATCAATCTTTTAGTAGAATTTCATATGGGATAAATATAACGATCCCTGCTCGTGACAGCAGCATCAAAGTGGACCAAACACGCTTTATTGGAAAATTCCTAATTCCTGTCGTTAGTAAGATACGAGTGATTAAAACAGGATTAACCGAGATATACGAAGAGGACGATCGAGGATCTCATCGTTCCCTGTTACTATACTCAATCCATCCTTGCCTAACTTCAATTTTATATCACTCGTATTCATCACCGATAATATCTTTCAACAAAAATAAATCTACCACGACCTAAATAACCATTTTCAAAATTTTAATAAAAAAATCCATATTCTACATCATCGCAATTTTTGCCCTAATATGTATGTAGGATGCTAGGATTTGAGAGCGAGCGCAAGGGAACACTTGGACCTACCTGGCTGATGATGGATAATAAACAGCAGTCTCGGGTTCAGATCGAATATTCAGGATGATATCTAGAGTGCATATGGAAGGACAAGTGACTGTATGCAAGGACTGTATGGCCGGGATGTTTATGAGTGATCGAGAAAGAAAGCCTGCGTGTGAAAGAAGAGACTGCTAGGTTTAACCCTTTGGTCTACAACCACGTGTGAGACTCGTGGTCAGTTATTCGAGCCAAAACTGATTATCACGAGTCTGACCCGTGGTACATCGGTCGGATCAAAACTGACTATCACGGGTCTGGCTCGTGGCACATCGGCCGAGCCAAATGTAAATACCACGTGTCACACCCATGGTTTGTTGATAAACCTGCTAGGTTTAAATAGGGGTGTCAGGGCTGTCTTGAGATATGTTCCTTTACGGTGTTTTTAGCGAGATTTGATATGAGAGTCGGTTTCGTAATCAGATCAGTTATCAGTATAGTCTTTTAGTTTGTACTTTAACCCTTTACACTCGAGAGACGACCCTCAGTCGCCATTTAATTAGACCCATCAAATTTAAAATTACCCAACGATGCGTGGACTGTCAAAGTAAAATAATTCTACATCTTAATTTGCTTAATAGGATTTCTCATTTACCGATTTAAAAATATCGACAACTTTATGGCAGAATGTCTACGAATTACTATTTTCCTGTAACGAAAAATTCGCCAAGTGCAAAGGGTTGATCCTGATCTCATTTAGCTTGTAATAAATATATACTTTAGAATAAAATAACGTCTCTTATTCTTTATAATTGACAATTAAACACTGTCTCTACAGTATCCATACAATTAATTCTTCAACATTCTCCTCTTTGCATTATTTTTTAAGAATTTTCATTTAACCAGTCGTGATAGACTTAGTGTTAAAAACTGTAGCTATAAATGAAGCTGCTCTACCAAAACATACACACACCTGACACAAAAATAGGAGTTGCAGAGTCTCGCAAACCGTTATCATCGACACCCCAGTTCCTAATTAAAACCAGCTCATCATCCGCTCGTATTATCTAATCCAAAGACTCGCTTGCCGAAACGTGGTTGGAAAATATGAAATTACCCAAAGCACGATATCAAGGGCGATATCCGATGGCAGCGATCGGAGTATCCGTGGGATCAGTGCTTTTAGCAAGATTAAGCGGCGTTTAGCGAGTACACATTAATTCGAAAATTAATTAACGAAGTAACCGGTGTCGCTGTATATAGATGTCGTTTGCCGTACCGTGTTGCACTTAACGGAGCGTATGCTTCGAGCTTAGTCACGCATGTCAAAGAGGAACACATGGGCAACGTTTCGAACGGAGACGTCGTAACTTGACCGAGCAGAGCGTGTACGCGATTCGCGATACGAACTTTATTAAGCGCATCGACGTGGAAACGGGCCATCCGACTGTGGATCGAGTAATTAACCGTTGCACACGTGGAAATTGATCCCGACTGATACCTTTGCCCAGATGCTTTTCGGTGTCATCGGCCTCGGCTGGTACACGGGAATGAGCAATCGTCACTTGCTCCTAGTATTGCTTGTCGGACATAACCCTCAGCTGGTAGGTATCGTTAGGCTAGCGACGGTTTGATGGTCAACAGCTGTTTGGTGGTAAGTTTGGGTTAGATTACCTCGAAATGTCCAATTTTGGGGTGCTTTATCGAATACACGCATCATTGACACGTTTTTGACTGTCACATATGTCATCTGTGACTGGAAATAGGATCATGGTGGTCATCAATGACCAGAATGTCACAATTGTTTAAATTAATACAATAAAATTAGTATCGTGGGCTAAAGTAACGAGACGATATTATGAGATAATGATGGCACTGTTGAATAATTGAAAATTTTAATGACGATGTGACTATATGAGGCAAATTAAATAGTATAGTATAACACACTGGAGATTCTATGATGGACACCTGGAAGGATCGTGGAAAATGTCGTCTGTCGATGTGTTAGTGATGTCAATGTTGTCAGTAATGTTATTTATTATTGTTACTCTATATTATAATCATGTAAATGATATAGATACCAATACAATAGTAAAAATCCTGTGTCATCCTGTGTCAAAATCCTGTGTCAAATTGTTACAGTCTTATAATCATGTAAATGATATAGACACTAATCTAATAGTAAATATCCTGTGTCATCCTGTGTCAAAATCCTATGTCATCCTGCGTCAAAATCCTATGTCATCCTGCATCAAAATCCTGTGTCAAATTGTTACAGCCCTCTAGAACGTACTGATAAATACCAATAGAGTGCTAAAATGTAGAATGTGGCTCAAAAGCGTAATTTTGTCGAGGAAGTACTATCAGTTTATTACTCCATGTAACGATCTACAATTATCATATTTTATGGAAGATTCTATAGGTAATTTGTTAATATTTTTGCACATTTTTTAACGTACTGGTTTATTTTACAATTTCAGGTAAATGTAATCTTCGATGTAAATAGGATGTAGAGGATACACGATCACAAAATTTAACGTGCACACCCCAATTTTCATCCTTATGCATTTATGAGCACGTTTTTATAAACTACCATGATAAGTTTCTGCCTATCTTGTATCTGTCATCGAATTTGACAAGATACAATTTGTATCCTAAAACATAAACAGTCAAAATAATTAATACGAATAAACTACATTCGATTTGTTATAATTAGTCAGTAATTATACAACGATCGTCTGCAATGTAGATAAATTCGTAAATCGTTTCCGTGCAATGTAGAAAATTGACTGATAAATTCCACGAACTTGATAATAATCAGCTTATCTATTATCATACTTTCAATTGCCAATTAATTAGTAACGATACCCTTTAACGTGGTCAAACTATATTTCTCGTACATCATTATCGTCCTAAACTAATCACCGAGTTCTTTTACTTTCTTCCAGCTAGCCAATTAATTTTAAAAGCACCATGTCGTAATTGCGGAACTCGGAATTAATAAAGCACGTTTATTTAAACATCTCGAGTTACATAACCTCGGTACATAACCTCAATTTTCCTTTTGATCAGTTCTCATCCGCTAACTAATAACGTTTACCAAGTCCCAATCGGGATATTTATCTTCCCATACGCGCGATAGTAGCCATTTTAACTATGCTACACCATTATGTCGTCTACATAAATACCCGTAAACAATAATTACCTTAATGAAAACATATCAAACGTGAAATATTTTATACGAAACGAAATTTTTCCATCCAAAGTTTAACCCTTTGCACTCGACGACTTTTAAAAATAGTAATTCGAAGACTTTCTGTCATAGAATGGACAATATTTTTAACCTTTTGACTACTGTGGGCGCCTATGGGCACTTGGAAATTTTGAGTTTGTGACATGGAGGACACTTAAGGGAGCTTGGAAATTTGGCGTTTGTGACACGGATGACACTTAAGAGTGCTTAGAAATTTTGCGTTTGTGACACGGAGAGCGCCTATGGGCGCTTGGAAATTTGGCGTTTGTGACACGGAAGACACTTAAGGGCGCTTGGAAATTTGGCATTTGTGACACGGATGACACTTAAGAGTGCTTAGAAATTTGGCATTTGTGACACGGAAGACACTTAAGAGTGCTTAGAAATTTTGCGTTTGTGACACGAAGGACGTCTATAGACGCTTGGAAATTTTGCGTTTGTGACACGAAGGGCGTCTATAGGCGCTTGAAAATTTTGCGTTTGTGACACGGAGAGCACCTATGGACGCTTGGAAATTTGGCGTTTGTGACACGGAGAGCGCATATGGGCGCTTGGAAATTTTGCGTTTGTGACACGGATGACACTTAAGAGTGCTTAGAAATTTGGCATTTGTGACACGGAAGACACTTAAGAGTGCTTAGAAATTTTGCGTTTGTGACACGAAGAGCGCCTATGGGCGCTTGGAAATTTTGCGTTTATGACACGGAGGGCGCTTGCTTTCACAAAAATGGCGCACATCGTAACTCAATTCCTGCCCTATGGTATACGACCACTGCGTATCAAAATCTGCTGTAGTCAAGGGGTTAAAATGGTAAATGAGAAATCATATGCAAATTAACACATAGAATTATTTTTCTTCGACATTCCACGTACCGTTAAATAATTTTAAATTTGATATATTAATTAACGTCGATCTTTAGAATCTGATTAAATAGTGACTGAGAGTCACCTCTCGAGTGCAAAGGGTTAAGCTGCACAGCTCAGGGTGCCACATTTGTCGCGAATATTTATATACGATAATTGCGAATGAAATTGCAATTCGTTCAACTTGTAATGCGATTCATGTGCATTTTCAAAGGAATATTTAACGTCATCGGCCGATCGCGTGGATGCATACTGCATAATCGATTACATAGGCGTACCTAACAAATGGCACCTCGTGCAAGACGAGCAGCCGTGCATTTTAATTATCACGCGTAGAATTACAAAATCGTCGCGTGTCGGGTGCACTTTATATTCAACAGTATTTGCGAAAATTCGTTCGCCAAGCGTATGCAAATTGTTTGTATTTACACGTGCCCAGACACGCGGCTCGCACGGTTTGTATCTTTCCGAGACATTATTTACGGACGTCAATACCGACCTCGAACATCAATAGCGAACAATTTGATAGAAATAATATTTTACGGATTCACGATCTATTGTTCTTATTTGTACTGTCACGCGGTTATTTATGGCGGGGGAAATTAAATTACTGTTAGTGACATTGATAGCAATTGTCGGGGCGATAGGGATTCCTTGGACTTTTAATCTCCCGAATTAACGTACACCCCTGTCTATAAGCATTGGCGTACTTGTAGAGGAATCGGGAAAGTCCAAACATTTTTCCGAGCCTATTATCGTCCTGTTTCTTTGGAATTTTGAATTGGAATTTATTTACGAAGGTTCGATATAATTTAATCTTTTTCTTACATATATACGGTGTCTCTGAAATCCCTGATCGTGAAACAAATTATTACCAGGTGATTTCTCATAAAGAGATATGAGAACTGTATAGAAGAATTTATTTATGTTTATTTCTTAAGGCTTAGTTTTCTGAAAAATCAAAGTGGAAAATTTCGAATAAATTTTCTAAAAATTTTCCTATAAATTCCTTTTACAGCTAGAATACTTACTTCGCAGCTGTTATGTTTATACATAGTGACTACACGGTATTTTCAAGTTACTAGACTCAGGAAAGAACCCGAAAATAATTATTCCTCGCGTCTGTTGATTTCTGGATTTATATCTCTATAAATTAATTTATATTAATTTTTTTGAAACGAACTTATCTACAATACGTTCCCACTGAATCAGTAAAAACAAAAAGTCATTATGATTAATTCGGTAGATCTAGTATTAATACTACCTCTACATATGTACATATGTGTTCTACTAGAATACATACTCCATTCAAGTGACTAATTCAATACATAATACACACTCCATTAAACCTAATTACTATCTATCACCCTAATCAAACCAATCGAACCATCTTCAATCAATCCATTACGACAAATTTTCTTTTCAACCCCTATTAATATCCTTTACATCCCCTTCCTTGCTAAACGCGAAGGAACGAGACAAGGGCTCTGAAGCTTTCAAAGAAAACTAACATTACTACCATTATTACACAATATACTATACGATACACCTAATATAAAACTAAAAAAATTTGCATCTAATAGGAAGCGATAAATATAAAGGTCATAACTATAAATCAAAAGAAACCAGTCGTCGATACGTCGATACAAAAATGTGAAAATTCGCAGTTAAAAGCAAGAGTTAAATATAAATAATATACCCACAAATCGGAAGATACTACTCCGCGATACGTTAATGTAAAAATATTAAAATTAAGAGCCGATGTAAAGAGATAAATATAAAAATCGTAACTGTAAATCAAAGGAAACTACTGCACGATACGTTAATGTAAAAATATGAAAACACATGGTGGAAGATGAGAGATAGACGAGTATAATAAATCAAAAAATATCACCAGAAATCATGATACGGGTATTAATGCAGGCGCGATGAAAATTTCGTGGCCCGTTTTCCCTGCTCGCAGCGAGATATCGACGTTCATCACGGCGGACGATGATCGAGGGTGGACGGGGTGGAAAATACGAAGGAACCGATCGGGGTGACCGTCAGCCACGCACCCCCGTGTATCGTACGCGCCTAATTGAAGTAACATGGTGCTGGTCACGCGAGCGAAGGTCCGACCGGTCGTCCCGACCTCCACGGCTCCAACTTTTCCCCCTGGGGACAGCTTGATACGGGAAACGTTCGACCGGCAGCGAAGAGGGCAATTAGAAGTAATTGGGAATCGGTAAATGGACCGCGTGACGTACTTATTTCCGAAAGAGCCCGGTTTATTTGCCGCGCGCGACGCGGTCGCCCTTGCAAGAAGAAGGCCGAGCGTGCAACGCGATAACGCAGCACGAAGGGAAAATTAGTTTTCCCGGCGACGTTAACGAGGGCGAGTAATTTTCCCGCGGGAATTTACGATCGGCTCGTCTCTCATTTTTTCTTTTTTCCTTTTTTTTACCACTCCCCCTTTTTTTGTTCGCGTGCAAGGAACGAGGCGAAGGGAGAGAAGGTGAAGGAGGAAGACGAATCCTCGGATATTTCGGTGGTGGTTACCGTTGGACCGTGTTGGGAAAAGGGTAGAACCTAACCTGCGAGGCAAAATGACGAATCGGGTAAATCGCGTCAGTGCTTGTAACGGAGATGAGATGTACGAGATGTATGGACGAAGAAGAATATACCTCCATTTTTCTGGTTTCTTGGAATATTATGTTTGAATTTTGAGGAATATTTTTTAAAGATGTGAGAGTTTATTATTAGACCCATAAATCCTATGGATCCCTATTTCAGAAATATTCCGAATTGGGATGTTCTTGGGGTATAAATCATTCCCTGAGAAGATCGATTTTTGGGGTTTAGTCTGATTTCTGTGTTTTGAATGTACACGGGTAATTGTTTTCAATCGTATGCAGAACTTTAATTTTTTATTTCTGTTTGATACAGGGTTTGATATGTTTCAGTATAATATTATAGAATTGTACAACCTGCAGTGTTTTGTAGAGGAATATTTGATGAATTTTAGATTGTTATATAATAGAGAACGATTTTTTGTGAATCTCAGGGAAATTATGATTCGAATGTTCTTCAATCCTAACAATTTGCTTAACCCCTAACAACAAATTTTACTAAAATACAGTGAATGTAATTAAAAAATCTCAGTTTAGAAATTCAAATAATTACAAACTGTCTGATTTGGAAATGATAATGAAAGAAGTGTATAACTGAAGCAAAATTTTATGGTATCGAATATAATTAGGCAATATTCTCTGAGAGAAAATGTATCGAGAGGTTTCGCGTCCTATAATGTGACAGATTTCATAAGCTATACTCTTCAAAATTACACCGCAATAATTTCCATCGATATTCCTCCATCGCTCCGCCACGAACAGCGGGTTTAATAATTCGTATCCCCATTGCATCCCAAAATCCCCGACCTGGCTAACGAAACGATAGCAGCGCCGCTCTCGATGGCCCATCCGACACCAGCCGGGATAACTCGTTAATCGTTCGTAGTTTACAAATTCTGAACGATAATCGACCGGTAATGGAACTTATGGCTGCCTATAATTTCGTCGCCGTAATCACTGCAACGTTTGCTCGATGAAGTTTGATCTCGCGCGTCTGCTGGATGGAAACTCATTTTCAGTGGATGAATATTTCATACCCGATTTCCAACGACTGTACACGTTGCTTAATTGCCTTTGATCTCGAAAAGCTCGAAACGATCTAACAAAGAACGCCATCTTTCTAAGGAAGAGAGTATCGCCAAGTGACGATTCAAACGACGAGTTACCACGAGAACTTGGAGATGATTATCCGTCGAATGATAAATCCCGTCAGATAATGAGGAAAATCGACGTAAAATGATGCTTATATTATGTCAGTGATAGAGGGTCGAGTTATCTACGTCGATTCGATAAAATTCGAGTCGATATAATACTACTGGATTCGATATTATTCGATGCAATTCAATGCGATTTCGTGCAATTTAACATTATTCGATGCAATCCCATACGATTCGATCCCATAAGATTCGATACCGCCCAATACGATCCCATACGGTTCGATACAACTTGGTACGGTCCCATACGGTTCGATACAACTCGATACTATCCCATAAGATTCGATACAACTCGATACGATCCCATAAGAGTCGATACGGCCCAATACGATCCCATACGGTTCGATACAACTTGGTACGGTCCCATACGGTTCGACACAACTCGATACTATCCCATAAGATTCGATACGGCCCAATACGATTCCATACCGTTCGATACAACTCGATTCGATCCCATAAGATTCGATACGGCACAATACGACTCCATACAGTTCGATACCACTCGATACGATCCCATAAGAGTCGATACGGCCCAATACGATCCCATACGGTTCGATACAATTTGATACGATCCCATACGGTTCGATACAACTCGATTCGATCCCATAAGATTCGATACGGCCCAATACAACTCCATACAGTTCGATACCACTCGATACGACCCCATAAGAGTCGATACGGCCCAATACGATCCCATACGGTTCGATACAACTTGATTCGATCCCATAAGATTCGATACGGCCCAATACGATCCCATACGATTCGATACAACCCAGTGCGATACAATACGATCCGATGAGACCTTATAAGACCCAATATGATTAGATACGGCCCAATACGTTGCGATACTACCGAATACAATTTGTTACGACCCCATACGACCTAATAGAACTCGATGTGATAGAATTATGCCCGATAAGACACGACGTGACCCAATGCAACCCAGTGCAACCCATTAAAACTCGATGCGACATGATTATGCTCGATGAGGCCCTATACTAACCGATGATGTTCGATGTGACCCGATAAAACCCAATACATACGATTTGACACAACCCAATACAATGCAATACGACCCAATGAGACCCTATATGACCCTATATGACTCGATGAGACCTAACGTTAACCAATGATGCCCGACGTGATCCGATAATACCCACTAATACCTGGTAAGACCCTGCACGATTCGGTCCTATCCGACATGATCCGTCCAAAGAACAACATCTCATCCCCTAGAACGGATTCAAGTCACCACCGTTCGCAAAATGGGATCCACGAAGTTTCCAACGGTATCGCCATTACGTTTCGAGCAGTGGCTGAATTCCTAGCCCCAACAGTTGCTGGTACACCCCCCAAGGTGAATATCTGTCTTGAAAGAGACGAATCGATGCGACGTTTTGCCACCACGAGAGAACGGACCTAGCCGCATATCCAGGCTACCTAACGGAACTCGACCGTTACGAGGAACAATCGGTACACGTCCAACTTCCGATCGCACGTGACAGATGCAATTTCGCTCGAATCTCGATAGCAAAGCGCCGTTTTTGACGGTGATGCTCCACGTTTCGCGGCAACGCGACGATATATAGGTTACGGGCGAGTAGTTCGCGCGAGTTTATCGTCCGCATGTTCGAAAGATGACTCTGATGGAGGCGAGATGAGCCTCGCAAAGGAGAAGGAAGATTGTAGTGTCTCGTGCATGGTGCATGCAATAGAAACTTTCCGATTTTGATCACCGTTCTGAAAGCACGAAACGCGTCCAGGCATAACCGTAAAGGATAACACTTGCGAGTTTTATGGCTAATGGCCGCTGATTCCGTGCCAGGCCGGCATTAAACGGCCCGATTAGAACTGGCCAACGCAACGAATACTCGGGGATGAAACGTTCGATGGCTGCTCGAGTTATGAAGTTGTCGAGGTTATTTTTTCGACAGGGACAAGGTACGTGTACGTACACCGAGTGATTCAGACAAAATGGTCGCTCGGTTTGAAGCCGAGTCTGATATTTCGCATTTTCTAAGGTAAATATAGAAGGTAAAGAGAGAGTGGAGTAAGCTTGGTATCGACAAGTAGGATATTTTACGCTTTATTTCGTGATATTACGAGTATTAGATCAATACCACTGTGAGTAGCTCGAGATACTTTAGTAGAAGGAGGAAATATTTTCGGATAAGTCGTTTTCCAGTATTTCGTAGCAGAGATTAATCGATACTAAATTATATACCGAACCGTTCGTGATAGATTTAGCTACTGGTGTCGAAAGTGCACCAGTCGAAAGTACTATGAAAGGTGTCTGACAGAGTTTTGGTCAAGGACCATATTTTGACAGACTTTATTCATCTTTTGGTCAGAACAATGTCTCGTTCGACGTTAGTTAAACTCGATACTATACACTTGCCACAGAATTGCCTTTCTGCATCTTTCATCAGCAGCCAAAGGGCGTCCAATGATTACACATCACGGTATAATCATTTTACACGAAAACCAAATTCTGAACACGGAAATTACAGCTACGTATTATACTAAATTAATCGATACGATATTAATAAAACTAATACCAAATTTCGGTAAACTATGTATACCCAAGTCGCCTACTTTAAACGCTAAAATGATAGACCGGGGATTATTTCTACTGTCAATACACCTTTTCCAGGACACCCAGTATAATACTTCATATAAGTCTCGTTTCACCAAAAACTACTCCATATGTACACCCAAGTGTTACTTCAAATGTCAACTATTATGTGTCCAACTGTCAAAATCTCTCCTATGATCTACTAAGTGCCTAAAGTTACGTCTAATCCCTGAGATGCAACATTCACAGACACTACAGGGTGTTACGAAGAGAACAGAGGAGAGTGGAGGAGAGAATTAAATAGAAATGCAGAGAGGAGAGTGTAAATCGAAAGAAAATTCGGGGACTAAACGATGGTACTAGGATCGCTAATGCTAGAGGCCACGTGGGGTGAAATCAAAACTCGTGGAGGGTTTCTAGCTCTCTGATTTACAGCCTGGTCTCGTCGCTAGAGATCGGGAAGGGAAAACTACCGAACAATCGATTACACGCTACTCTTGGATACTGGACGGGAAACAAACGAACATTATCCGCGTGTTTTTCCTTTCGGATCAGCATAATATCACCGTGTGTATAGTGTATACTCGACCAGAGTAGATAGCAGTAACACTTACGGGAACCGATATACGAACCACTGGCAGTTTATTCGACATTTTCTATGACTGTTGCTCCTAGCTGGCGCACTCAGAGCTGCATCCATATAAAAGAGAAAAAATCAGTTACCGTTGTTTTCCTTGGTGACATTGGGTCTCTCGGCTAGTTACTTTTTACAACTGCTCGACCGGGCGCGGTCGTTACTGACATCGAAACGTCAAAACGATCCGGCGACTTGTTTGTTTCGAGGTCATTGTACTTGTATCTGACGAGAGTATAAATATATATATTTTTCTTTTTTTTTTTTTTTTTTTTT
>NW_016908331.1:303673-316534 GCF_001483705.2 Eufriesea mexicana | reverse complement strand
TTTTTTTTTTTTTTTTTTTTTTTTTTTACTTTGAATTTACGTGGAATTTTCGCGTCTCGCGTATGCATTCATTTAGATTTCTTTATTTATTTCTTTATTTATTTCTTAATGAGATGGTATCCATGAAAGATGGAATTATATGTACAAATGAAATCCTCTATGGAGGATAGATATCTATAAAAATTTTATTTCTAATTATTATGTAATATCTTCTACGTGGAGACTGTCTTTGGATAAAGATGATTCCTTTGAATAACGTGGACAGGATTTGTGTTACGAAAATGGAATATTATGCTAACATTTTGAATTATGTGGATTCTTGGTGATTGTTCAATTCTTGGTAACTGTTCAAAGAGACCAATTATCGGTAGGGTCCAGGAAAGAATTTATTTCGATTATTTAATTTATTAATGAACGAATATAGATCGACTTAAAAGAATTACTGTCTTATAAGTCACCGAATTCGCGATACCGAGAATCCAGGAAATCATCTTTCCCAAAGAAGTCTATACAAATAGAAAAATAGGTATAAGTGCAACTAACTATGAAAGAAAACACGATTATCGAACGTTTCTAAGAGAAACACTTAAATTATCCTAAACCACTTATAACTTCTCAGTTACTCTGCGATGGTATTCAAAATCTAAGGAAGATCATGAATAAAGCAAACTAAAACCTAGAAACAGATGTCACGATAATATAATAAAACCAACCTCTAAAAAATTATATAATAAAAAATTATATAATTAAACTAAACCCCCCTCCCAAAATGATATACTTATATCTTAAAAATATTACACAATTCCGTCATAATTGTAAATGTAACTGTAACACAGACCCCTTACAATAAAATAAAAATGTTACAAAAATAATAATTTATAACAATCTCTAATACTCATCTCTATAAAAATCATGTCTACAAGTATTAAGTATATCCCCAATCTCAAAAGGATTGACACGTCCTCTACTAACCCTACCAATAGCCCTAAAACACACCCAGAATCTCGCACGCATAACTCAGATGAAGTATCAAAAAATTCATCGCAATGTGTCGTAATAATTCTGTTTACCACTCTTAGGAAGAATATTCATACCTAGAACGCGGGCAACGGGAATACAATAAACAGCGGACACGTTGATCGAAAAAACATTTAATCCACTTAATAGAATGAAAATAAAAGGCAAATAAAGTGACAAGCATTTCCACGTCGCTATTAAACGTACGCCGGAGCACGATGAATGAACCCTCGCGTCGAGACTGCACGCCGATATCCCTAATTTCCTGTCCGACATTTCGACCGATTCGAGTATCGAGGTAACAGCAGGATCAGCTCGTAAGTCGATAAATCTATCGGCCGGCAAAATTCGTCGATGGAAAGAGAAAAATAGGGAAAAAGAAGGACGTCGATCACGATAAAGCTGCATAGTTATCGCGATTACCGGCCACGGTCCTCTCGTCGTTTCTATGGGTTTGTCCCGTTCGAGCATGTGCGGGAACACGACAACGTCGTATCGACGACGAGAGCGTGTCGAAATCGTTTGGCTGCTCGATACAGCGCGGCCGGAAATTCGTTTGAAATTTAAATCGCGCGGCTAACATGCAAATCGCGGCCGCCATTAAGAAACGATACGTCGCGGTGACGATTCGTCAACGGTACAGGGCTCTCAAAGTCCGATGGATCGTCCTTCCTATTGCAGCTCTGTGCACCTTGCAATTGCCGATTCTTCCACGTTAAACCTACCATAACCTTAGTGACCGTTCTTCAAATTTTCATTCAAGATTTCGCGTTCAACGGGGTCCCCGATTTTCCTACCGGTGTACGTGCACGCGTAATCTTTGAATGCTTCCATTTTCTAAAGATTCTATCTATTGATTTTCATTCACCGGTCACCTGATCCTGGTAGATATAGTGTTAATGACTATGACAGATCGAGGAAATGCGAATATTGCAATTTTCATTGATAACACGCTGGAACGTCGATTATCCGGATTAACTGGCTGTCAAATCTGTTCGGGTAATCGGCTTTCCGAATTGTGAAAAGCAAATTTTGAATCAATAATAAATAACAAATTTTTCAAATAGGAAAATACAGGATGAAAGATTGAATATAGATGTTTATACACTCTTCCTATAATTGGTCATTTGTATAATCAAAATTCGCGTAATCGATGCTCGGATAATTGACGTTCCATTGTAATTTGAAACTGGAAATTATTGAACAGGGGATTATTTAGTTCGCGTGATTAAAAATAATGCTAGGAAACGCGTGATAAATTGATATAGGGAATGGAAGATACATTTAACCCTTTGCACTATAATGACAGGGAGTCTAGGTCACGATGATGAGTTTTTAACATGAAAATACACAAAGACGAGTTACTTTAGCCGGAGGAATAAAATTACACTTAACACGCTTTAACGTGAATAAAACGTATATACATTTTACAGACTTTTTTAATTCTATAGCGAACGGAATAGATAATGGCTGGATAAAATTAAACGGCTCTTCAGCTTGGAATTTTTTATAATTAAATCGTAGTGCAACGGGTTAAAGTTAAGTTACTTTACACGGGGCTTAGGTTAAGTGAGTTACCCACTATGTTAGTTTTAACAAGTTAATCTGGTAAAACGTAGTATAATGTAAAGACTACAAGTTGAAATTGGTCGATTATTTCAGGAAATGTTCTCATGAAGCAAGAAAAGAAAAGAAATAATAATTCGAAATTAATATCTAGGATGATTCCAGCTTTTCAACGTTATTATTTCAACCTAACACCGAGATAATTTTAGGCTATATTTTAAACCGGTTTGTGCATTCTCCGAGAAAACGAATTTTCAAAATTATTACGAAAATACGATATAATTTTTAGGAGATTCGACGAGTAATTAATAGAAATTGAATATACCATGGATGATTGAAATTTTGCAAGATGGAACAGTGGAATAACAAAGTTCGAAGGTTTTCCAATCAGTACCCTAATTTGATGTAATTCTATCAAATGGATTATTTAGGTTAAAAAAATAAATAAACGAAAAGTGAGTAGTCGAGAATAGTTCGAAAATAGTTTAAAACGTACTGAATGTCTGTAGAGGGAAACCTTTTTATTTCCCGGGTAGTACACCTGCTATGAAAATGAGGACAATGTCAGAAGAAGGACCACAGTTTTGTAGAAAAACCGAAGTCACAATTAGGGCCCGAATAAAAACCAGGCACGTACATCTTACCACGTTTTTCTGCCCTTCTAAACGTTCTCTTTAATTAACTTTTTCAATTTTACTTCGTGTTTCGAGTGTTTTCACAGATGCTACTCTGATTATCAAGAAAATTGTCGAACAATTCTTCTTAAACAATCTTTAATCCATCTATTAATCTATCATTTTCAATTAGCAGTCGAAGAACAAATTCCTTAAAGGGAATAATCCTACAAATTTTATAAATTTTAATTATCCAGTGCAAAATTCATTTTTCAGCCTCTATTAAAGCACAAGATTTGCTTTTGTTCGAAACAATTTGAAAGAAAGAATTCTGGATCGCGTGTTCAGGTAAAAAGAAAATTACAGTTATTAAATAAAAATCGTGAAATTTTTTAGCAGGAAATTGTTCTCCGACTGCCAGAGACACGAGGTATTTCGGAATAATCGTGGGTAATTAGCAAACCGAACAATTATCAATGGTAAATACGATGTTCGAACCATTAACTCGACATTTAAACGAACGTCTGTACCTTAACGACTATCCACGTTCTCCCTTGAGCTACGAGAAACCTACTAATAAAGAACCATCAACCGATAGCACATTACAAATGAAACTCGTTTATTATTAACTGCAACTGCTTCTAGAACAAGCCCATTAAATACAATTAAAATATTCAGGATTCTGAAACATCTCGTGTCTACGATTAAACGAGCATAATCATCCTCGCGATGATGAACGACGAAACTCGGAAATTAGAATTAAACATTAACAAAGAAAAAAAATAAGAAACGATGAATAGGAAGAAAAAGGATGGAAATTGACACTAACCTTGAAGCCAGTAAGGAACGTCGCGGGAGCAGAGGGGGTCCGGGCCGAGGACGCCTGATTGGTGGCCCCGTAACTCAACTGATGCTGATAGTTGGAAAGGATCTTTTTGTGAGCACTGGCCTGAGCTCTATAAGCCGACACTGATAACTTCATTTCTTCGTGTTCCCGATAAAGGGTCCGATTCTCCCGATGCTCCAGCTGGGGCACATCCTCGTTCCTTCGTGGTAACCTTAAGCCTTCTTAAAGAGGCCGCGACGCGGCTGGGTCGCTACAACGGAAATCCCTCGGAAAAGGGATGAAAGCGGGGCTACTGCCGCGTTCGACCAGTTATCCGCTTTCTCTGCCTTCGATTCTGCCCGATCTACCAGCTCGATCGCCGTTGTTTACTTTTATTTCCACCAGTCCCTCGTTCGATATCCTTATCTCGAGCCCCGATTCCGCTTCTACTCCTCGATACCTTGGCCTCTGCTTGCTCCCTCGCTTTTGTACCCAGCTTCCCCTCGCGTTTACCAAACAGAGAGAGAGAAAGAGAGAGAGTCGTCGTTAAGAGGTACTCCAATCTTGCCCCCTCGCTACGAAATTCATTGTTTCTCGAACGCGAGGATGTAAAAGGAAGCTTCCTCTCTCTCTTACTCGTTCCACGGAGTCCAAGGACGAGCTAACAGGTACAAAGAGGCTTCAACTCGCCGGACAATTCGTCCCGAGATTTTCCTCCAACGCGGTGATCGCGAAGAGTTGATGGCTCGTTAGAGGATTCAGGCTGTCAGCGAATTTCGTGGACGTCACCGAGGCAAAGGGTTGCGGGACAGTCAGCAACGAGATACGTTATCTCTCTACGTTCTTCGCCGATGATTTCCCGCGAGAGAGGGAAATACGAGGATACGTGACTCTTCGGCTCTCCTTGTCCCGTCTGCGCGCTTTCTTCTCGCGTTTCGATGGCTCTGCCGCGATATAGCTGTCCGCTCGAACGGAATAGTTTCGTTGCGACGATGTTGGAGGACGAACAGATACGGGGGAGGGGCTGGATGGCCGACGATCGACGTCGGGGAAATCCTTTTAGGAACCGTATCAAGGATTAAACATCTTCCGATGGACGGAGAGAGTATCGATCGCGGGAATAATCCTTCTTTCGTTGGCCAGTTCACGTCCGTCCTCCTGGCCAGTTACGAGCAGTTTAACGTTCCTCTCAGGCTGTCGTAAATTCAGCGTTTCGCGAACAGCAAATTCCGTTCCCGCTGGAGCTTTTCTAATTGAAGCTGCCCTCCGTTAGGATCTCCTCCGACGGGTAAACAGTGTTATTCCCCGGGGTCTAATTTGCAATTCTTTCGAAACTCTTTCGGCGATCAACGTCTCGTATCCGTTTGACGACTCGTTTTCCACGATGTTCCAACGATATTTCAACGAACGACGATAGATCGAAGGCAGACTCGCGCGGATCGAATCCAACGATCGTCAGTTTCTCGTCATCTCTTCACGTGGAGGATCTCCATCTTGGCGAAAGGAACTGGTCACCCTTAGTCTGCTGGTCTTTCTATCAAAATTAGAATCTCATGAATCTCGGCTAACAACGAGGAGTCATAGGAACAAGGAACGCGCGTAACACCGTTCGATCGTTCGCCCTCTGAACGACTTCTTTCTGTTTCTTTTTATTCTTCGTCGACTCAGGCTGTTCATTAAAAGTCGGACGCGCAGCACGCCGAGAGAAGAGCGTGTTCCCGCGACCGAGAGACCCTGACAAGGATATTTACGCCCCTTCCTCGGCCCCTCGTCCTGTATCTCTTCGTTTGGATGACTTCCACGTACTTGGTAGCTCTGCTCCCCTCTAGCGTCCCGTGTGATCGATTCTATACCAGCCACCGTGGCACCGAAACGTAAAAGAGATCGAGCATGATGTTCCACCAGACCTCGAAGAACCATTGGACACTTGGAGCCGAATCCTTTGACCGAGGCAAGAGGACCCACCTCTCCTCGATGATCCTTCACCCTTTCACCCTTTCCTACGTTTCAATCGTGACCCTCGGATCGAACTCGACTCCCGAGGACCGTGTCATTTCC
The DNA here is from genome assembly GCF_001483705.2 of Eufriesea mexicana. Classification (NCBI taxonomy): domain Eukaryota; kingdom Metazoa; phylum Arthropoda; class Insecta; order Hymenoptera; family Apidae; genus Eufriesea; species Eufriesea mexicana. The sequence continues at coordinate 310,453 of NW_016908331.1, read as the reverse complement.
AGCATTTACTCCTTCCAACCTTCCTCCTCGTTATTACGATCCTCCGAACTACGTACAAGGTCACTCTCACGCCGGAACGAACGACTCCTTCCAGGCTATCCCAGCTTCTCGATCCAAACACTCGGACCGTCGATGAGCACAGCACGAACAACAAAGATTCACTGACACGACGAAACTTCGTTAATCGCCTTTAGTCGCGATAGGGCAGAGGTCACGGAGAGCAACGGAACCGTCAAACGATCACAACACGACCGAAATATCCTGCAGTTTTAGCTGTTCCCAGGGCTGACCGATCGAACAGTCGGCCGAAATAACGCAACGGATCACCTGAAAACACGACGACGATTCGTTACTCGAGGAATAACCTGCTCGAACCGACGGGACACGTGTTTTCACCGGTGGCGAAAAGCCACTCTCGCGAAGGCTTCGCGATCCGATGAGATTCGCAGCAGCGGAACATTAAGACGCGTCTGCAGCCGTAACCTATCGATTACGACGACCTCGCGGCGATAAAGTGCAACACTGAACCGACCAACGGTCACCGAAAACGACCCTACTTCCGAATCGATGGCCAGATCTTCGCTGTCCAGTCCGCGGCTCGACGCAGTCCGAGGATTAACGAACGGATCGACAAACTTGGCTTACTTATCGAAGGCACCAGCGGCATGCGAAACGAGATCAAGGGTGGCAGCAGGGGATGAGCGAGATAGAGACACTGGGCTACGGCAATTTGCTCCAACAATGGACACTCGATGGAAGATCAAAGCGTCGGCCGGTTCGCGGCAAACGTCAGTGACCAACCGCGTAATCCGCTTAACCTAGGAAATTAGTGGCTGGCGGGTCGAAATCCGTGTCGCGGAACTCTTTCGGCCGGCAGTGATTTTGCGCCAGCTGCCTAGCCCTTTCCGTCCCGGAGCTCGTGGGCTGATCGGTCGAAAGATAAACGATGGACGAGTAAGAGAACCCGGTGCACGGAACTCGGTCGGCACGTTAGTAGACCGCAACGCGTTGCGTCCGTAGCTCGAGCATAACTGGATTACCGCTACCAACGACACCGTGCATCCAGACATCGACTAACCACCACGAGGTTCGGCCTGTAACGTTCTATATTCACCCTTCGCTGTAACTGGATTAAATATTATCATAAACTGCGCGCGACCGGGCAAACGTGCCACCTACGCGGATTCTGGCTCGCGTGATTCTAGACCGCGCGTTCACCGGTCGATCAGTTCGCCCTCTCGTTCGAAAATTCTTCCATCTAGCATCCGGCTGATGATCCACGGAGCAGAGGGACCAAGGTTACAGAGAGATCGCACACACGGTGTCATCGTTCCGCGCGAATTCGATGGTTATTGGGTTACGGTTAATTGGATTCCGAGATTGCCAGGTGTAGAAATAATTCGATAATCATATTACGCATCTCTGCGTATCGATAAATGCTCGGCCGAAAATGGGAGACTGAATGGGTGATGCTTCAAGAACTTCTATATCGAGGAATTTTTAACTTGAGAGAAATTTATGCACGAGGAGGCATCTTTCGTTATGGAAGATCGGATCTGTTGTGAAATTTTCTATCTGGTAATTAATTATACCAGGAGAACAATGACGACTTGCGGGGCAAGAAATAGAGGGAGGTACAATGGGGGATTTTATAGGGAGAAATAGAATTTTAGGTGAGATATGAATGTGAACGCTATGCTACTATATCGTGGATCAATTTTGAACTTTTTACTTGGATGCATAGGTAAGGGAACATCTTTTATTGGGAAGGATCGAATCGAGAAACCTACTACTCGTATAGTCACTTCCACGTAGGGAAATACAGAAAACACGATGGTCTTGTACAGCTTGCTCTAGAAATTTTGGAACTTCGATATCTCTTCTTCCTCTAGCTCGATGAAAGGAAAGAGAACGGGAATAGGAGCTAGGAATATCAAGGAATCTGAAACATCTCTCAAACTCTCGTCTGGAAGAGAGACAACCATACGAAATCAGTTCGTTTTCCTGAGACGTTCGAATCGAATGGGAGGTACTCGGAGCAACGAATACCGCCATAAATAAGAGGAACATCCACAGATCGGAGTGTTATCCTTCGCATACATCGTCGACCTAGCCCCCGAGTCGTGAAATTCGTTCAATTTCGTCCATCTAAAGACGGAAACCGAAGGAAAAGCCCTTCGTCGTCCTTGCAACGGTACCACCATTTCCACGCGACGATAAAGTGAAACCTCACGGGGTCGACCTAAAAAAATATTGCTCCAACCATCGTCAGAATAATTGTCCGCGCAAAGATCCCTCAGTGGAACGCTACGTGGAACGCTTTTGCTTAACTCCGCGACCAAAACCGGGGCTCTCGATTCGTTTAACGATCACAATTATTTCCTAAGCAAATGCCACCTTCTCGTTTGGTGCCATGGCCTGGCACTGTGTAACGAGCACACACTGTAATGCATAAGCACACGGTGCACATGTAAACCGGGGTGAGGGACAGAGAGGAAGGGAGAGACGGAGAGAGAGAAAAGGAGAGAAACAGCATAACCTGCTCGTCAAATACGTCGCCCATTATGCGCTGCTGACTGCATCGCTGTCTCTCTCACCACTTCCCAGCCCTTTCTCGTCTTTCCAGCGAACGCTCTTGCACAAACACCAGCTCCGGCTGTCATTCGGGGTATCGATCATTCCAATTGGTCATTACGAAAGATCGAGAGGGACAGTGAGCACGGACCATGGAGCGGAGCCACCCTTTTATCGAGTTTACGCGCCCCTATCACCCCGACAACGAGGAATATCTCGCGTGGACATTGGATACGTTTCGTGGATGCCAATGTTGAATTTGGAATTTTAAAGAAAACCCAAGACAAAAATAAAAGTCTCCAGAAGAGAGAAGAAATTCGAGGAAAATAGTCATCTTCTGTCAGGAAGCTTGGATGAATGCACGCGTTAAAATGCCTGTAGCGTGATTCTGGTTAGGAAAAGTGGAATAATAACGATACCACTGATGTTGACGAAGAAATTAGTTCCGTGGATGATGGAGGATCTAGTGATACGTAGATTCGACGTAAAACGGAACGAATATATAGGAAAATAAACGAGGACAAACCGCTTGCACACCTAAAGTAGCGATAGACGGGTCTCGCGAATGGACGAGAGTGGAATAAGAACTCAGGAGTTGAATTATGGAGGTTGGCAAGAATAGAGAAAGCGAAACGCAAAGGTGTAAGATACAAATGGATCGTGGAGAAGATTGGAAAGCAGAAGGAAGCTTTCACGATGCTTCGATCACGGAGTGACGTTGGAGAATCAGAAAGACCGCGTTGTCGGAAGGCCAACAGCTCGGAGAATCTTTTGTCAGCACTTCCCTTTTCATTAACCCCTCTTTCTCTTTGACTTTTATCTCTTCGCCCCTTTTCGACCACACGCGTTGCTGGAATCGCGCAAACAACAAAAGAGCCACTCCGCCAGTGGCTTGGGGATATAGAAGCACGGAGCAATCGAACATCCCATTTAAGATGATAAAAGCAACGTCGAACTAATCCAAATATAGCATTGTTCCGCTTCCTCGGTCTATTTCTTGCCGTAAGGACGAGTCGAGCCGCGGACCACTGTATTTCTAGACGATTCTCATAAATGAATTACGCGACTTCAAATCGGGTCGGCTAGAATCGTGCAAGAAGGTCAGAGCTTTTCTCGTAGCCCGGACAATCGTCATCACGCGACGGGGCTTTATTAGAACGGCATTCCATCCGCGAACGTTTCCTTCCGTCAAGGAAAACGAACGTCACTCGAGGCAGAGACTAATATCGTTAATTAAAATGCGGAACGTTCGATATTCCTGAAACGGGTGTTAGAAAACAACGCGACACGGAGCCCAACCTGCACCTAGACCTTCGAATCTCTCAGACTACTCGTGTCCCGATCATTACGACCAACCCCGACACTACCCTACGCGATGCCGATCCACGATCGAGCACGAGTCACTGAAGGGATGATGAACGTTGACACACGAACCGATGATTCCTTCAGCTCAGAGCGTACAGGATATCTTCCGACGTACGATGTACTTCAGCCAGTCCACGAGCACACAACACCCTATTCATAGTTCCTCGGCGAAGAATCAACCGATCGATCCTTCGAAGATCTTCGAATCTTCGAAACGACACTGATCGAGCTAACGGTAGAACTCGTGACCGAACTGAGCCGAAAACATCGAACCGATTCGAACGCGATCGCGAACGCGGGGTTCCCTAGGCAGTCAGCTGACGAATCCGCGATCGTGACACCACAGAGCAACCGGATAAAAGGATCACCCGCGGCGAGACACACGAGACGACGTGATTGCGATAACACGATCGATCCGGCGATCGGCCGATCCCGAGGTATCGTCGAAGGACAACGGTCGCGAACCGGTGGTGTTTCCTCACGCACGTGTTACTCGACCCCACGAAAGTCACTAGGAGGCCAGTAGCAACCCCCGCCAGCCGTGGAGGACGGAGGGTGTGAGACAGGATGCCGGAACGTCTGACGATGGGAGGGATGATGGGCTGGTAGGGAGGGTGGTTGTGGTGGGAGCGTGAGAAAGAGGGGCGAAAAACGGTGAGGGGCGGGGGCGCAGTGGCACAGAAGGACGATCCGCAGGTTTCGCGATACCGCTTCCCCACGTAGCGCGAGATTCCTCCCTACTTCGTTTCGTGTCTGCAGACCCCCACCACGCATCCACACCCACGGATTAAAAACCGAAATCCTTCCCCTACCGCCCCCGCTCAATGCCCCGTTTGCGTGGCGTTCGTGTGGTGCTCTAAGCTCGTGGTGATGCTGCGCAGTCTCTGGACCGTATATACGTGCAACACCGAACGGACTTCCTGCGATATAGCCTGCCGCCGCTTCCTGGCCTAGCGAGGCGTTACGCGAACCCGAAATGCAATTTGACCGACGGGAGCCGACGTGACGCGAGAGCAGGGTGGGGGCCGGGCAGTAGGGGGCACGGGGGGGATGAGACGAATAGTTTCAGGACGGAAGTTTCTTATCGAGATAAGAAACGATGAGAATGATCCGTGGGACGATATTGACGGACGAATCGCTCCTTCGAGCAGATAACGCGACATTTTCTTTGTCTCTTATTGGGGGAAAATACTTGTGTCGGCGATGGAGAAGAGGAATGCGAGGTTAAACGGCCGATGTGGAACGGTGGAGAGAGAGTGTACGTCGGAAATCGTGGTTCGTGTCAGCTTCTTTCAGTTATTTCGTTTTTATATAATATATATCGTATATTATAAATTGGATAAGATTGCAAATATATATTTTATATTACATATTGTGTATATATACATATATATATATATATCAGAAAGAGAGAGAAAGAGAGAGAAAGAGAGAGAGAGGGAGAGAGAGGGGTGTGGGCGGGCATAAGATACAGTGAGGGAGAAGAAAATATATTCACTGCAATTGTAGTCTCGCAATTATATATCAAGATTTACTGAATTTCGAATACATGTATTATACATATCATACCTTTCCCGAGACTAATTTTTTGTTAAATATACTAATCTCTAAATAAATTAATCTTTAAAGAAAGCACGATTTTACTAAAACTTTAGCTCAAAATGAATTTACTTCCAAACGAAGGATATTTCCCTATTCAAATTTCGCGGCACAATATTGCAATAAACCGTACCACTAGAACTTGTATGTAGTGACTATACATGTATATCTAATCCTTTCTCCTACGATGAAAAATATTGCAGAACGTAATAGAAAATGATAGAGAAGATGAAAATCATGCGACATTACAATGAGGCATTTGAATTTTGGTTGTTAAACTGTACAAATTCGTTAAACTGATAAATTTGTAATAAATCGATATTGTGGATCGATGTAAAATTATTACGTCACCTTCTCCTCGGCGTAGCTCTTCGACACGTAATGAAGGATCATTTATCCAGTCTTCTTTATTCAAAATATAAACACTTGCCATCTTTGGATTCATCACTAATCATTTTATACAATATAACACATACAATTTACTACGAAATTTATTTACCACGAAAATGAAATATACGCAACTTCGTCTTAACGCCATGTTTCATTCCCTCGTGAACACTGACTCGTGATGTAATGCAAACGTCAAATGAACGTTTAATATATAATACTTATAATTTATTCCGCATATTAAAACATACATAAATTATTAGACAAATGTGTCAATATTAAAATATATTAAAAAATTTATATTTATTTGTCTTTTACATATTACATATGCCTCTACTTTTGCATAAAACTTGAATTATTTAACATTCCTTTGACTCATGTTAAAATTAAATTATTAGTAACATATTTATCTATTTGTTATTTCATATAAAAAATGATTCATAACTAATGTAGTAGCGTAATTTCATTGCAAATTCAATTTAAATGTTTAAATATAAAATGAAAAAATTATTATAATGTTTATAACAAAGCCTTCATTTCCCGCCAAAAGACAGTTACTGCGAATGGTTACACAGCTACATTTTACTACGGAATTCACAAACACAACTGCTCACGCAAATTCATTGTTATGCATTTTTGTACCATGCAACTTTGACAGCCCACCATAAAAAAATGAATGATTTTTCTGCGCCTTCTATGACAAAGTGTGGTGATTTGAAGAATTATATTCAACTTAACCAACGAAGTCGATAAGTTCAGTAGAAACACAACGAATCTGTCGTACCTACGCAGTTGAAGGATAACAGGGGAACAATTCAAACGCATTTTGTGCATTTATACAGAGGGTGCAGCAGG
>NW_016908331.1:301772-303658 GCF_001483705.2 Eufriesea mexicana | reverse complement strand
GGAATCTAACATCTAACAGTTGTGTACCGTACGATTTGAACGTCTGCAAAACTATCTTACCATTTCAGTCTCATTTCCAATGTTATCGATTATAGGTAATAAAAAATACTGTAAAAACATTAGCCATTTTCAATGTTACCGTTTCGGGTTAAGCAAAATCATTTGTCGATGTAAGAAAGCTATTTACTTCTTCGTAATAACTGTTTTTAACATTATATATATGACAATAAAACAATGTGCTATATTGCTATTTCGAATATGAACTATCGTAGTGATATCGCTGATTAACGTTTTAATTGTTACAACCGAAGAAATATATATATAAAAACAATAACGCGACGTGTCGGGTATTAGTTTGTGATGTTGCAGTTGCAGGTTACGTTTCCAACATATCGTCATATTTACGAATAGAAGTAAGCACAAGTGTATGAAATTGTAAGAAGTTTACGAAGTTCCAGATTACTAACTATAAACATTTCTTCTGTCGTAATATACTACATGTGGAAAAAAGTGATGTGACATAGTGCCAATCGTTCAACGATACATGTGCGAAATAAAGTGATGTCAGTGCATATCGCGTAATACGAACGCATAGTCCACATATCGTCGACTATAGTAGATTTTAGATTTTGATTGACCACTGGAATAATTGAATATATTTACTCTGAATAGGAAGCTTTTTAATAGTTTTTCTTATTTTTCTTCGGTATAGATGTACAATTGCAGAGTAGTTATATATTGTCGCATATACATTCTAAACTTCCATTGAGGATTAGGATATTTCGTTACTACTGCATAAAATAGGCTGTTTTCCAAGCAGTAGCCCAATTATTTTACGATTGAACATGAACATGTGAAATAAAACGACGAAAGTGAAAGTGCCTGTGAAATCGTGCAACACAGTTCAATTCCATCGTTTATATTTCTGTAATTAGGCTTTCGGATTAGATTTTTTCACTAACACAACGTTGACCAGTCTTTTCTCTATATCGTAAGTCGATTTTCCTATGATTACCACCATTCGTGTTAGAATTTAGTGACGAAGGTGTCAGTGGCTGTGAAATTGTGATGCGTAGTAGACTCTTTTCCCTTCTACTTCCGAAATTAAGCTATTCGATTAGGTTTATTCTGTATATCCGCGTAGAGGGAATTCTTCCATAATGGGATTGGATATTTTTTTTCGGTTTCGAGCGTGCGTTTTCGAATAATAGTGCCGAATGTGTCAGGGACTGTAGAATCGTGCAGCGTAATAGACTTTTTTGGCTTCTATTTTTTGAATTAGGTTTCTGAATCGTATTTTTCCATATATTCGCGTAGAGTGATTCTTTCCTTAACGGGATTGGATATTTTTTTTCGGTTTCGAGCGTGCGTTTTAGAATAATAGTGCCGAAGGTGTCAGTGGCTTTTAGATCGTGCTGCGTAATAGACTTTTTTGCCTTCTATTTTTTGAACTAGGCTTTTTGAAACCGATTTTTCCACATATTCGCGTAGAGTGATTCTTTCCTTAATAGGATTGGATATTTTTTTTCGGTTTCGAGCGTGCGTTTTAGAATAATAGTGCCGAAGGTGTCAGTGGCTTTTAGATCGTGCTGCGTAATAGACTTTCTTGCCTTCTATTTTTTGAATTAGGCTTTTTGAATCGGATTTTTCCACATATTCGCGTAGAGTGATTTTTTCCTTAACGGGATTGGATATTTTTTTTCGGTTTCGAGCGTGCGTTTTCGAATAATAGTGCCGAAGGTGTCAGTGGCTTTCAGATCGTGCTGCGTAATAGACTTTTTTGGCTTCTATTTTTTGAATTAGGCTTTTTGAATCGGATTTTTCCACATATTCGCGTAGAGTGATTTTTTCCTTAACGGGATTGGATATTTTTTTTCGGTTTCGAG
>NW_016908331.1:188798-300730 GCF_001483705.2 Eufriesea mexicana | reverse complement strand
TTTTTGAATTAGGCTTTTTGAATCGGATTTTTCCACATATTCGCGTAGAGTGATTTTTTCCTTAACGGGATTGGATATTTTTTTTCGGTTTCGAGCGAGCGTTTTAGAATAATAGTGCCGAAGGTGTCAGTGGCTTTTAGATCGTGCTGCGTAATAGACTTTTTTGCCTTCTATTTTTTGAATTAGGCTTTTTGAATCGGATTTTTCCACATATTCGCGTAGAGTGATTTTTTCCTTAACGGGATTGGATATTTTTTTTCAGTTTCGAGCGTGCGTTTTCGAATAATAGTGCCGAAGGTGTCAGTGGCTATCAGATCGTGCTGCGTAATAGACTTTTATGGCTTCTATTTTTTGAATTAGGCTTTTTGAATCGGATTTTTCCACATATTCGCGGAGAGTGATTTTTTCCTTAACTGGATTGGATATTTTTTTTCAGTTTCGAGCGTGCGTTTTCGAATAATAGTGCCGAAGGTGTCAGGGGCTGTGGAATCGTGCTGCGTAATAGACTTTTTTGGCTTCTATTTTTTGAATTACGCTTTTTGAATCGGATTTTTCCACATATTCGCGGAGAGTGATTTTTTCCTTAACAGGATTGGATATTTTTTTTCGGTTTCGAGCGTGCGTTTTCGAATAATAGTGCCGAAGGTGTCAGGGGCTGTGGAATCGTGCTGCGTAATTTACTCTTTTGGCTTTTTTTTTGAAATTACTATTTGGGATTAGGTTTTTTCGGCATTACAGCGTTGATTACTCATTTGTCTGTTCTGTGTACCAATTTTTTTTTCGATTTCGTCCATTTGTTTACAAAATTAGAATTTCTATTGAATGTAGTTTGTTTGCTTTCACCTGCCATTCTTTTGTTCTGTTTCTTTTAATTGTTAATTCAGTTACTTATTTTGTTACAGATTTTTTACATTGTAAGGCCACTATATTCAATAAGATGTCAAGTATTTAAGTTTATGTAAGTATATCTGAGGCTGAGAACTGAAATAATATTCATGATAAGAAACGACTTAAAGGAAAGTGGTGTTTGTACCTCATTTATTTATTTTTCTTTATTATCATATCGTCAATTCTTATTTATATTCATAGGAATTACTATTTATATTAATTTTATTAATTCTTTGTGCAATTTGTATTTCAGAAAGCATTATGATGCCAATGGAGGTTATGCAAGTGGTTAAAATCCCATATTACATTTCCCTTTCTCTTTTATATTCAGGATTTTGTGCAGGTATTATTGAAAACCAAGTCTTCAGTTTTCTATGTTAATATGATGCTTGAAATCCTGTTTAGATTTTGTAATAAGTAGATTATATAAAAAAACTTTAGATTGTATAAAAGCCCTATAGAGTTTTGATAAGAAGATTGTGCAAATGCCCTCTAGATTTGTGATTGGTAGGTTCTATAAAATCCTTGATTTTTTATAAGATTACGAGTTTAAAAAACATTCTTGACCTCCATGTGTAGGAAATTATAAAATATCTTTAATCTTTATATAGCTAGGACTGACGAATCTTGTTTCAGGAAGTCTGGATTACTGAATGCTGGCAATCACATTTTATGTTCCTGTTTATTCATTTTGTTTGGACTTTCTTTGACGGTTGGGTTTACAATTATCTTTAAATACTGAATAGGCAGGGCAAATTAGATTTTCAATGAGGCTAGCTATTCTCAAATTAATTATAATTTATGGTTATATATTTTTATGTTAAGTTAGAATTATGATTAAGTTAGCTGTAGTGTACAATTCTAGTGGAGAAGTAAATAATGTTTATAAGTATATACAGGGATTTACACTGCAGTGCTTGCACATTAGTCTTTAAGTAAAATTTTTAGGAGTAAATAAGTAGAATGTATTTAATTTTTTGTATAAACATCACTTTTTTTCTTCTATTTTTCTAATTATTTATTGCTATATTCTTTATGCCAATGAAAATGTGCTATATTGATAAATTGTATAATAATAATGTCGCACATATTTTATCTCTTTCTTCTATATTTAATTTGTCTTTTATTTCTAAGTTTAATTTATCTCTTATTCTAGGTACAAATTAACTTTTCTTTGTGGGTTTAATTTTTCTTTTATTTTTAGGTTTAGGTTTTCGAGTCGATTATTTGTCCATTTTGTTTTTGATGTTTGATTTGCACAGCGATCAAAAATTGAACGTTTCGCAAACGTGCATCAAAAGAGAAATTGATTTGTTTATTAATTTTTTCATGAAAGGAAGGGAGGTTGGGACGTGGTTATGGACGATTACCGTACTAATATTTTACAACCGAAGTCGATATATATGCATTTACATTAACACCTACTATTACATTCACATCAGGAACATCGTATTATCAGAATCTAAAATGTTGTTATTGATTTGAGTTATTTCTCAATAACCACAATCAGTTTCATTTCTTCAAATCGAACAAATATACGTAAGTACATATTCCAGTGGTACATTTTCATATTTGAAATATGCGATCTTTGACTGTGATAATATATTCTAGGATATTGGAATTTGCTATGAAATATGCTCGTCAAGCGGTTCTGGCCCTTCTACAAAATATTTTATCCAACGAAAAGCAAGATATAGGAAGTTCTTTATGATCGCCTGACTTCTACAGTTCGACGAACGAAACTGTAGACTGCGTATAAAAATATCAATCTGCTTGAAATTTGTCCTTGACCGAGAAGCATTCCCTGCCTCTCTGCCCCCCTGCGCCCTCCAGCCGTTAATTGCTCGGAACAGTTTTGCTAACGAACAAAGCTGTGTAGCATTGTGTCGCTGGAAATCATGGTGTGTGGACGTATTGTTATGTATATTGCATGCCTGCTACGGAATACTTTGACGACTATTTTGATACTATTTGTACAACATTATTAGGTTTGTTCAACCACAGCACAATTTTCTTTTTCTAAATTAAATTAACGAATATGAATTTCGCCGTATGTTATTCTGATTTACTGCATATACTATTCGCAGACATGTGACTCGTCAACTCTGAAAGCTTTACGAAGTTCAATTTTTTGACTTATTGACGGCTTTGAAAATGAAGGGGACAGATAGGTTTTTCAACCAATGCATTGACAGGTAAACAATGCCAAGCATTGTGAATTTCATTCTACTATTGAAAGTCGCATCGTTAGGACGTATCACGTAATATCACGTAAGTATGCCTTTTTGTTGTATAGTACTTTTATTTTTATCTTTTTAGTTTTCATACACTAGCAATAGTTTCGTTTGATTAATAACGTATGTAATCTAGTTGTTACAAAATCAGATAATTTTTCAAATTATTGGACTTTTCTTAAAAAATATTAATGTATTTCGCTATGAGAATCATATTGGTCGCTTGAAACAAAATTTGACACGAATTATTGTCCCCTTTTAAGATGATTGATTATATTTTTGTACATTTGATTTTGATTTCTTCTGTGCAGAGTAATCGTTGATGGTGAGAATACGTTTGACAGCCTACAGGTTCATATGATATAGCTGCTATTATGACAAATGGCGACCGTAATTGCTGTTCATCGAAAATTGGTAATTATTGAACACAATTCTTTTATTCCAACAATATTCGTATCACAACATTTTTTTATCTAATGGTAGAAACAAATAAATATCATGGTTATTCGAGTAATAGAACTATAACTTCGAATAAATTAATTTGACTTTGCTGTACTTAATTAAAAAATTGAATTAACTTTTATGATTTGACGAATTTGATTTGATAATTAGACGTGGTGCAAATTAATCGTATAAATTATATCAATAATCTTAATTTTTAGTGCGTATTTTCATATATTCGTAATCATTCTGAATAATATTAATTAATTACAGCGAATAAATATTATATGTGAATAACAGTAGCTAATAAGAATAGTCGTACGAAGGAAAAAGATTTTCACGTTATATTCTCTATAGACACGTGATTTGTCAGCCATGAGAACCTCTACGAAATTCAAATCTTCGTGATATCGCGGGCTTTAGAAATGGCGGGAAGAGCCTAGGTCTCTTGACCAATCCGCTGATGGATAGAGGACGCCACGATGCATCGCGTGTAATCCAATTTCAAGTACGTATCTTATCGCGTGTATTATTGAGTGAAACTTTCATTTCTACTCCTTTGCTCTCTGTACGGTATCATTAGCTTCGTTCGATTAATACGTATTCATATAATACATTTCTGAACATCTTTCCAATAGGATTGTATAGTCTTTCAAATTTTTCCGCAATTTCATTTTTGAATTAAACTGATAGAATTATCGTTAGCATTTGAGACGAAACTTGAATACGATTATTTTGTTAGTGATACTTTTACATATTTGTACTAAATTATGATTTTCGTGTTTGCAGTATGTTGGTGATCGTAAAAATCATGTAGAAGATATCAGACGTTGACGAATGTGTTGGAGAATGAACTGCGGACGCCGTGCTCACCTTCAAATCTGCCAAGTTTTCGTGAAGATCTGATAATGTTGAATTTCTTATATTGAAGCTAGACATACTAAATGTACTTTAATAGCTAACTAGTTATGTACTAAATGTACTAAATGTACTTTAATTAATAACTAGTTATGTACGTCAATTTGTGAAAAAAATTATTATTTTTCTATCTATGAATATAACCAAATATGCATTGTATAATAACTCTATCGAGTTTTTAATTTTAATTACCATAATTTGTTCATGAATATTTTAACAATTGGTGTTTCAACGCCCAATCGTGAAAAATTAAAAAACTTGTATTTTAAGATAGGTTTAAAGTAAAAAGACCCAATAGATACCCTCCACAGTGTATTTGGTGACCTAGATTACAATGAAAATATTAGATATAACATCGATGTACGAGATACTTTTCAATACGTTACTTAAATATCTATATAAGATACACATATTGTATAAGTAGATGACATAATATTACTTCATAATATTCGACTCATTTACTAACAAACAACATTTAATATGTATTTTTACTTTGTTTTTTCATTTTTTTGTTCTTTTTCTTTTTATACACGTAGAATATCATAACGACATTGACAATATATATAATATATATCTGCTTTTTATCGTAGTGTTACAGAATATAATAACGCGTGCGTAATTCGAATGTCACGAAATCTGTTTACGAACTGAGTAAAGGATCTCCATAAAATTTCTTTTTAATTGATTTTGCTCGGTAGGTTCACGTACATACATATCGACCACGTTCTCTCGAAGATTGTCATTAATCGTTAGAGTTTCTTCTGTTTCTTCACCAGAGGTCTCCGTAATAAGCTCGGAACGAATGATTCTGCGATGAAATGCGTTAAACGCTCTCCGTCGTGTCGTATAATTCTAGACAAAACGAATATAGGGAAAGTGGATGAAAGTGAAGGAAAACGTCAGATAGTGCAGGATAGAATAGGAAAGTTTAAAAGCAGGAAGGACAGTGGTTATCGTTCATACCTCGCTTATTTAGGAACATGACAATCCACGAAGGAAATCGACCGTGGTTGACAGCATCGTGATCGTAAGTGTTTGGCTTTATCTCGAAATACAACATGTTCCTCAGTTTCTGTATACTCACAAGTTAAAAAGCATTGTTAAAATCCCAATTTGTTTTAAAATCGCGTGGAAACGTGCCAATTTACGCGATAAGTTAAAATTGAATTGTTTCGAATTCAAAGCTTGAATTTGCATATAAAATATAAAATTCTACAGAAACTATATAACTGTCTTGTATTTCGAGAATTCGAGGCATTTTGAGTCTTCTTTATTCGTTCCTCATCTTCACTGTCGATGGTAATGTGTTTTCATGCCGGCAACGGTAATCGACGTTGACGAAGTTCGACGAACGATCTAATTGTCTAACCCTTATCGATGTCTAGTGACTAATTTAGTACGCGTGATTCGCGACGAAAAGCGCGGCGTCGCCAGCAGCTCCCATCACACCACCAGCGTACTTACCAAGTGCCGATTCGCCATTGGCCTATAAACGCAAAGATGTATTTTAAATAGATGTATACAAAAATAATAGCAACATTAATAATTGATAATACTAATAGGTAAGTAGTTTACTATTAATAATGATAGTAGATAATTAATAATAACAATATTAGTAATAATATTATAGATAAACAAATATACTCACATTGTTGTTAGTATTTTTATAGGATATAAATAAATAAAAAAAAGTTGCAGAACTAGTCTACGGTACTTACTATGAAAACATATCTCATAGAAAGGTAAGAAATAGTTTAGTAGGCATGAGATTTCACGTAGAGAGAAGTATTTGCAGCTTTGCTAACAACGCTGCCAGCAACATATTTGCCTTGGCTCGCTAAACCATTTGCCTAAACAAGCACATAGTGAACACACATGCAAAGAATAAGTAATAAAAAAAAAAGATAGAGACTAAATAAAATAATAAATAAATTTAAGCAAACTGAGCAATGTATAAAGGACAGAGAATAAACTTTAAAACAATGAAGTATGCACAGTTATGAAACAGAAGAAAACATTCAGTATTATATACAAATAAAAGTAAAAGCTTTTAAGTGTAAAAGATGAAATACTGAGAGAATAATGGAATTTTTAACAGATAAAAAGAGAAATACATATAGATAAAAAAAACTATAATCCAAACACCAGTAAATAATTACTATACATAAAGATAAAAAGAAATTTTACAATTAGTAAAATTTTATATGCAAATTATTTACAAGGAACAAACTTAGTAGACTTGAAATAAAACAAAAATTAGTTAGAACAATTTTAAGGAGAATAAGAAAAATCTATTCTATATACATATCACAGAACATGTTAAGACTGAAAAAGATGTTTAAAAATAAAATACAATGAAGAAAATCTAAAACAGGAGAAAGCCTAATAAAAGCCTAAGAATAGCCTCAAAGTTACCTTAGCCCTCTTAAGAAGTTCTTCCTGGCCAGCAGCAACTTGTTCCTTCTTGCCTCCCCATGCACGCAGAACGGAGGCTTGAAGAGCACGACCGTAGCTGAAGGTCAATGCCCAAGGTTTGTTTGCAGGGAACTTGTTGATGGCATCCAAGTTCACCGATGCCTCTTCTTCAGACTGACCGCCGCTGAGGAACGTGATTCCAGGCACTGCAGGTGGCACAGTGCGCAACAAAGCGGTCACAGTAGCAGCTGCAATCTCCTGTGGAGTTGCTTTCTTAGGACAACTCTGTCCTGGTGTTACCATGTTCGGTTTAAGAAGAGTTCCCTCTAGGTAGACATGATGATCAGCCAATGCCTGAAAATTGAAGCATGATAAAATTCCAATTTCCAAAAATAGAGACAAAGAAATGGATCTGAAGTTAAATGATTAGATATAAAAAAATGTCATAAAGCAGTATTTAACTAATATTATTGATGTTAGTATTTAATGGAGGTATTTAATTTAAGTAATACATTGCAAAGCGAAAATTTTAAAGTTAGTTCGACCTCAGCACAGTAGTACTGTTTTACAAAAAACAGAAGATCACGCTAGATTGAAAACTTCGAAATTGTTTTCAAGAAATAAATTCATCTATAAATTGCATCTTACACAACAAATGCCGCAACATAAATGATTTCTGACTAACTATTCAATCTTGCTTTTTGACATTTATCTCCATTCCAAATGAAATATTTACAATTCATTATATAAACGTAGCAAGTAATGAATATTTTTGTCCGAAGCAAATCAAATTCACATGCAAATTTCTTTTACCTTGTATACAGCGGACAGAACTTCTTCCGTGACCTGCTGGCAACGGGCAAGGTCATGATCACCGTCAGGCAAGATTTCAGGTTCGACAATCGGCACAATTCTAGCACTCTGGCAAATAGAAGCGTAACGTGCAAGGACGTTAGCGTTTTCCAGAATGGCTAACTTGCTCGGAGTATCCTTCTTGATCTTCAACACGCACCTCCACTTGGCAAATTGGCATCCATCTTTCTTATACTGGACGCAACGAGCCTGGAGATCGTCGAGCCCCTGGGTGGTACATTCATCTTCGGTTCCAAACAATGGTACAACACCTTTGTCGACCTTGATACCTGGAAGGATGCCACGTTGTTTCAGTAGCTCAACAAATGGTGTCCCATCGTCGGCCTTCTGATACAAAGTTTCGTGGAACAGGATAACTCCAGAAATGTGCTGGCCAATATTCTCCTGCAAATGGAACAAAGTAGATTGTTAGATGAAAAAACTGAATGATATTGTTAAATAATGATCTATATATCTTCCAACTGAGGTACACATTAACAGCAGGACAACTAATCGTGGAAACCAATTTGAAAATAATATTTAATATTTAATAATATATAAACATGTTACAAACAATTATAATATTTAAACATGATTTACGACACGTCTTCAAACTATTTTATGTCTACAAAATCTACAATCTCAAATACAATATTAGATTTCCTATGATTCACAGTATTCATTTGATTTGAATACAAACTTCAGAAAGGGAAATATTTAAGATGGAAGAAACGTTTGTAAGTATTAAGATTGTTGAAAACTGCAAAAATTGTTCATAGATTATTGAATATAATTACTCTGCCATTTGAGTTACTAGACTTTCATCCTTGAATGCACAACTACATGTGAGAAAATTGGACAAAATTAAAAGGAACAGAAAAAAGAATTGTAGATATCTTCCATTTCTAAGTCTTTGATTGTCAATAGACTCATAAGAAGCTGAATATTCAAATATTGAGCACTACCAGCACTTGGACAAAGATAAATAAATAAATTATTAAAGAGGAATGTTACCTTAGCACTGGTGAAAAGAAGTTGTCTGTAAGCTCTGCGGTTGTCCTCGGTGTTCTCAACATTGATGTCCTTAAGACGCTTGCCGATCGTTGTGGTCGATTCATCTGCAGCGAGGATACCCTTTCCTGGTGCCACGATTTGTTGAGCGATGCTCTTCAATTCTTGTTTCAGCTCAGGTTCGAGCTTGTCATACTTATCCGCAACCATTTTCTGTGAATTACGTTCTATGTTAAGAAACGAAACATTAAAGCATATTGAACGAAGAAGTATTCGGAAAGCGCCACCAAAGAAACATAATTCTTCCTGCGAGTAAAGATTAAAAGATAAAAAGTTTTGATTAATGAGGCAGGATAATGAGTTATAAGACCTTCATCCTATTCAGAATATAATTAATCGTTCGGTAAATTGTCGCAAGGTGATTAATGGAGCGGTCGACAATCTCTTTAAATGTAATTATAATTCAGACTAAGTAATAACGTTTTATTGGATCCAATAACGATTTTAGTATCCATACATTCATTTGTAGAAAGCCATAGTTAAGTCCCCGATTGAAATCGTCGTATTATAATAGCAGCACTAGACAATAGGAAATACTCAGATCTCAATATTATTGTTAGCTTATTGATAGAAGATAAAGCATTTAGCAAATTTACCAATGTAAAATCGCATAGTTTAATCAACAAGTTAATAACAAAACTAAGAATGAATTTAAAAATTCCATTGAGATTTGAAATTAAGTTTTATGATTCATATTCTCCCGTAGATAACAAAAGCGTGTAGTGATTAATTTTACACCAACTTTTATCAAAATGGTTTTCTGTTTTAGGATTGCAAAGAAGTTACAAGATTACTAAGAGGTCACGATACATTCGATATATAAATTTCACAAGATGGCAATATGGAAGGAGAAATGGCTGGAAAATATTGAAAAATACCGCGCAACATCTTTAGTCCGTAATCCTACTGCAAAGGTGTGTTATTTATTGTATTCGCGTGGGTAGCTGGGAGAATTTCAAGTGCAAAGACCCATCTTAGAGAGCTTTCATCTCTTTTAAAGCGAGCCTTTCGATGCGTCGTAGGCATTGTGCACATGAAATATCAAATGTCCACTAAGGCTTCCGCGGCGTAATTGAATTTCACAGTGTCCCATCAACGTCAATATTTCATAAAAAGAAAATGTTAGTTTGACCCATTTCTGCGCCTTCATTTGTTCCACCACTTTGACATCGAGCTAATAGATGGCTATATTCGTAACTAATGCGACGCGACGAGGGTCGTCGATGTACCATACATCATTTATAGTTATATTAAGGAACCCATGGTACCATAACACCGTCGTTGGTTATTGGGTTTAAGCTTACAAACTTTGTAATTGTTGATAAATAATTCTCTGTTCTACCGTAGCTGAAGGGATAATCCAGACTCTGGTTACTCCACATCCCAAACCAAATGAGTAGAATAACGATGAATAAGGGATATAAGAGCCTACGTTATCACGTCGCATCATGGAATCGTTACTCTGATTAATAACGAAGGAAGCGAGGAAAATGAAAATAAAAGAATAACAGTCCCATCGACACGAATTCCGAATCGTGATTAAAGTTCCAAAGAATCGTAAGTACCGCGCTTTGGCTTGTACGATTGGGCTACTAATTGCTTTCGTTGCAATTACGTGAAATTTGTAGCTCGTTAACGCGAGTGCGGCACTCGAGAGTTACGCGAACACCTTTGACAAGCGGGTAAACATTTTTAAAGAGGTCTGTTCTTCGGAACGAGATTGACTCGCAAACCTTTGCAAACCTGTGCTTATAACGTCCTCCATGTTGTTCTTAATTAGAGACCTCTAAAATGGCGCATATGCGACGCAAGGTACATGGATTACTGTGATTACCGTTCGCACGAATATTTCACGAACAGCAATTTCAAATTAGGAGATAATGCAAGAAGGAATAAAGAAGAATGAAGAAACAATTTAGTCAATGAATAAACTATTTCAACTACCTCCATCAGACACTGTAACTCACTTAACAGCACCTCAGCCCAATCACGAGCCTTCGCAAACGTGAATCAATAATCTCTTATCTAAGGCTAATTCGAAAGCCACCGAAAAACTTTTCCAATCACCGACGGACCTTAATCGACCTATCCAATACTCTGGCGCAATAACGACGAAGAACACCCTATGCACCGTGTCTTCATCTTCGTCTAACTCTCGAGATGCACCAACAACGGTACGAAGAATCATTTATCTTACTGGAACGTAACTTGCAATATGTTGAACATTAATCTTTATCCAGGAAGATGCTGTCTAAGGAATAAATTCGCGGGGACAGGCGAATGGAGAAGTTGCGAGGATTGTTGCAAGCAACGGACACATAGGTGCTCGTCGATAAATGGAGCTCGCCAGAAGTAAGCTTCTTGATAAGTTTGCGACTTTATGGGAGGACCCGACTGGCAGCTCGAGCTTTCGCGTAAAAGGCTTATGCGTGATACATGTTCCAACGATATGGAATCGTTGCTGCAACCTCGAGTCTTATTTTGAAAATCATTGCAGACTAAATCGTTATCGACCAAAGGATGAAAAGTGTGACCAGCTTTCTTTACTCGTCGCAATGGTCGTTTCGTGAACGATTCCACCGTTAATTGTCGCGATTGTGGAAACCGTGAAAGAACGGATAACAGATTCATCGTGGCCTATTGTTGAACTGCTACCGAAATAGAGGATAAACTGGGAAGAGCGCTGAAACGGAAGAGGTTTTTCATAAGTCAGGATGCAACATCTTCGAGCTGCCTTTTTGAAACTGAAAGAAAGTAATTATTGAACAGCAGCTTCAAAAATAATGGCCATCGAATAGAATTTTTATAGTCGATAGTCATGATCGTCTTGGAACTATAATACGGGTTGAAGGTCTTTGTGAGAATAATGCGAAACGTTCGGACGATATTTGATTAGCTTTATTAAGTCGATCAAAGTGATATATCAAAATTAAGACAACATGACAGCGTGACAGCAGATGGAGCTGGGAATAAAAGGATTAAAAGTTACGTAAGGAGATAAGCCGAAGATCTCTGCAAGTGTATCTTACATGGAATTATCATAAATTGATTTTTCACGACCTCAGGCAGACGGTATCAGATATGCCTGATCTTATATGTATCACGGAGGAAGCTCGAAAATATTCCACTACTAATAAGTCTATGGAAATTTTGGGAATCTTAGTGTCGTCATAGTTATCAGTATACATAATTTCACGCTTTACTCTGGGATTAAAAAAATTCCATAGTAGGCAAAGTAGGAATAATTCACCGATGTAATATACATTCTTACATCATCTATGCACAAATGAATTAATAAATAATAAAAGGGTCTACTTATCTTAATGTCAAAAAATTTTCACAGGGAGCAAAGTAAGAATAATTTAACATAGTAATATATAATTATTATTCCTATATAGGATCAAAATGATATTTCATTAACTAAATAATATTTTGCAGGGTCGTGAAACTTAAAATCCCATCAAAGGTAGCAAAGTGTAGAGAAGAATGGATCGATGAGGAATTTAAGAATTTGCAAAGATGATAAATCAATGACGTCTCATCTCAGGCAATACTCTTATTGTGATTAAAGCAACTCAAGCTTAACGATGACCATAGACAAGATGGAATATCTGTACCACGTTCAATCCATAACTCCTACGTTTGGAACAAAAGTGAGTGCCATCAGAGAGAAAGAAATCGTTTGAAGTATATACAACCACTCGAAGCATGCAGCCTCGTTTTATTCACGCTTAATGACACGAAACAGAAACCGGCTGTTTCATCCTGTGAGCCAAACGATAAAGATAGAAACTGGGAGTCGGTCTTGTTTAGCAAGACCATTAGCAAGGCCATACATTTTCCAACTTGCGAACCACCCAAAAATCCTGTCTTTCCGTTCCAATCTGAAACGGAATCTCCCTTTTCTTTCAACACGTAGGTACACACGCCCTGAGCGAATTGTAAAGCAAATGATGGAGACGCGAGTTACAAGATCGATAAAATGGCCACAATGAAAGTCTCCATTCAACAAGCCGCTGTAAACAAGCGTCACGATGTGGGTATACAAAGCTTGTAAAATATAACGATATCGAAATTTCGATTAACGAGAAACACGGCACAATCATCGACACGGCTTATCGATTTTCCATTTTTCGCGCGATCCTGCAACAAAGTGGATACATATCATTCAGACATATCGCAATCAATACTACGATGACAGGAAACAGAGAAGAAACCATCATTAAGAGACTTAGCGAGGACAAGGAACAAAATGGAATAAAACTGGAATGGGATAAAAATAGTTGGATCTAAGCGCTATTTCGAGACGGATATCTAGTTGAAGACCTTTAAACGACATTTCTGTAGCCGGTCGCGCAAGGAAATCAGGTCTTTCTTTCTGAAGGAAGGGACCCGGGTTGCGCTCGGTCAATTGGTTTTCTAAAAGCCCGCGCTGTGTGCTTCTCAGAGGAGAGTGAAAAAATGCGAGAGAAAAAGGAGAGAGACACGAGCGAGGGATCGCGCGAGTAGGGAAATTAAAATCGATAAAACGGTACACAACGGTCAGCACCGAGCTCTGCCTTGCAACCCTAGCCTTTTCCGTGCGTCTTCGTCTCGAAAGAGAAACCCAGCCCCCGTGGCTATAAAGCAACGTCACGTACCTCGTTCTCCTGATACAATAACGCCAATAACGACTCTCTCTCGTGTCACGCCGCTGGTAATTGCAACGATAATGAGTCACTAAATTGACACGGCATCAATGGTGTTTTAACGTGTCGCACATGAATATCGCGAATCACTGATAACAACGCAATGATCTCACATTTTCGCGACATACGTTCTTTCGTGTGTCGATAACTACACGAGAAAAGGCAGTTCGAGATGTGTTGCGTTGAATCCGGCCAGCTGATAAGAACTAGACGTAAATTGATAATCTTAATCTAGTAATCTTGAAATAATCTTAATTGAAGTAATCTTTTTCGTCAATACGATCTCTTGATAGAATAGAGGCTAAAAGGTTGTTCTAGGGAAGATTGATATTATTTGTTTCGTTGCTTAAGCAGAAGAGAAGGTGGGGCAAGGACACACTACTATCTACGCTAGGATTCGTGGTTCCGTGAACTCTACACGATCTCGTTTAATCTCTTACCTGTTCAACCACTAAGCACAGTTCCGGTCCAGATCCGATTCAGATCGTAAAATAAACCGGCGAATCTCGCGACACTCGTTTATTACGGGCACACGTATATACAGGGATAATAAATGCAATATAAGGACGATAATAATGATGATGATAAGAATAACAATAATAATAATGAGAATAATAATAAAGACAATAAATACATTCCCTTTCGGTGTTAGTCAGTTCGCTATATATCGGTTCGATACGAATTTACGATTTACTCTCGCTCTTTCCCGTGTGTGTCCCGTGCGTGTATATGTGTGAACGCGTGTATGTACGTGTACGTCTGTACGTGTGTGTCTCCTCTCTTTTCTCCTTCGATTTTTACGAGCCTTCTGCTAGTCGTTACACCTTAATACGACCGAACGATACCGATACGAAAGATAAATAGGTAAAAGTGACCGATAAGACAGAAATATAAACCGATCGCTGCGACATAACGTTCTCGGCTGACAGAACGTCGCTGTCCCGGCGGGCCCCCAGCCGAGAGGACCCAGTTCGCCTTTTCGACTACATCTTTGCGGCTTGTCGGAGAGAAAACGTTGGCGGGTGCGTGTCTCGTCCGAGCACGAGACGACGACTGGCTTTATCCGGCTAGTTCGCCCCGTCCAAGAGGCGGCAGGGGTACCTGGCTGCAGTGCAGTGTCGTAACTGCAAAACAGGGGGGTAGTTGCTACACTCTCCATCTCGCTCTCACCTACCCTGTCCCTGCGCTTCCACCTCTTCCATCCTCCTCGCACCGATTCTCTTCCTTCAACCTTGCGCATTACCCTGTCTCTCCCGCTCTCGCCCACGTTCTCGCGTTCTCACTCCCGTCCCATCTCTCTCTCTCTCTCTCTGCCAGTCTCTACCCTTTCCGGCGAACCACCCTTTATTCGTAACGTCTCGCTTGTGCTAGTCCCCTGTCCTCTTCCTGCTCTCCATCCGTCCGTGCTCTCCCTCCTTCTCTCCATCTCCCTCTCTCCATCCTCTCCACCTCGCCGTGCTTCTCCACGGTAACACCCCACCCCGTTCAACCCCTGACTCGATCGCTGTCTCGCTTCCAGCCACCCTTCAGCCGCCCCTGTCCTTATCCGCTCCACGGCCTGCCGCCCATACAGCACGAACGAGGGAATGGGCTAGCCGCAATGCAGCACGCGCAGACGTTCTCGAGGCTACGCCTGTATTATCCCCCTGCGCACCCTGAATCCGTGACCTGAGACATCAGCATCGGCACACGAGATACGCGGGACCTGTGCTCTCTCGCGCCCTCCGCGCCATTCGGGTAGACGGTCCTTTGGCCTCCAAAGGATACGACGCGATGCAGCTAGCTAGGGGAATAGCGGGTGGGAAAATGCAGGATCGTGCATTCGCAGGATCCAAAATGGATATACCCGGGACTGGTTATCGCTGTCGGATCTTTTTCGACGCGGAATTCACCATCGCGGGAGGAGATCGTGCTCCGATGGGATCGTAGCGATAGAAACGGATAAAAGGATGAAAGGGCTAACTCGGGTTTCTAACAGGCGCTGCTGGTTGAATAATCGACGATTCGCTTCGACGTTAACCCTCGTCATTTACAATTTCGAGCAATCCCCGGCCACAGACGCGATTACGTCGAAGCCTACGCGAGAACGATCGGAGGATCGATCATGGGAATTCGCGAGTCACCATCGGGTTTCGATTAATTCGTCGATGAGACGAGCAACAACGGCTGGCCGAGATTAACCGGGAAGATAGAGGTTTAACGAAATTGATAGAGACGCGATTCTATGAATAATCCACGGAGTGTTCGCGTGGACGAGGGATCGTTTAGGCAACTCGTTAGCCAAATGAAGGTACCGGCAGCAGGAAACTCTGACGGAAGTTGTAGCGAGTTGGAAAGTTATGTGGACGATGTTACAGCTGTTTGGCGAGTGTTCGCCGAGGAACCGCCTTGGCCACGCTAATATCGTAATCAAGGCGACTTTTAAAAGCGGAGGTTAACTCTCGTGATTGAGATCGTAAACGGAGGCATGCCGGGTAATCGCGAGCTAAATCGGGGAACTCGTAGCTATCGGAATTCCCGATCTGGCGGGAAGAACGCGAACAATTGGCGTGACAAAACGCTTTCGAGCATCAAGCACGTTTCTCACCACCTGCTTTTCTTCTTGTCCCTAGCTCGGAGCGGTTGCTGAACGGGCAACGTGGGAAAAAAGTCGTTTCTTATTTGGAAAAGCATTTACGACCTACCCAGGCGGCATGAGAGGAAGCCCTGAAGAATGCATGGAAATGAAAGTCACGCTCCGGAAGAAATACGACGGCGAGGCGTGTAGGTGAAAGCTTTTTGGCCGCATAAATGATAAAGAAGCCGCTCGGCACCGGTGCTTGAGGAGACCTGAAAATTTCACACAGCCGGAAGCGAGCTTCTCGACCCGCTAGTCGACGCCTAGATAGCCACGTAAGTAAGTAGATCCTACGTCGTCGGAATTTATCGAATCAGAGGATCACCGTTTCCAGCCTTTTCTTCCATCTACCCCCTATACCCTAAATACATCTCCTCTGTATCTTTTAGCGTTGCTCGAGATGCAGCTGCACAGCTATACAAACGAACGAGAGCAGCCAGATATTGGTTCACATCGCGCAACAGCCGGATCTGAACCAGAAGCCAGTGTTTTCTTCACTCCTCCAAGGAATAATCGCGATAATTATGTTACTCGAATATGTTCATCGAATTCCTACTGATAGAAACGTCGATGAGATTCTTGCTCGGGTAAACTGTGATTAGTCGGGAATTTCCGTGACGAATGAAATTTCCTACATTTTCGCGTGCACGTAACAAGGGTATATTTGCAAATTTATCTCGCTCCTTTAGGTTTGTTCGCGTAAATTTGCGACGTGACTGTCGCCGCGACTGCGAAGCAGTGCAGGGTGTTTGCTCGGTGGGGTTGGTTCGTTATCCTTCGTCCGTGGTTTCGCTCGTATTTAAAATAATCATCGTAAATTAATATCACGGTTAATGCCATCCCGACGTTTAGTAGAGAATATGAATATGCAACGGGGCGATTTGAACGGCTGCGATATTTTCAAGACACGTGACGACCACGCAATTCATGCTTAAAGTGTATCTCATTACCTCACACTTGGCATAAGTCTCGGCTATTAACGCGATTGTTCTCGAAATTCCCGTAGGCAACGAATAAAACGCGATATTCCCTGTTTTATCGTATACGATCAACGCGAGATAAAAAAGAAAAGGTGTTTTGGTATATTTATTTAGAAACGTTCGCCGAGATTCCGATGGAATTTTCAGGCACCCCTTTCCGAGCACGTCTCGCGCGGCAATTTTTAAGCGAAATGCTTCCGCGTTATACGAATGAAAATTTAAGTCTTTATGAGGAATTCTCTCATCGACGGAACGAAAGCATCCGATTAACGCATTCGTCTTTGGATTACTCGAATTACTCGCGACGCGATACGTCAAGGATCTTTATGTCGCGGCCCTGGTGGCCACCGAAAATAACATCGAAATTGGATCAACGCTGAAAAACAATTCGAATGATCTTTCGAATCCAGGCTGTAGGATTATTAAATAAATCTCTGCGTTCGATATTTTTACACGCTTCTCGTGGCAAGCTTCGGGAAAGGCAGATGCGATAAGGGAAAAAATTTTCAATTATTGATTCATCGTAGTTACAGTGTTTCATCAAATTTTCACAAATATATCCGGAGGAAAGAAAGGACGAGTCGAACTATTCATAGTGCACTTAGTAATTCGCGTTATTAACATTATCAACGCTGACATTATCAACATTGAAGATTCTCGGAATGTGATGTTTAATTAATTCTGGTATTAATAGATAGCGGTGACGCCTATGGCGACTCTTATGACAAATTTACTCCTGGTCGCTAGTGACTCCACACCTCATAGTCAACGTGTTGATCGAGAATATCTTATTTTTACCTAAGATCCTAAATTATAATAGTTATTCACGGTATGGATGATAAAAGATCAAGTAAGTTTAACGTTGCTAGTCATTTTATGTAAAACCATCTTTCTTATAACGCGATGTACATGAATAATACCTAATATAAATTCTACGTGTCATAGATTTGATAAAAAGAACGTGAAATGAACGTAGAAGATGTTTCGACGATTTAAGGCGACTTTCCAATCAAAACGTGATTTTAACCCTTTATACGAGAGAGTATTTTGGTCTGTTTACTGGTAAGTTAATTTTTTATCTTACGAAAGATAATTGCAGATAAACTGATGGAATTTTTTTTAAACAGGGAAATATCAGCAACACAGATAACTATGATAAGAAGGATAAACCTATTGTTCTTTATAATATACACGATATTCTACCTAATAATTCAAAGTATTATGCAATTATTAAGAACAACAGAAAATAACAAGGAAATAGAGAAGGTAAATATATAAAATAAGGGTTGATGAATATTTCTGATTAAAATTATTAATTAAAATAATAAATAGATATTACGATATTCGTTCACGAAAGGTGCAAATTTTATCACGTTCTATGGGAAACATTTTTCCAGTGTTTACGATATTTATGCGTTATAATAGTTCGTCGATAACAGAATTTTCGCAATCGCATGTAAATACCGTGTCTCGTGTTATCGCTGCACATTGTGATAAGGCTGTTTACGAAGGAGAAATGAAATGACGAAGTTTGTCTGAAACATTCAATCTTGTTTCCCGATGAAAAGTGCCCCTCGTGTACCACTATTGTGTTATCAATTACAATTCATTGACCCGTGTCTTGCCGTCTAAGCTATCTTGGTTATCTTGTACCGTACCACCAATATAGTCTCGATTTCGTAAAACCTAAAGTACGTCCCTTAACCCTTTGAACTCCCTTGTCGGGTATAACTCAACTCCAATTTCATTCTCAGATAACTAGAAATTCCACAAATATCATGGCATATCTAAAGTTCGTTGTTAATTCGAAAATTTGATTAAACTGTATCTTATCAACCGACTATCTCTTGACGTACTTCTCAAGTAGAACATTTCAAATAAAAGGGAATTATGGAGAAAAAAGACTGAGAACAAAGGGTTAATTTGCTTCGCAGATCGATGACGCGTAGTACGACTCGTGTGCAACACTTGGAGGTGTATTCTTGCGTCTAAAATAAATTTGTCGAGATCGATAAGTTCGTTAATTAACTTTGTTCGATTAATCGAACAATTGCCCAGAAATAGAATTTCTAATTATTCCTCTCGTTGATAAAGATAAAGGTATTCGACGTATAACACTGTCTTCGCAACGATAATACGTATGCTGTCTTTAATTCTCACGTGTTATGCTACACAGGAAGTGAACCGATTTTCTCAAATATTATATAAAAAATATGAAAAATAGTTTTAATTTACTTTCTTTTACTATTAGATAAATTTCACGTTTTATTATATGATGTTAATTCGAATATGAATTATAATGCAGAAAGATGTAAATATGTGCAATTTACAGTAAATAGAAATTGTCAATGCAGTAGTAAATCGAAGAGGAATGCAATTGCGCGATAATAATAAACTACATATGTATTTCGCGGCTTAACGATTGTAGGTATATCACCGTGGAAATACGTATAACAGTTCCCTTGTGTCGGTCAATACCTGAAAATGGTTCTGTATTGGGTGATCTATTCGCGCAGACGCGAGTAGAATTTTTAACCACTGGATTTCGCAATATTTTGGATCGAACATACCTAATAAAAACAATCAAGTGACACAGGTATTTATGGAGGCATATGAAAATTTCATAAATTATTGGCACTATTAGTTTCTCACGAAAGCATTTAAAATGGTGCCAAATACTCTAATTCTTCGTAAAAGTAACTATTTACGTAAGAAATGATATATTTAAAATTTAAATTCATAAATTTTTAATTACTAATTCAGAAATAAATTCATAAATGAATAAAAATATGGAAAAGTATAAAATTATAATCAATTATATCAAATGCATCCAACTGTAAAAAGATTTTTTTTTCTTTGCTCGAAAGTAAAACAATTTTTAAGAATTTTTAACGTTCAGTTATACAGTGCAGAAATTCAAAATTTTTCCGCGATTTTCCGTAAAATTGTGCTTTTTATCGGACCTTTTAATCCCGGCCACTAAAAAAGGTATCTGCGCAACAGCTCTGACTTGTCGACGGACGGTCAATAGCACCAAGTATTACTGCGGTTAATCGGTAACGGATAAGCAAACACGCCTGCGCGACGCATCCACTCTGACCTATGGCATTCGAAAGAACTGAACCTCAAACGAGGTGCACCTGGCGGTGACTCTTGACGTGAATTGCCTAACGCGCAGTTCATGCTGTGCTTTCTTCTTACGTTATTCGAGTCTTTGTTAACAGAATTAATTAGTGAATCGAATGGGAGAGAAGGGTAATAATCATGAAATCAACAATCTGACTCGCGACGAAGATTAATTAAAAAGTGACGTCACTGTGCACGGCGCCATTATAACCCGTTGATCGAAGACGTTAACACGTGATGCTAACTGTTCAGAAGCACGTAGTGACCGGTAATCTTGTATCACAATTTTCACGCTCTATCAATGTGTCATTAAGACGAAGAATCGCGAGTTATCTGTGGTGATTCAAATTTTGAAGAAATTACCATTTGTTTGTGTCAGATTTTGAGAAAAGAGGGAAAAGGGATAGATACTAAATGTAAAATATTATTTTCAGTTATTTAACGGTCCCTATAAACAGTCTCATAGAAATTTGTCTATATAAACATTAGTAAAATTAACATTTTCTCTATAGTAATCTAATACCGAGTAATCAGTGACGCATGGTGATTTCCGGCCTCTGTTTCTATATGGCGATCCACTTAAAGTCATTCTGACGTTTTTTCAAGTTCCATTGCGTAATTTTGATAATGGCAGGTGTGGCATAAGTTTGGTTATATTTTTCGCGGCGAGGATGCAAAGGGAGAGGTACACTTCCTCCCTACTCACGCGTTCAAATGAACCCCTCGTCGAAAAAAATACAAATCGATTCTCTATTTTAATATTTATTACTATTCTTTTCGAAATATAAATTAAAAGCTTTCAGTACTGTAGAAACTCAAACCAAAAAATAATGCGTATTATTGGTTATTCGATACTCGACGGTTGCTACTATAGAGAAAACAATCGTATTAGCTACGTCGGTATAGGCAGATTCCTATGCTAGTGACAAAAGTTTTTATTTTAGTATCTCGTAAATTATTAAATATCCGAAACTAATGTTTAACATATGGGATCTCTCCGCCTCTCTCCTTCACAATTTTAGGTCGATATTGAATTAGTATGGCAGTTTTAAAATTGGTTTTTATAGAAAATATAAAAAGTAATATATGGTATAAGAAAATGATTTAATAAATAAAAAAAAATAAATAAAGGGCATACATCACGGTTAACTGACAGTGGATTTTATTGTTATCTTCCTATTTTTCTGCTTTTCTTGAATTGCTATCAGTTAGTTGTTTATCAATGATATCTTATGGAAATTTATGACCATGGGAAGATTGTTATGTTATATGCTTATATCACATAGAGGATCAAAACTTCATGATGCCTGTTATATTTGAAATTATAAAAGCCTCAAAATAAGCAATAAGAATATAATACAATATTAATCATTGAAATACAAAATGGATGAAGGATGAAATAAAATAGTGAAAATTAAAAAATGGTGCAAAAGTCAGCAGAAGCTTGTATGAGATAATTTTTTGTCCCAGAAAAAAACAACAGTCATGAAAGTTAATATTGCATCTAATATATTTCACGCGTATTGTTAAAAAAAAAAATTGAGTTACAAAGTATTAGTACAATCATTTTTACACACATGCAAATGACTTATTTAATATTTAACGCTATATAACATATAATACAAGTAGAAACTATGGAGTTACATATATAATAAGTTCGATAAAATAAGTGTAACAAATAATAAATAACTTATAATCGATTTCTAGTGAAAGCATTTCTCATAGATGTATGTGAAAGCTGTGAGTAATGGTAAATAGTGAAAGTTGCTTAACCACCAGTCACCATTTACAATATACCGTCTTATATTAAACAAATACGAATCAAACTCAATTTAGGCACATATATGGAAATTCAACAGAATATTTTATAACCCGAGAAAACATCAACTTTGAGAGTGCTACACATATGTAACTTCTCGAGTAGACCGTTGATAGATTTCAATATAGAGGTATGGCTTAATTTCCGTTACGAACAAAACTCGATACAGGATGGCGCTGAAAGCGTTCGTAAGACTAGTTGAATTTGGTCATTCGCCAAAGCTTTGGTCGTATTTACGAGATGAAAGAATTTATGATGAAATGCTCGTGGGAAAGCTGACACGTGTACATCTGGCTGCATTCGTGTGTGTGGACAGTAGATGCACCTCGTTTTATTATCACGTGTTCATCGTTGCTAATTTTTCGTTACGACAGTGCTGCCTGTCAAAATAATCCTAAACATCTAAGTATATGTTCACATAGCACGATATAGTTTCTATGCCTGATTGCATAAGTTCTCGCCACGATTGAACAATGCCTGTAAACAATTGATCTAATTCCAACTAACCTATAACAATCATTGATCGCAATATTGATTATATTCAACGAAACTACCAAATTAGTTTGTCATTGCGAAATAATGAAAACAGATATCGAAAAGCAGAGATAAAATATTCCACATAATTCATATTAGCATATGTATTAGTTTGTTAGATATTTTTTTTATATAATATATTCTTGCATGCACTTTGGACCATAACAAATTGTTATGAATAGTGTACGTATACATTTCAATGTATATCCATTGTATATCCATTTGATAGAGAATTTGATGACTCTTACAGAATAAAATCAAGTTTATAGATAAATCGAGGATAACCTTCAAAATCCATTTTTTCTTCTCGTACTGTATCGTATGAGAGTAAAATATTTTACAATAGCTGAAAAGATAGAAACACTTTTACTATTATGACAGATACGCATTATCGGTTAGAGGTTATATCGATAACTTGATGCGAAGAAACTTATACTCTGATAACTAAATGGTAAGATTAAATAATTTATGAATAAAATTAAACATGGAGTATGCTCATTGATAAATTTTAATTTTAACATTTGTATTTTTATGTTTCAGAGTACACGTATGGATAAATATTGAATACCAAATATTCTGCGTTTTAAGACATTCGTTTCAACACACGTGTTAATCACTGAAAATATTATTTCTACAAGGTAGTTTAAAAATTCAAATAAAATTTCATTTGTATAAACTAAATTGGTCTACATCCAAAGTAACAGGAACATATTTGTGAATCAGTCTTTTGTAGTCATTTAAATGCAAACAAATACGAAATAATTGTCAGGTCATAAATCTCACTGAATTTAAAACCTGTAGTACAATCATGTATATACATGTAATTTGAACTTGACCTGTAAGTATATACATCAGACGAGAACATAGCTTCGTGGACATTTGCATACGTAATATATAGTAAAACATCACGCGGTGCCATCATTGTGCCTACACTATTTCAAGCTACAGAGAACCTGACTGAGTAACGACTAAATGTCATTCAAGGTCGAATCCCGTTGCAAATCAAACATCATTCTCCACAGTAATTTTTTGGCATAAAACAATCGATAAAAATGATAAAAATGCACGGCACTTTCCATTTCAACTTCCAATGAATTATTCATTCAAAAACACGCACAATTTTAGCTTACCTTATATCGATGAGATGATTTCTGACTCGAAACGTGTGCTTACGTATGCCGAACTATTCGCTGGTTGGAAAGCAACTGAGGTGAGTCTAGTATATTCGTTGGTTCGAAGTCTAAACCAGAATGATATTGGCGCAGGCGCACTCTTCTCGGTTGCAAAGATTCTCAACTTTGGCTCGAATGACCGTTACTTCAATCGAAACGACGTAAGTACGTAAATATAGAATTAAGCACCACGGATATTTTAGTGATAAAAATACGTTTATACGTTTGAAAATAGAATGGTTCTCGTGTTGTATATAAAAGAAACTATGCTTGAAATAATTTATATATTATATATTAAATCTTTCTTTTTTTTTTTTAGCAAAGCTTGGTCTTCAAGATATTCCGGACACCAGATTACAAATTTCAAAACATTTATATGATATATAATATTTGAAACTAAATAAATACTTATACAATCTGTAAAATAAAATTATTGCCGCAAGTAATAAGGGACGATATGTCCCAAACTCAGAGTAACAAAACATTTATTGTTACATTATACCTTAACATTTCTTTTAGTGATCCTGACAAGACTCAGATGGTAAGGCAAAAATAAATTTAATGCACTATAATTAATATCATTTCTCAATAACTAACGATTACAGGTATCCTAAATATATGTTACATACGCGTCACGCGTGCATGTAATGGAAATATGTACAAAGGTACATTCTATGAATAAATTAAAGGACCACATGCTTTGGTATAATATTTTTATATTTATTTGAAACAAAAATAAGTATATCAAGTCGTATTTAATAATTGCCCCACAGTTACGACACTGCCGAGCGCACGTGTTGATGATCAGGTCTGTAAAGTCGAGAAGGATAAGTGGTTGGTGGGGATCCATGGAAATGACGACGTATCGACCACTAGGAGAGCAAATTCTCGAACGTTACACGTCCGAACTCGCACGTACCATCGCAGAAGCCACTGACTGAGAATCCCTGCTTTAGAGGTTAGTCAAGGGCACCTTGTACGACATTCGCCGAATTTACTGACTTACATTTTTCACTGTAAAGGTTGACGCACTCTCGTACGTATGATGAAATGGGCATGCTGATTTTCGCTAAAACATCTTTATCGTTGCACGATAAAGGTCATTGATATCGACTTATCAGATGTCATCTCACGTCGGCATAATCTTACAACTAAGATGTTCATGTGAATGAACAGATAATGGGAAATAATTGAAATCCGCATGATGCAACTGATGATGAAACGTTGGAAAGATTTCAGAGATTCGTTTATACAGGTATATACATGTAATTATAACGTAGAACCTTTCAGTAGGGTATTTTATAAGCTAATCGATCATTTTAACGAGTAGTCGTACTCCTCCTAGTACATACTCCGTTCTCAGGTTCCAATTTTCCTAACGAAGCTTGGGAGCAGAGTTTTGCCCTTTCCAAGAATGTTGCCTGAGCATCTTGCACCTTTTCTGGGTCTCCTTTCCAAGCGTGCAACGCTGCGTTCTTCAGGAAGCAGGATTATTGAGAGAAATTTCGTATTTTATATATAAGTAAATTTGGGGATTATAAAAAAGTTTGTTTATAATTTCGGTGCAAATGATTGGTATATAACGGTACTTGTAAAGCACGACCATAGCAGAAAGTGAGGAACCAAGGTTTTTTTCCCTCGTAGGTGATTATAGCGTTTAAATTTAAGACGGATTCTGTATCTGATTGTCCACCGCTTAGAAATAAGACAGCTGGCACTGCTGGTGGCACTGTCCTCTGCAGAGCTGCTAACGTATGTTCAGCAATGATCTGCAAATGATTTTTAATAATTCATGATTAAATTATCTCATGGTATATTCTACGACAGTTCTATAGTTCGCTTTGACTCGTGTTTAAAGTAAGCAATTGGGAAACTAAATGAGGGTCGGAAATGAAATTTAATGAACAGTTCTATCGACAGTTTTCTTAATACAACAAATTTCGTACGTCAAACGAAAAGAGTATCGT
The DNA here is from genome assembly GCF_001483705.2 of Eufriesea mexicana. NCBI lineage: Eukaryota > Metazoa > Arthropoda > Insecta > Hymenoptera > Apidae > Eufriesea > Eufriesea mexicana. Next base: position 275,008 of record NW_016908331.1, on the reverse strand, counting down.
ATAAAAAGTAAATTATTCATATCTTACCTGCGGTGTGCAATTAGCTCCATTTTTTATTCCCGACAGAACCATTGCAACCTTCAGGATCATACCTTCGAGGTAGATACGATGTTCTTGTAGAGTATGAAATATAACAGAGAGTACCTCTTCGTTAACTTCTAACGCTCTGTTTATTCCATGATTACCGCAGTTTAATATTTCCGGTTCTATTATGGGTACCATCCGGGCACTCTGACATATACTGGCAAATCTATGAGGCGTGTATTTCTGTTGTTTTATTGTATTGATTTAAACAATCGGAATGTTTGCGAATGAATTATCAGCAAGAGTTATCATATTCGTATAAATTTGATTGAACGGAAAATTATCTGCATAATGAATGATTGTGTTTACGAAAGAAGTAGAAAACACGATGGATAATGTTGGATAATAATGTTAAAAGTTAGCGATTAGAAAATGTGGTCAAAGAGATGACTCAGTGTCAATCCTATACTTTCTTCTTTTAATGATGTCGATTGTCATAATGACTCAGCGTGTAGGAAAGCTCTTGATGGACATATGGTCATGTAGGATCTTTCCAACATTATCCACTCAACCATTTCGACTTTTCGAGTATAATAATACAGTGAGATTTAATTTAACATAGTTCTCCAATTGCAAAAATTGTCATCCTTGAACCCTTGCAATTAATTCATTCTACTACGATAGAAAAGTAACGTAGCAATTACTGCGTTCACCAAAATTGAACCTTGCAAGGACGTTCGCATTTGTAACCATGGCCAATTGACTCGGCGTTGTCTCCGAAATTGTGAACGTGCATCTCCATTTGGCGAAGTGACAACCATCTCGTTTATATTGTATGCATCTCTCCTGCAAATTGTCCAAGCCCTCCGTTGTGTTCTCCTCCTTTGCGCCAAACAACGGGACCAGGCCCCTGTCAACCTTAATGCCGGGTACGACATCTCTCTGACGTAGCAATTCGATTAACTCGACGTCATCGGATGTTTTTTGATAAACTGTCTCATGATGCAGAATAACACCGCTTATGTATTGTGTAAACTGAGACTGCGATAAGAAAATGCACGGAGGAATCAGACTTTCGTTGCAATACGATATCGTACAGTTCGATGTATCGAGGTAATTCCAGTTATCAAAGATAATCGTAGAATTAAGGACGATCTTTCGAGAGATACTGAAATTACTTCTTCGCTCGCAAGTAGCTATAGTTGATTCGACCGATATAACTCAAATTTCTTATAATATAATTTCTTTTAACACGATTTCCATATATCACGGTTTAATAAAGTGCTTAGATAAGTATCATATATATAGCACAGATGTTTCCGTCACTTCCGTTGATTATTTTCGTTGATTTGTATTGGTTCTAGATTTCTTATCCGATTGATATCCAAAATTGATATCTCGAACTAACATCGTTGATGTGGCTGACGGTCAGGGCTGACAGTGGGACTATTTAACCCTTTGCACTCACAATCAGTGACTTATTGGTTATAGAAAAATAGTAATTCGAAGACTTTCTGGCATAAAGTCGACAATATTTTTAAAATAGTAAATAAGAAATTGTATACAAATTAAAACGTAGAATTATTTTAGTACGACATTCCACGCATCGTTAGGTAATCTTAAATTTGATATATTAATTAACATCGGTCTTTAGAATCTGATTAAATGACTGAGAATCGCCTCTCGAGTGCAAAGGATTAATAAGTATTTAATGCCATGCAGTAAACTTGGAATAAATTGTTCATCGACTTTCAATTTCAATTTAGTTCGCTAATTACACGTTAATAACAATTACGTTTAAAAGATAAGGAACCTTTCAGTAAACCTTTGTTACCAGTACTCAGCAAAGGAAGAACTTATTCTAGATTGGCGTCATACAGCATGAATTAACATTAGATTACCTAATTCGTCTCTAAGTATCTCAAACTAGTGTTTCGAAAGATGAAATAGTGGTACTCTTGTTATATCGTTCGAAATAACTATACCGTGTTATAGCTTACGATATTCCATTTATGCTTTTAAATAAGTAGAAGCTGCGGATTATAAGTATAATGACCTTATCAGCGGTAAACAACATTTGTCGATAATCGCGTCGATTAGTTTCGGTATTTTCCATTCCGATCTCGTCGAATCGGTCTTGCAGAGATGAAGGAGACTCGTCACAGGCCAGCAACCCTTTCCCTGGTACCGCGATGGCGTCCACGATCTTTCGCAACTCCTGACAGAGAGCTGGCTCTAGCTCCGTGTACTTAGTAATAGGCGATGATATCTGATAAATATTCCTCGGATGTAAAAGAAATTAGGTGTAAGTTCGAAGAATCGAGAAACAATCGAAAGTGCTTTTAAGGAAACTTTGCTCGAATTATTTAAAATAAAATGAAATTGAATTTGATATTCGGATTCGTTAAAATTCTTAAATTCATAGCTGTAGTCGTAGTGGAATTTTTGATGGCATTATCGCATTTTGCAATTGAAACAAGACAGTGATTATTCAAAGTGAAATTATAGATAAGATAATTAACCAAATTTTCGAATAATATAGTTTATCCATTTGTGTAGTAAATAAGTCTTTGTAGGTATGTTAGGGTATTGAATATTATAATTTTTTGTAAATTATGTAAAACTGTACAATATAGTTTCGTTTCAACTATAAAACAAACAAACATATATGTCACAGTTTCAAAGACTATGAAGAAAATTGGGAAGGTCAACAACCGTGTTGGCATTTGGACGAGTTATATTTAATTTCGTGCAACAATTGCTCAGCATTCTAATCCTATAATTCTGTGGCGAGTGATACTTGTTTAATACGAATCTTACACTTTCTAAATGTAATAATCATTATCAGACATAGATATAACAGCAGCAAAGTCCAAAGATGATACTAAATATTACACCGTAATCGCAATTACGCTCTCAGATTTTTAATTTCTTTTTGAGTTTAGATAATCTAACACTGGTAAACATATTTTGGGCATGCTAATAATAAATTAATCGTTTAACGTGATTTTAATGAATTTTTAGTCATAAGTTAAATTTGGTAATAATTTAAGAAATATATTTTTCTAATTATTTTAATAATGATCAGGTAATTATGAAAATAGGAATAATAATAATAATAATAATAATAATAATAATAATAATAATAATAATAATAGGTTAACGACTTACTTTATCTTTGCAATAACATTTATCCCCCAACCGCTTCATTATTGACTTTATTTAAATTATATTAATAATAACGGAAAATTTAAAAAGATAATAAATGTCAAATGTATTTTTATTTCGATGCAAAGAACATATTGACAAAAATTTTAATAAAATTTTTAATATTTAAAAAGAAATGATAAAACAATTGAATATTTATTATCTATATAAGCACCGCATATAATTACGATATTATACCGCAAAATACGATATTAAGAAAATTAAAATGGATTTTCCTCTTGAAGGATCTTTATAATATTTAATCATGAAAATCAATAGGCACTTCTGAAGATTAAATATTAACCAAACAGAGTTGTAACTGTTTATCAAATTAGAATAGTTTATCTGATTTATTTCATTTGATGTTTGTAACATGAAGCGCGTTTTCTAATCAGTTATTGCCAATAGCTGGAGGAATAAAAACAAAAAACCCTATGTAATTTATATATGTTACTTTATCATGAAAGATTGCCTTAAGTTTCTACAAATTTTTGAAATGGAAATCGATGAAGAGGACTGTTGTAATTTGTTAGATCGAGGTTAGTTACGTGCTAGCGGGATGTTCCAGAATATTGATAGTGCATATGCATTTGAAAACTATTTTGTGGTATTTTGTTCGTAACGTATCCATTTATATGTGGCTTTTACTTCATTACGTATAAGAGTATTTTGTAGTGAAAAACCTTCGATTACAATGTAGAAGGTTAATCATCGATACGATAGGAACGGTAAATAAATGTTAAAAGACAATATTTAAGTCTAATACAAATTTAACTAATTTAGAAAATTAATAAAACGTTACAATGAGTAATAAAGAGAAAGGTGATTTGCGATCAGAGCAATGCACTAAATCGAAGGAAGAAAGAGAAAGAAAGCAGTCGGTTTCCTCACTGACTGACGATTCTGACTCTAAGAAAAAGAGGCGAAATAGGATATGTGTAAGGATAAAAGGATGTAGTAAAGATAAAAGGAAAAAGTCAAAGCATAGAAGTAGTTCTAGTAGCTCCAGTTCCTCTAGTGCCTCTAGCCGTGAGGCTAAACATCAAAATGATAGAGACAGGAGGAGCGACAAGTGGGATAAAAGATATGAAAATGGTGTTAGACCATATAGGCCGAATCCAAGAGAAGGCAGAGGATATTATAAAGGACGGAGTGGGTACCTAGATAATCGTAAACGTAGTTTTGGTTATCGACCTTATAAACATACTGGATTTTATGATAGAAATAGACACAACAATTCGCAATACAATAGGTATAATAATGAAAGGAGGGGTAATAGATTTTTAAATCATAATAGTAGAAGACCTCCTTATGATAGGTCTAGAAGTAGGAGCACTTTGGATCATGATCATCAAAGAAACTTAAAAGATTCTAGTGAACACTCTAGAGAGAGTGAATCAAAAGAAAGATATCTAAAGCAAGCTAATGTTGATAAAACAGAATTAAAGAGGAAAGATACAGATGACACTCATATAAAAGGAAAAGAAAAGAAAAGGGACGAAGACACTCAAGAAAAGACTGATCACATTGTTCGCAAAAAATCAAAGAGGAAAAGATCTTTATCATCTTCTAGTTCCTCAAGTGTTAGTAGCACTAGTAGTGACAGTAGTAGCAGCAGTTCTAGCACTAGCAGTAGCAGCAGTAGTTATAGTAGTAGTAGTACAGAAACCTCTGAAGATGAGAAAAAACGTAAAAAAGCAAGAAGGAAAGCCAAAAAACTAAAGAAAGCTATGAAAAAGCGTAGAAAGAAGAAAAGAATGAAGAAAAAATTAAAGAAGAAATTGAAAAAATCATCTAAAAAGAAATCACGAAATATTGATAAATCCAAAGAAAGTATTTCAAAAGATATTTCACAGGAAGTGTCAGAAAAATCAAAGGCAATGGCACCAATGACAAAAGAAGAATGGGAAAAGAAACAAAGTGTAATACGTAGAGTTTATGATGAAGAAACTGGAAGATACAGGTATCTTTACAAGAAGACTATAAATAGATTATTACTAATATGAGAGTATAGTATGTATCTTATTTAACATGTTTACAGGTTAATTAAAGGTGATGGAGAAGTCTTAGAAGAACTAGTGAGTAAGGAACGTCATAAAGAGATAAATAAGCAAGCAACTAAAGGAGATGGAGAGTACTTCCAAGCACGCTTGAAGGCCAATGTTTTATGAACTATTTTTCTATGTATGCTAAAAAAATTACCCTTATATAATAATTACTTTATTGTCAGTGTTAAAGTCCTGTAAGACAATATGTTTTATAATGTCTCAGAGAAAATACTTATATGTTGTACATTAATGAAACTTGTCTACAGTATGATTTTAATTATATTACATGCACATAACGTTTTATCTACAACGTTAATGACCAAATGTTGAAATATGATCAACAACGAACATAATTTAGATTCTAAGCAAGTTTTATATAGTTATATTTTTTTCATATTGTGACTATTCGTGTTCACTGTTATATATGAAGTAAAAATACCACACCTTTGAATACATTATAAAGATACTGAATGTAATGTAGTAATACATTTAAAGAAAATTTGTAATTATTCATTAATTCGATAAATTGGTTACATTATTTTCGTAAATAAAAAATTAATTAGCAATTGGTAAATCATTTTCAAAATACAAATTTTACTTTGTTATGTACAAGTTGTATTAGATATTTTTGAAATTTATTATCTTTAGTAACTTTCCTTGACTAAATTGGTTTGTATAGGTCATTCTGCTACAAATATCAAAATAAGTGACTCATGTAAAAATAACATTGTTATAAAGCATTTAAAAAAACTCTTGTTTATTCAAATTAAATGTTTAATACAAATTCGTACGAATATAAGAATAGAAAAATATGATTTCATATATTAATTATAAAAATCAAGGAATCTGAATAAATTCACTTGTATGGCCATCTTGATATATAAAATTATTCACGATTATTGTACGGCATAACGGACACGAACTTCGTCGATTCAGCCATGTTAAAATACACGTTTCACAAAAAATATGTTTACAAGTCAGTCTTATAGGATTAGAATATTTACAAGTACAAATAACGCATATTCCGCTCGATGCTGCTAATTGTTTCCTTGATGGTAGTACACCTAAATCCTAGAAGATAAATAATTATTAATCGATTTATAAATTTGACTTTTTTTACATATAAAAAAATGATGAAGCATACCATATTTGAAAGCAACTTCTGAATGGCAGTTAGAAAGAATTTTATTAGGGGTAACAAATCAATTCCTTTATTTACTATATACAACAGAAAAAGTATTATTCCAAATATTCTTTCTGAACCTTGATAAGCTTCTAAAAAATAATATAACCATGGTGGGATAGATGCAATACATCGATAAAGTTGAGATGTTGCTTCTACTAAAAGAAAATATTTTCTCTAAAAAGCAGAATTATCATTAAATCTTTGAATTAATTAACATTATTGAATAATTACATTGTAAAACTTACCCTTTTTCTAACTGTGAGAAATCCTGAAGGCAAACATGTTAAAAATACTTTAAAAAGAATAGTAATTAATTTCAAAATGAAATCTCTTATTAAAACTGACCATAATAGTTCCCAAATGGTAAGAGATTGTACATATAGAGAAAATATACGTATGTCATATTCATAACGAATAAAAATTATACATCCAACAACATAGCATGTAATAAATGAGAGTGAGAGCCAGCTTTTATCATTTTGTTTTGCAATTTCACGTTTTATACTGTTATTAGCACTAGTAAATGTAACAACTATTATCATGAGACTTATTATTTTGGCTTTGTAATCATATAGGACTTTGGCAAGTAGGATACAAGCAAAAAGAATATATGTTTTACATATTTTAAAGAGTGCACATATCTCAGAATTAATATATTGTTGTTCATCATTTGTTAAATGTACTTCTCTAGCATTGTTATTATTGTTATGATTAATAACATTATTACTATTATTGCTTTGACTTTCACTCACAATTTCATTTCTAGCTTCATGAGTATTATTTAAAGAACTATTCGTTGCAGATGTTCGATAATGACGATGTTCGTTTTGTGCGTCAGTTATTTGATGATGTGAATGACCATCGTCGTTTTCACTTATTCGGTCGTGAACGACATTTATATCGAAATTCTCTAAATTATAAGCCGCAACATTTCGTACTATCCTATGCGAACATCCAAAAATATTAGGTACAATAGTTCCGAATCTTAGTACCTAGAAATGCAAATGACAATTAAATTCTTATTAAATATATTATTGCAAAAATCTGTAAGACGTATACTAAACTAAGAAACATTTTCGCTACCGGAGATTAAATATTAGAACATATAAGTCAACATACTAGAATCTTATATCGTTCATCTAACAGTTTAATATTTAATTATTTATTAAAACTCACTGAAATACACTACCATTTTTGCAATACCGTATTTTTATAGAAAATTTAAAAATATTGATCAATAGTTATTGACATATAGAAGTATTCAATTATTACGCCATTTTCTTTAGTATTATTAGTAATCAAACCGTCGGTATTACCAACAGAGTTAGAGTGGTAAGTGTCAGGTTTAAAATTATATTTCTCTAGATGAACCTCGCAATCTTAGAGTGTGTTACATTATTGGGGTTAAGTTAACCAAATAAAAATTCACGTTTATACATACATTAGGTTTAATGCTATAATTAACAACATTATATGACACAAAATATAACAAATTTTATTTTCGAGTAGATTTTACGTTCTTTCCTCGTTTAGGTTTTCTTCGTGTTCCTTGAATAGAATTTAAATATGTGTGAGTGCATTTAGATGTTGGATGTTCGACAGTGGCATTCACGGCTCTTGTCCAAATAATTGATGCAACTGCACCCAGCGCACGCGACATACACAATAATACTTGATTGAATTTCATGTCTCTTAATCCATAGAACTTGAATAATTAAAAGCACATATAATAAATGTACGATGCGTTATAATCATAGGCAACGATTAAAATAATAAAACGTTATTATACCTGAAAGGTAGGTCCAGCAATTGCATTTTGTTCGGGAAAAATATTCTTCACCATTGTAGTAAGTAAATGAGTGATAGTTTGCGATAACTAAAAAAGTAAAGAAATAATAAATAATTTTATTAATTGAAAACTCTTTGAAGTTCGAAATAATCAATTCCTTTTACGTATAATTGTTTGTTTAACAAACTATCGTGATTACGATATATTTATATAAGGTATAAAATGATATTCTTTAAATTAATAATAATAATTAATAATTTTTATACAGTTCAATTAGGCTGGAATTCTATATGTATATACAACTCATATATATATATATATACCTTCACATTGTAATCATTTGGCAAATAATCTCTTGCATAATTTATCAGTACGGTGTATTTCGGATCGCAAAATTTTGCTTTTTTGTAACCAATCAATTTGTCTCTTTTAATCAAAGTGGCTACATAATTCCTCAACTTGTCTTCTTTCGTTTCTTGACCAAAGAGACGTTGTATTTTCGATTGGAATTCCATATACTATTCCAATTATTTAAGAATTATATAATGTTATAAATTATTTATAAATAGTTACTGATCTGTCGACCAGTATTAATCCTTTTAGTTATTATCAAAATCATTCACTTTACTTGTGATACTGTGCCGCTTTTAGGTTCATCAGCGTATGCTAAAGCTCCTGCCGCAAGAGCTTGATTAATACACAGTTGTGAAGATCCCAGTATTTCTGTAACATGAACGCCGGGAATTCCGCCATTTTCATCGCTATAAAGGTATTTCATAATACAAATTAAACAAATTAAAAGTTGCGCGTAATTTCGTATTAAAAAGAGGGAAACAATATTTCTAAATATATTCTTAAAATCTCGATTTCTAATTCCTTTAAATCAAAAAGATAATGTACTTACGCATTCAGAAGAACATACAATCGGAGAAACTCCACCATCGAATTTTTCTTGTTTTCCGAAATATTAAACGCGTTACATAAATATCCCGATAAAAATTGTATCCAGTCACCGCTTTCTTCATTCAAGTTCTTCAATTCGCCTCTTGCGATTAGGCCAATTATTGCTGGCAGCGTTGCTAGCAATTCCATACCATCTTCATACACGTACTTCATAAATAATAAATTTTCATTCTTGTTAAAATTAAAATTAAATATTCGATTTTGATTTGACTACTTAAATTTGATGTATATATTTTTCTTATGCCATAATTTCAACGCGAATTATGTTTAATTCTTTTTTCAAATTATCCAATGCGAAGGAATTTTAGTTCTAGTGAAATTAGCTATTAACTCTAATTGAATGATATAATTTTAAATTCTAAATGCTTATTGTTATATCTCGGTGGTGCGCTATAAAATTACATTTAATTGTATTTCACTCATAAGAGTTAGAACTCACTTCCCAATGAGTATGATTTAAAGCGCCATTTTTTAAAGCTGCTTTTATATGTTTGCCAGAGTCAAAGACGGTAAGAGCCACCGATAGTTTTTCAAGGGGTGACGTTGTTTTCGGCAAGTTTCCAAGTACGGAACCAACAGTTCCACCACCAGGACCTGACCACCAGTCCTTCCTTTTTTGACGTCGCATAGACCAATCAGCAATTAGTGATGCTGTTTGCTCTTGTGTTGGTACATCACCAGTTAACAATAACCAAAATACAGCTTCCGGGCTTGGTGACTTTCCCTGTCGTGGTAAGAGTGTAACGACTTCCGGTATTGTTAATCCTCTATATCTAATCTATAGAAAAATACCATTTTCCATTCTTAACTTTGTTTCAGAAATTTTTTGATCAATTTTCGAAACAGTATAAATCGAGAAAATAAATAAAATAAAAACAACGACATGGTAATACTCACCCCGTATTTTGGGTCCAACTCAGACGTTTCTCTGACCATGGTTTTCACCCCATTTAATCCTTGGTATATATTTTCTACGGTTATATGGCTGATCACCGAGGATCCATATCGTTGACGAAAATTTCGCAGCAGATCATAGTGTATTGGAATCTTTTCACATAAAGCCTCTTTCAAGTCTATGCTTGTACTAGGAACTCCTCTCGTTGTACTCACCTTAACATTTAATTCATTCTTTCATATCCTTGCAAAAGTATAACACAGCTTGTAACGATGAAAAAGAAAATGTGATTATTTATGTATTTTTTAAATATTGAACGATTCTTCGGGCTCGTAACGAATTTATTTATTAATTATTATATTACAGATGAATTGAAGGATAAAGGATTACTGTCTTAGAGGAATATGGAAATGATTTATTATGATCAGAGGGAGATATCGTAATATATCCGAAAGAACGAATAGTATTATATTCTCTTTCGATTTATCATCTCCGAATTTTGGAATACCGACAGTATAAAAATTTCGAAAAGCAAATTGGTTGCGAGTAACCTCGTACATCGGTAAATCGATTCCAACCGTCAATACGTGTCGTTGTCCTGGAAAATTAGCGTCGCTGCAGTTCCTCGCATTTTCTAGAATCACCGTTCGCAAGTTCAGGACTCGTAATCCTCGCCAAATTTGAAGCATCTTTCCAAAATTTGTCTCGCACGAAAGTCTTTAAACGGAAATCACTTTCATGGTGGAAGCTTGTTGTACAGCGAAACCAATGCACCATATTATTTGTCACTGTCTTTCATTTTCATTTTTATGTACATCTATTTCTGTAGAATAAAATACGAAATTTAGTCATTGCTTGATTTCCAATTAAAAGACGACAGGTCGTGTTATAATGACATTTCTCGTTGCAACATTTGGGCTGAGACATTCTTTTGTTTTCCACCTTCCTTTATATCCTAAAGTTTTATGAGGTACATTTTTCTTTTAGATAAATACACAATAATCAAGCATTTCTTATTTTCCAATGTATTTCTTTTCGGCACATTAATAATATTTTTACGATTTCGCAAAATAATTCGATTAAACGAAAAAAGGGGGAGGGCGAGGGGTATATAGAAGATTTATAAAACTCGATATATTTTTCGATTCTTCTTTTTTTTATTGCGTTACTCCTGCATACAAAATAATGCGTGGTATTTTGTATGTAAAACGACGCTTACTCGACGCACTCCCGATGGCTGTACAAATTTGCGTCGAGGTTTCTGTACCTTGTCTATATTCACTATTTCGGTACAAAGATTTCATTTTTTCCAACGAACACATGTTTGTATGTTACGTAATGTACAGTTTATATGTCACTCTATTCGATATATTCAACACTTACGTATATTCAATATGCGTAGTCTACGCGTGTGTTGTACAACAAATTGATTACGGAAATTAACAATTGATTCTTGGCATAACATGCCGTAATGGTAATTAACATAAAAACTTTCAAACGATCGTAGAATGACCGTCAAACCTTGTTAATTAGAATCGGTTTCATATTAGTGGTTTAATTGTTGAGCCAATAACAATTGGTTTTGCGTTAAAGTACGTATAAACGGCAACAATGGTTAACACACACTTTTCAGAGATTTGTATATGTGTAGGTGTATAGTATTTCACAATATCAACAGCTACACTTATCAGCTAGTAATTAATCCCTTAACAGTATAGTAAAATATATACGTATATTGTATACACTATTGCTTGATCTGAGGTAACTCTCAATAACACGCTATTATTACATTTATTTATTCGTTATTATCATCGCCGTAATTATTAATATTATTACTGTCGTTATTATTAGTATTAATATTATTATTATTAGGCCGAATGCATTATTGGAAAATGAATTAAAAAAATCATTTCGTATACTCGAAGTGTAATATAGTAATGGGGCAACAAACTATACAGTAAAACGTATCACGAACAAAAGCAAAATTTGATACGTTTGTATACAGATCCTATAATTCTTCCGAAAAAATATAATTTTATAGATTCATGAAAAATGGTCAATTTTTACCTATAAATAAATCGACGTCTTAACTAGCAACTTTAAATTAACAATTCTATACAATTATTTAAATAATTTTGCAAAATTGAAGCAACTTCTGATATACACGGTGCGGCTTTCGTAGAAGTTGAAATAAATCCTAAATAGAGATTTTGAACGGACATAATTCATTTACGTAATACTGATTGACTAGAACGGAATACAACGATTGCATGACGTATTTACAGCGCGAATTATAAAATAAAGCAATAAAATTATATTGTACGTAGAGGGATTCGGCAGTTGGTTTCGTACCTACATACGTATTTGCAACCTTTTTGTCGCTCTCGACGCAAAAGTGCAGTTGTACAACATGATTGCATTATTTTTTAGTGTTAAAGTTACACAATGAGCAGCTTCGGTGAAAATGTTCACAGACGAGATCCGAAGGTTCCTCGATTCGTTAATTATATTCAGCACTTCCTCCGTTATTAATTTCTTACTCTCGCAGGTATACTAATACTGATAATTCATGAGCTTTGGGAGATCTTTCACAAAAAATATCAACCGACCATTGCAACATTAAAATTTATAAAAAGATAAAAATAAAATCATTTTACCATAAAACTATTCTTCATTGCTCGTTTCACTTTGTACTTGTAGCATTCAATTTATAAGAATAGCAAGAAAACAGTATTAAATCTAGAATTTTTTACATTGATGCATAATTAGTGACTATGCTTCTTATGAAAGACCTCGATATCTCGAACAGTCACAATACAATCTGCATTATCGACTACCGGACCAAAGAGGTTCGTGTCTCGGATTACAACTTGACTAGATTTGTCCCAGGAATAATTATTTCAAGATTCCTGAAGGAGTTGAGCTTTCAGATTAAGGATTTCTAGCTCAAATCAGCTACGACCCTGTGTTGTGGTACGGATAAAAGCAACTTCTTTTGATGATGTGGTCACAGAGGTCGAGTACGTTGATTTTCCGGCTTCAATGTCAGAGAAGAATACATTTTTCGCTGGTGTCGGGCGGGTGAGAACGTAAAGGTTGCGAGGGTGCTGGTGTAGGAGAAGGTGGTCTACCTTCTACAGCTTGGATACTCTTCATTAATTCACGGAATACCTGTTGGTTAGAAAAAAGAAATGTACTCTACCTTACAAAAATAATTTTGGACCATTTAAATAGGGACACTTAGATTAGAATTATTTTTTTACAAGAATTCAAGATTACCGATATTTTTTTAAGTAATGCCGTATATTTTTTTTTTACACCCTTGTAGAGTACGAAAAACACATCCAATAACCTTATATATCAAACTGACTTGATCATTCAATCTCGGAAAATTTATATTTTGTTTACATAATTCGAAATCACATGATATGTTCAGAATAATTTCCATGTGTCTTGACGAAAATCACCGTATAAACATATCATTTGTCTCAAGCAGTGTTGTTTTTCGTTATAAATGAAAATTGTATTCATTTCCTTTTGTACGATATAATACATTTTCATCATAATTACGTTTCAATTAACATGTGAATACTGGAGGATAAACAAAATTTTTATTCGAAATGCTAATTTCAGTGACCACTCTTAATGACGAGAATGTAAATTTTTCGTAATGTAATAATTAAATCTGCCTCATAAGGTCATAGGTTTTGTTTTTTTATGCCCTAAATAAGGAATGTTACAAAGAAACAAAAGTATATACCGTATTTATAATACAAGTTTGAAATGTGTTTCGATACGCAGTTCTAGTTCAATGTTATAGATGATGGTAGTAATTATACGTTGGTAGCATTGACTGTTACGTTTTGAATATTACAGTTGAGCACGTGTAATACGAGTGAACTAAAGGTCTCTTGCTTAACGTTTTTATTCTTCTGACTAATTAAATAATCAAGTATTATGTTTCCTGTATACAAGTAAGTTTTTTATAATTATAATTAATAAGCAGTTTCGAAATATATGTATAGCTTTATTATTAATTCTTTTATACAATATAACTAGTAAATATTACAAGTGAAGGAAAATAATATGAAAATGATGTTTTTGTTTCAGAAAAGAAAATCATGCAAATGAAATAATTAATCTGTCATCTAGTTCTTCTGAAACAGATTTTGATATACCGGTATATAACAGAAGAATAGGGAAGGAAAGTTTGGTGACATGTAATAAAAACAGTCTGGTAAGAGGTAATTCAAATAATAAAGTTCAATCTATAATACCACAAGATAAGGATGATAATAAGAACATTGCAATTAAGAAGAAAAAGAAGGAAAGAAAATCCAGAAATAAAATTAATAATAAAAAATCAAATACACTTACATGTGATAGTTGTACGTGCAATAAGGAACGTATAGAACATAAAATGAAACATAACAAAGAAAATTCTCCTGTATATTATGTTAATTCTTCAACTTCATCTCCAACTTCAAGTACTAGTCAAATGCAAAATATACAAAACGATCAGAAAAACGATCGGAAGCAGAAAACTTTTGAAAAATTCAAACAAGATATGGCAAAATACGTAGATGATTTAATCTCTAAACTTTTAGATTGTGAACGTACCGTGAGATGTCATGAAGCATATTATGGTAGAAAACCACCAGTGTTGGCATGTGATTTTTTACATGCGTTCGACGCTTTTGATATCGCAATTGGTCAGTTAAAGATGGATTTAAATTACGTGATGAGTGATATGTTTGTGGATTATTATGATTTATGGGTGGACATTGAACAGAATTCATAGAGAGGTTTGAATGAATAACATAAGCATGCTAAGAATAATAGTTTGTAGGTACAAAATAAAATAAGTTTTGAAAAACCTTCAGCATGCACCTTCTGAAGTACATTTGTGTAATCATATAATGATGAACAAGGTTTAAATCAAAATAGACCAATGAAAGGAGAAAATCAGTCAATTTCTGAAGACGATAATCTAAATAATATTTGTAGCATGGTAGATTCTGAATCTGATTCAGAAACCACAATATCTGATGATGATGTTCAAAGACCAATCATTATTCAGGATTGTAATGGAATAATTAAAAGCTGGAAGAACATGGCAGAGCTTACAAAACAATGTGGGACAAATTACTTATTATTTCAAATAATAAAGATTTAATTATTGGGCAACAATTAAATCGTATTGACCAAAATAATAAAACAAAAATCCAGGAAAATACGAAAAAACATAATACGGATCATCAACAGTTTGATACACATGGAGGTGCAATGAATGGGAACAAATAAATATTACGAATAACTTTCCAAGATAGACACATATTAATTAAGTCTTTGCGTATATAGCGTTACGGTTTATCGTTTTTTATTTTCAACTTTCTTTTGATTCTGGTAAATCATTAATATATGTTAAAGGATTTATTTTTTTTTATGTTTTTCAGTTTAATTTATGTTTTATAATTTAAGCAACCGAAAATGCGTTGTTAATGGACAAGTATTTTTTTTTTTATATATATATATATATGATAAATTCATATTACTGTGTAAATAAAGCACTTGTAAAAGATCTGATATTATAATTCTATTTTTATTATCTTGGATATCTTGTAGACATAGGATGTGAATGATATTTATACAACATGTAGAATCTTTACAGCACCTCACAATCTCTAATGTGTTTCATATGTGTTTAGAAAAACTCTGCATAGTTTGTATGAATTCTTACAAATTTTTCTATTTCTTTGTATCCTTTTGAAAGTATTTAAAACTAGATTTTGTGTGAAAAGTCTTCTTTGTAATCATTTAAACATTATGTTTTTTGGTTATTAATCAAGAATGTTTGAGGGAATATTTTCTCTGATATTTAACTGGATGATAGGACTTTGAAATCGTTTCGTAAAATGACACCGGTATAACTATAAAATGAGATTAATAATGGATTTTTATACTGTACCTGTACAACACGGCAGTTGAATCTGGCGCTACATTCGACATAGCCGCATCGCCAGTGCTTTCGAACAAGATTAACGATGTCCCTGTAGCGAGATGCGGAAGCAGCCGCAGGCGACAATTCGTCCTGCTTGTTCCCGACTACCAATAACGGTACACCCCTCATGTCTCGTGCCTCGTAGATTTGTTCTCGTAACGTTCTAATATACTGTGTCAGAAATTAAGCTATTTCAATATAAATGAAATTTAAAGGCAAGATAAGTATTCTCCTGTTATTATATTTCATAATACATTTATATTAATGTGTAATATATTTCAATGTTATTTATTTTCTTTTAATTAATACGTATTTACTTTCAGATATTAACTTTGCGATAGATTTTACTCAACTATTTGTTCCTATTACATTATACCATTATTTTAATTAATATAGTAACAAAAAATATAAAAATATGAAATCGATTTTTTAGATTAATCTTTCAATTTAGTGACGGAAAAATCGAATATATAATTTTAGTGAAGATGATAGAATGGGAGAAGAAAATGATCAAACTCATAATATTATTCCGAGTAGAAGGAAAAGATATTTCAAAAACGTACAACATGAAAGATTTTAATAATATTATTATAATGCGTGAGTCTTGATTTCGTTATTCACGTGGACAAATATATTCATAATGTCGTAATATTGGAACCGTGATTTTATATCTCGCACTGTTAATACTAAAATAGTAAAAAAAATGTCTAATGTTTCAATAAATTTAAAAGAATAAAAAAAATATTTTTAATATATTTAACGTGAAAATCATTTCAAGTAAAAGATACAAATTGCATATTTCTGTAATTGAAGTTATATGAAGTTCAACAAAATTTGGACATAAACTTTGATTCGGTATGTTCATTAAGATGCTGGACATAATGACGAATTAAACAAATTTTGTGATGAAAATTTTCAAATGTATTGTTTTAGGCTTGTGCATATTTTCCATTTCACAATAAGAGGTTATAAAGAAAGACGATAATCACAACAAAGATAGAATAAGGAAAGTTTTCATCACCCTCCTTTCTCCCACGTCCCCCTGTTAAGCATAAAGAAAGGTCCGTAATGAAATGGGGTTCTGACGGTAACTGGAGTGGAAAAATCTTTTTAAAGAGATTCTCAGGGACAAACACGTTTACTTGGAACTTTTAAAAAAGGCATTTCAGGTAAAGAAAATTGACAGCTATAAATACAATTCACCGAAGATCTATTAATAAGGAATTAATTTTATTTATATTTTACAGTCCTTTATTCTTGTTATTCAGATTTTAATTGCATACAAAAATTGTACGTAGTATAGAAAGGTATAATGGATGCATGTGTTGATATTTTGTATTGATACGAAAAAACAAAGGTTACCAATAAAAATAGTTTTATCCTATTGTCTTCGAAGGTAACCTGAGTAGTAATTACCTTCCTGCTTAACAGATGGCGCGTCTTTCACAACGATCGTAATGTATTTATTCACATGTATAGATACACAGGTGCATACATACCTGAAACGTGTCCTGATTGCTGAGATCGAACACGAGAACGTAAGCATTTGCACTTCGTAGTCCGTAATAACGAAAATCCGTCCATTCGAGGTGTGAGCTGACCGGAAAATACGGGATCATTGGTAGGTCTGTGATTTTCAGTTCGTACAAACGATCGGCGAGTACTACACTCGGATAGAAAGTCTCTCTACGCTCGGTCGGTTTGTATTCTTCGCAGAATTCGCTCCACACGAATTGCTGAAACCCATAAACGAGTACTAACACCGCTGCCAGTTTGTGATTCGAATTGTCGTTTTCGTTAATAGAAATAAACGGTGAGAATTCTGGGATTTATTGCTGGATTCAAAAGCCATCGATCGGTTTTAAAAGCAATGTACAATCGACGATTTGTTCGAGTTATCGAGGCGTAGATTTGACGAGTTAAGTTAGTTTCGTATTTGATTGTTAGGTTACTTTGGTATTTGGTGGTTTAGGTTAGCTTCGTGGAACTAGTGTAGTATTAATTATGATGTATCCTTTAATATGTGACGATGTAATGTTTTTCAAAGTTTCAAGTGCTTCGAATGTTAAAAACTGAGCATGATTTATTTTCATTTTGAGGTTAGGTATATCAAAATTTATATTAGAACTAAACACCACACTAATATATTTATATGTGCAATATAATAATATTATATATTAAACTATATAATATAATGCTACTTCTTTGATTTAATCTAAGTCATTTATGTTGAAATGGAAAAATATTGCTAAAATTTATGTGGTCTAGTTTCATCTATTCTATTCAATCAGCACAATTTTATACTCGGAAAAATTTTTGTGAGGTAATACATGAATATATAAAATCTACATGATTCTAACACTATATATGTACTTTGCTTTCCTATTTTTGAAGTAAAGCAGGATGTAAAATCAAAATTTAGTAAAGATGCAATATTTAGGTTATTTCAGATGCAGATTTATTAAAGAACATAATACCCTGTAAAATAATCGTTCGGAATTATAGGAGGCTATAAAAGTAAATGAACAATTTAAAGTGGGAGAATGCAATAAAATTTATTGATACTTGGGAGAGGGGACTCTTTGGTTTACGGAAGCATTACTCCATGGTAATGGCGGACTCGTAGACTACATTGTTTTGGATAATAGAAAAATTGATAAGATATGGAACAGAGGTGAGTCGAATTTCGATACTCCAATATATCCGAAATGTAACGTGGTCGAGTATATATGTGTTATTATCTATTGCGTCTGATTCCCTATACATATCGATGTATTGGAAATATTACGTAAAAAAGAAATCTGTGTATGTATTTTGTTTTTTAAGCCTTTAATAATACGATATTAGTATAGATCAGTTAGAAAATTGATACTGTGCTGAAAATGATAAAAAACTGAAATTATCAATCGAAGACGTGCTACTAAAATTACTAATTATTTTTGTTTTTATTTTAGGGTTACTTCCGAATGGCGGTTGATCAATACGAAATTTGGAGGAAGAGGAAGGAGGCTCTAAGTATACAATTTCGGGAATCCAATAATTTTCAAAATATTAGTGAAAACAAATATTTATATTATACATAGAATTTTGTCTATAAAGACGTTACTAATATAATTGTTTTTGTTATAGTAATAGCTGCCATTGCTGCCGTTTGCAATGAACAATCGACGACACGATACTGATATCGACTTCAGGATTTATAATTGCCTCATCTAAAATCGACTGCTACTTTTTAGACTATGTTTAGTTTTAATTGTATCCAGTAATTAGTTTTATATAGATTAGATTGGATCAGGCAAGATTAATATTTTGACCGTGGTTAGGCTGTTGCTCACGTGAATTAAAATTAAAAATTCCATATGCAGTATCGAAATATTTTTTTTTTTTAATATTTTGGAAACAATTAAATCACCGAAACTAGAATTTTTTATTCTGGTAGCTAGAGAATTACACTGTGGTTATTATAGTTTATTATACTATAAATGATTTATTTTAGAACATTTATATCATATTAGTGATATAAGTTTGAGCATACATTTATATTTTGAAGAGAATCCTTTTAAGTTCTTCATTGAACAAATTTTCATTTAGTTCAGTAAAATTTAAATAATAGAATTGAAATTTAATGGAAAAATCTTGTATTCGACATACTTCCCGATGCAATTTTCCGTGTTCCCCTTTCAACGACTTTCAATTTCCTCAAGAGACGACAGTTAACCGGAAACTGGCCCCGGAAATGAGCGGAAGTCATTCACATCTTGTAAAGCGACGTTCGTCACAATTGAACCAAAATTTTGAAGCTCTCATCATTTTATTGATTGCAAGAATATCGATACCATTTAGTACTTATTTTTGTCTTCAAATGTTTTTAATTTTTAGTAGAGAATTTTACACTGTTTTTATTTGTAACCTTTTAATAGTTTTTAATAATTTAAGAACAAATTTATGTGAATTATAGATTCTATTTTATTTTATCTAAGTTCATGTTTTAAATAGATTTAGGGACTTTGTAGTTATATTTGAATCCTCTTATATTTAAGCAAATTTTATGACAGAATCAATTTCATCATTCCTTTAAACAATCTTTTATCATTTTCATATCATTATGAATATCATTATCATCATCATATCATTGAATATATTTCAAATATCGTAATTTCTTCTGTTTTACGAAATTCTATTATCTAAACAGTCGTTTATTTAGGAGTATTCGTAAAAAATGTAGTCACTCGTAACGTCTTCGAATCCCAAGCGAGCTTTTACGAACATCGATCGTGGTCTTTAACCGTAGTCTTGAAACGTGTTAACAGGTCTACTTTTTTTATTCTCTTATTTTCCCTCGCTTTCCCTCGAGTAGTAGAAATTTTATTTTAAACTCAAAATATTTTGTACTTTACATTTTTCCATGCATCATTTAAACAAGAAATAATTTCAGATATTACTGGAATTTAATAAAATGAAGAATGACAAATCATATTTTATTCTTCTTAGAATATTCTAAACCGATATAATTAATTACTACTTCTATTAATTTAACAATACACAACTTACAATAAACAAAATAGTACACTTTTCTTCATTATTCGAACTTAATTTTATTTTTCATCGTTACATGATACGTCATTTTTCTGAATCCAACTATCATGTTATTCGAAGAATACTTATGCAGGGTGTCCCAGTTTTTTCTGCAATTAAATTTAAAATTAATTAAATTAAAAAGTAATGCCTAAACACCCTCTATATATAACGTACTATTATAAATATTTTATAAATTTTGGCATTTACTTTGGTGTAAATACATACACGCGTACAAAGAAATCGAATAAATTTTGTGAAAGGAAATATGCGAAGGGAAATAAGGAAGTGTCGTAGAAATAATTTTCTATCGCAAATTTCATTCTGCTCTATGAAATAGCAAGGTTTTATCAGCTCGCAGAGGCGTATTTATTGAATGCGGGATATGACGATAAATATCTCGCGGAAGTGCAGCTTTCGTCGGCGTAGTTGTGCTTAATTACAAGATAGTTGTGTTGCGTGTTCTCGCCATTAGTCTACGGTTCATAGTTCTTCGTCACGTTCGAGATCTTTCAATTGTTTCGAACGATACGCGAAGTTGCCGGAAGCTGCGCCAGAGGTCACGGAAAGCAGGTTAGGTTGGTCGACACGAGACGTATTTCGACGGTCTTCTTACATTAGAGAGGGAAAGTTTGAACGAGTTAATAAGTGACGTATTCCTAGTTAGTATCCTAAGGAAATTTAGCATCTAATTGACAAGGTAGCAGCGTTTTATGAAGGCGTGTGCAAGATGAATCGAGAAATAACTCTGTTCTAAGGTAAAAATGTTTTTCGACAAGTTCGCCATGGTGTACCTAACTTTTCACATTCCTAGAAATTTTTTAAAGGCTGTTCAAGAAATTCAATAGAGTTTTACAATGAAATTCAAAGAAAACTTCCTAGCATTGTAAACTTTATTTTGGAAGGAAAGAAATTTTACATTTCTCTATCTCCTAAAAAATTCCATTTTTGTATTTTAATATGACTAGATAACAATTCGAGCATTATCAGTGTTGTTAGATCGTTAGATTTTTGAAAGGGAAGGTAAGGTGGCTGTAGGCAAATTAATCGATTTTATGTTGTTCTGTTTAAAACTTTTTTTTTTAGATAATAAAAGTTATAAAAGTTAGGTATAGTATTAATTAATATTTTTAAAACCGGTATTAATAGTCCAATAGCTTTTGAGGAGAAATCGAAGTGTCGGAATCCCAGCATTCTCGTTTAAAAATCAGAATCCCTGTACATGTAGTAACTAGAGATCGCTAGTTTTATTCGTGCATAATTCTAAATCAACGTAGTTATAATATAATAATTTCGAACATAACAACATGAGGATTAGAATCGTTATATAATCGAAAATGAAATTAAGCTTGCGGTATTGGTAGAAATTCAATAAATTACGTAACATTGTTAAAGTTAAGTTAATTAATCGACT
Organism: Eufriesea mexicana; assembly: GCF_001483705.2. Classification (NCBI taxonomy): domain Eukaryota; kingdom Metazoa; phylum Arthropoda; class Insecta; order Hymenoptera; family Apidae; genus Eufriesea; species Eufriesea mexicana. The sequence goes on along the minus strand of NW_016908331.1, from coordinate 252,906 downwards.
AAAATTACAATTGGATTAAATAGCTTTAATTTAGAAATTGTTATCACGTTTATCCTTATCAATTGGTGCAATATAATTAGTTCTCAATGATAATATCGAAGAACTTAGGAAAAGTATCAGGTTTGAAAGCTAAATCGAAAACGAAAATTGAACCTAATTTGAAAATTGTCTAGTAAAACGTGTGCATTTCGATTTGATTCAACGAAATCAGTGCTCACCCTAATTATGCTGGACTTTCCCACCCTAGGTGCACCGAGAAACACGACTTTGACACGATCCAGAGTGTCTGCGGGGCTTTCTTCCTCTTTCGATCCACTTTCGGCGTTTTCACAAGTTATTGTCTCGCTTCCTCTCCTTTCCAAGTAGTCCAGATCGAGCTCTATGAACCATTTATATAATTTATGTCTTAAAAACCTAAGACACGAAATTTCAATCGTTTATAACATTGTCTTTATAGTTAGCAAATATAAATATTAACTCAACAGCACATTTCGCATTGGCCTTATTTTCACTTCTTTTCAAAGAATTCTTTTTCCATTGGTGGTTTTACTTTATATTCATATTCTGTTTTTTATATTTTGCTTTCAGCGAATTACGGTAATTAAGAGAACTTGCTTAATAACATGGAAGAAAATATTAAAAATAATCAGAATAAAGAATAGTAGGGAATACTGAATATTTTATACTTCTTTTTTTTAATCATTATTATTTCTTTCTAATAATTCGTTGCTCAATTTGTAATAATGTTCGTAATACTCGTTACGATAATTGTTTGACCAGTAATTTAGATCAGCCACTGTTAATACTTTTGAGGTGAAATAATGGTGTATATCTCTATTTTATATTTTTCATTTCAGCCAAAATATTTGTCATTATAAAAAAAATTCCTCTTCGAATTTATCCTTTACGTTATCGTAATATAATAAAATACCGTGTGAAGCGAATTCAGTATTTTATGTAAGCGAATCACAATATCGCAAAGTTAGACAGGATAATAATTCGACAAAAGTGAACATAAATAGCTCGATATTTTTCGCTGATATCAAAATCTGCTCCAGATTATTTTTCAACTATCTTGGAGCTTTTCCAGGGAAATTTATTATTCACGGTCGAAGTGAATATTTTTGCATACAAGCTTTTCCCTTTTCTTTCCCTCGAACATGAAGCCACGTTTAATCGCTGGTAGGAACTTGGCGCGTGATTTATTTACAATAATTTCACTAGAAATAACAAATTTATTTATACAAACAAGATTTCATATTATTTTTCGATAAATTCAATGAGAAAAAAAATCATAATTCATTACAAAATTTTCTCTTTTAATTATTTTCTGCAGCTTTAGATTCACGCTGTACAGTGTCACGAATATTTTCATTATTCATAACAGAGTATAAAGATATACTGATATTTTTATCAGATCCTGGTAGCAATGAAGTACATCCATATTTACGCGAAGATTTATTTTTACGAAACAATGGAAAGCATGGGGAATATTTTAACCTTTAAACACCATGACGGGAGGATTATTTAAATTATCAATTCATTATTTGAAGTTTTATTATTCGTTTATCACGATGTTCAAATATGCCATGGTCTATTATGCGAACGCTTTCTGTCATGCAACGTTGCATTGTAATCTTTTGAATTGCAATCATTATACAGGGGTTTGATACAGTAAGAGAATATTAATGAGGTAGGATAGCTCGTATGCATTGAACTTCGTATAAATCTAGCAACCTAACTGTCCACGTAGTGTCGTAATAGCTAGAAATTAACAAGAATGGACCAACAAATTGTGGAAATTAATTTCAATTTGATTTAATTCATTTGAAACGTTTCTCTCCCCTTTTCCCCCTTTCCTACCCCCTTCCCACCCCTTTTTTCACGTTTGACAGAACGAATTCGTTGCCAGTTAGCATTTCCAAATAATTTTGTAATTTCGATTAATTGATTCGATTATCCGATGGCACGTCTCTGTATTTATTCGAAATTAATCTTCGGTATGTGCATTATTACAGTTATCGTAATAACGTGTTATCGATATATTATAATATAGTAGATCGTGAAATGTAGCAATGCATAAAGCAGTGTAAGTGAATGATTGTGAGAATGAAAAATATGAATAATTACAACTGGCGACTGCCAGTCTCGAAAATTTCTTGGTAATTTATCAAAATATTCTTCAAGCAACACGTTCTGTTTTACCGACTGATGCGCTAGAGAAAAATGGTAATAACGTTTGACTATATGCATAATACGCAAGGGAGTTCTGCAATGCAATAAAAACCAGAGAGAACTACAAACCAGCATAATTTAGCCGATGAAAATACGGAAACCGTGAAACTTTGCAGAAAATTTTGTTTACCCTTTTTATACGTTTCGTTAAATCTACATTTCTTTGTGAACGCGCTGATAATCGTAGAAATTTCTCTGAAAGTTCCCCTTTTTGGCCAGCGAAAATTCTTTACCAAACAATAAGGCATCGGTGATAATATATTTTATTGATAAATTAACAAAACGAAATTTTGGAGCATTGAGAAAGTGGCATTTCTAGCGACAGTAATTTATTCATTTATGTAAAAACATGGCACAGAGGATTTCAGTATCGAGCTTTCCAAGTTTCGAATTTTCTGAATTAGAATGAACTTCGGGGATATGTTAATATTGACGTAATCGCATTTTTGACGCTGTCTACTCATTATCTACTGTTCCATGATAATCTGTATAAGCGACGTTATGGAATTCTATTATCGTTACGAAACTTTCTTCGTGGCAATAAGTTGCATTTTAAAGGGCGCAATGATGTCAGGAATATCTTCCTCCCGTAACTTTTTCAGGTAATTAACGGTTAGCTGCAATTTATTTTTAGCCGAGAGAGTCACGAAAAAGAGCCTTCATGCATTTTTACATCGTATGCAAATTTTCAGGCATTTTTATTTTGTACGATTATATATTTCTCCGTGGAAATGATACGAGGGGATATTCGAATATTTATTGCACTCAAAATGGTTGAATTTTCACGTTAGACAGCTATTAGTATAATTATCAATATCGATCTCAGGTCATGTGAATAATATCAGATCTTCGAATTACTATTTTCATCTCTTACTCTTGCGATTTTTATATTTGTAATATACGCTTTCATCGAAGACACAAAAGTGCTTCGTAATCTCATAATTCTTCCTTAATCTCTTGCCTAGAATGTCTTCATCCTAGAAATGGATGTTTCATCTTAGTTTGAGTTACTTTTAATCACGACAGTTATCGGATTTTTGTATTATTGTGATAATGTGACGTATAAATGTCGAGTTTTCGTAGAACATTTATGCGCCGTTTGTACGTGTTGGATATTCTTTATGACAGATTAACATAATTTTATTCGGTACAACAGTGGACGTATGAAACGTCATATTATTCGAAGTATCTGCTCGACGTCGTTTAAATTTTTATTTTCTACCCTGACACGCTCGTCGCTATGTTTATTTATCTTTTTGCTATTATATTTAATTTTTCTCTCGCGTCATTAAATATTCGGTTCACGAATATCAGGAGTGGGAAAAGGAGGCAAAGAAATAATCAGACAATTCGAGGTCCTTTTAATCGATTATTAATATTCTTTGGTCGAAGAACAGTCGATTTTTGATATCGTATCAATTTCACTTACCGAGGATCAATATCAATCACTGTTTTCACAAAATATCATTCTCTCTTGAATCTAATGCTGCTTCCTAAGCAATTTCGAGGCTGGAGTACCTAAATTTAGATATCAATTTTAAGCCCCAGAAATTCGAGATTGGTTGCCTTGAGAATTGATATACAGCATCCTTATCCATCACAACGAATTGTTATCGTAGATGAACAAGAAATCGTGTTAACTTGGAAACAAGGTAAATTAACCCTTTGCACTCGAGAGGTGACCATCAGTCACCATTTCATAAAATTTGGAAGATCGATATTAATTAATATATCAAATTTAATGTAATGTAACAGTGTGCAAACTATCGAAATCAAATAACTCTGCAATTCTATTATTACACAATTCTTTATCTACTGCTCAAAAAAGTAAGGTTAGTTTTTCACTAGAGAATCTTTGATTTTCTACGCTTCTCTAGCCAAAAAATCGTCGAGTGCAAATGGTTAAACTTTCTTCGAATCGAACTAAAACAAACCTACCTTCTTACGATTCTTGTACTATTAAATACCAAAAGCATAGTACTCCTACATATCAAATTCCAAATATCAAATAAATCTACGATATTATCAAACTATATATTAACCCTTTGCACTCGAGACACTTTGCACTCTTCAGTCGCCATTTAATAAAATTTCGAAGATCGGTATTAATTAATATGTGAAATTTAAGATAATCTAACGAGGTGTGCGAGGTATCGAAATGAAATAATTCTACGTGTTAATTATTATACGATTTCTTATTTTATATTATATTATTATATGAATATTATTATAATAAATATATTATATTTATTCCTACTTTTCTTTAGCCAAAAAATCGTCGAGTGCAAAGGGTTAAACACGAAAGATCCTCAGCACTAGAACTACCGTCGTATAATTTACTTCGTACACCAAAAGCATATTTAATATACGTACCATTGGACACCATTAAATAATTAAATACACACACACAAACGATGATAATTGCAACGATAGGATAAAAACGAATACCTATATATAATTTCTGTTTAACACTAGAACTACCAACCCAGTGAAAATGACTGGTCCCAGAATTTTCCTTTTTGCAATCATCGAACACATACACCTGCTTTAAGAATAAAATTGGTATCAACTCGTATTAAGACAGAACTGTAATCAATATATTCACTCGTATTCATCGTATCGCTGAAATTACTATAATCTTATTAATTATTAATTAAAGATCGGTAGTTCTAATGTTAAATAAAAGTCAACGTTAATTCTGTTATTAACGTTGATAAATTTCCAGGGACTGCCAAAATGAAATGCCTGAAATAGATAAATTTTGATCCCTTAGGTTGTTCCAGTGTTAACGCATCAGTCGAATATCAATTTAATAATCATAACACGCGACATATCGAACGTATCATTTGACCGGTACACGAAATATATTTAATACGCCATTAAAATCATTTGCAGATAGTTTCAATGGCCGCGTAGTGCCCTTGCTATTACACATCCAACGCACAGTCGCTTCTGTATGCAACAGCGATAATTATACCTTGCGAAATTGCCTGCACGACTCGATAATAAATTCAGAATGTTCAATTTTTCGTCTGGCCCATTTGATAATTGACGTTTATGAAATTCGCTTAATTCCCACGAAGAATGTCCGATGAATCGAGCTCGAACAGCCACGGGGATTGCCAATCGAATGACACACGCGTTTCTTCTCTCAGCTTTTAAACGATTTTCAAATAGTCTTCTTTTTTCATTATTTTTTTTTCCTCTTTTTGGCCATGTAAATTTTACCTCAATTATTTTCATCGAAATATGAACGGGACTAACTGGTAGAACAGACGATGTTTTTCTCGAACGCGTTCCATCAGTTCAGACGACCACGTGGAGATCGTTCCTTTGTCACAAAGGAATCTCCGGTAAACCTCGACCGATAGATTTCCTTTTTTCCCCTCTCTTCCTCTGTTCTCCTCTGTTTGTTTTTTTTTCTTATTTTCTTTTTTAATCATACAATCGGATTTTTCACGATTAACGGTGGAATTTTATTTCGATTTGTGGTATATCTCTTTGAGCGAATCGGTGCTCTGCATTTGGCAGCGTTTTAATGAAAAAGCTGACAGATCGTAGAAACTGTAGAAAATTCGTGCTCGTTATTCGAAAGCCGATTTTTCGTGGCTTTGTCCTTTCCGTAGATATACATTAGACTTATTGTATCATTTTCTTCCTAATCTTTTGTCGTCCTAATAATATTAATAATAACGTAACTAATTATGACATTGTCGATTTCGTAATGAACACAGATATCGATTAATTTATGAATTTGCTAGTATTCCTCTGCTAATTTAATCGACAATTCGCCAAACTTCAGATGAACAGCAATTTTAGTCATTTTTTAAAATTTAAATACTGTCTTCTTAATTTTATCTGTAATTAATGTATTTAATTTATAATATATATACAGAGTGTCCCAAAGAAACGTATACACACTTTAATACCTTATTCTTTCTAATTTACTTTTTCTTTTCTAAGTACATCCCATTTGAAATAATGGCTGATTTTAGACTAGACTTTGAAGAACGTAAATATATTTTAAAGTGCTATCATAAGTGTGAAAATATACTGGAGGTGCAAATACGGTTTAATTAAAATATAGTATAGAAAATAGTAAAATATATGCTGTTTTCATAATCACGCAAAGTGTGTATACATTTTTTGGGGGACACCCTGTATTTAAAGCTGAAAATTTATAATATTTCGGAAAGAAACTTAGGCCACTTTCCTAATTCGTTTGTTCCATCAAAATCGAGACTTCCACTGTTCCTATTTTATATTTTCTCTATTTTCTACATCGAATTCTTTTTATTCGGCAAACGAAGTCACCCTTGGCGGTCGCATTCGGATAAAAGCGGTATTTATTGGAGAAACAGGCAAATCGAATTTCATAACACGATTTCCTACGATGAATGGAGAACTCTTTCAAACCGAAAACTTATTCGCACACTTCTTTGACACTTTCGCGTATGCGGATACACAATTTCCACGAAAATTCAATTTCGAATAACTCTGGCGCACGATTCACGGGGTTACCAGCTTTCTTAATTCATTGTCAATGCACTTCGTGCTGGAAAATTTCGATTCCACGATCGAGTGTTTATTTTCGAAATTGCTTCCTCGAGACCGTTTCCGAATGAAAAATCGAATGTAAGATTAGTGCAATTATTATCTATAATACGAATTATAATTTTGAATTATGTTTCCATCGATTACATTTGTATTCGTGTAATATAGTGATCGAGTGTACCTCGTTCGATATCTAAAATTTGAAAATGGAAAACTTGAACGAATGAAATGACCGAATCCTAAATTTCAGCATTTGGTGAATATTAGGTGTAATTAAAATATACGGTACAGATAGAAACTCAAAATGGAAAGAAGATACTCAACGTGGAAGTATAAGATTCGAGCGATAGAATTAATTTGAACGAGAATTGTTTAATTATTTTTAAACCATATACAGATACAATATTTTGACGTAGGAATTTAAATTGTAATTGAACGAAAGCTAATCGAAGCATCAATCGAGTCGAATCTTAATTAGTATTCAGGAAAAGCTTCCTCTAATTAACTACGTTAAATACTAAATAAATGAATTAAACAGCTCGAGAAAATTTACTCTAGTGTAATTATACCAAGCAGGACGATTTACTAAGAGAAATGTGGAATTTAAGAAAGATGGTTACCATAATCTCCATAACTCATGAAAACGTACCTCAAACCACCAACACAAAATCTGATTATCGACTAAAAAGCTGAGGATTTAAATGAAAATCACCACTCACCATGATCATCGAATCCCCATAACTTGATAACACAAAGATAGATTACTCACTAGAAACTTTACCATTCGAACAAGAACCACGACACACTATGTTGTTTACAATTGTCACAACTTAAAACACATGTCTAACCACGAATATAAACAGTTCAACAACGATTTGAAAATTCAAATAAAAATCACGGACACAGCAGTGATCATAATTTCCTCGTCACTAACAGAATTCGATCATATCCTATAGGAAGTTCCAACTTCGCGATGAGAGGTTATTATAATAATCTCTGTAATTCAACAAAACGTACCTCTAAACAAAAACAAAAATAAAGAACAAAATTCGAACGCATCACAGACATGTCACTATTCATCGTTTCGTCGTTCGATGAAAACTACCCCTTAATGTTTACAGGGATATGCATAACGAACGAAATTCTGAAATTGTGGAATTTACAAAAATCGATGGCAATTAAAATTTCGCAACACGTATTTATTTTTGCTTTTTCTTTTTCAGATTGTTTACCCAGTAGCCGCCTGTTCCCGTAGAGTGTCGGCTTGGAGTGCGTGTCGTTCTCTCTTCTCATGCGGTCCATCGAGATGAACGCGCGATTTCCACGGGTCGAGGCATGAACGCGAACTGTCGCACCTGCGAGAAGGAAGTCGCGTGCTGAGCCGAGCTTCGCGGTCGAAGCTCGCAGCCCGACTGGCATCGGTGCTCTCGAGTACGGCCAACTTCAAGGCGCGATCAACGATGCTGATTGATGCGTGTGCTCGCCGCGCTGTTCACCGCCTTTGAACACGCCGAGGTACCACGCTTCACGGATTATTGCCGTTAAAAAGCCTCCAAAACTGGTAAATCCCCTCTTTCCTTTTATCTATTCCTATTTCTGCGAAATTTCCAGGAAGATTTATCAAAGAATTTTGCTTTTCGTGGAGACCCAATGGCGGCCAGGGATTCTTTGGTGAGAAACGTTTGGGCTTTTGGAATATCGAGATATGGACGAATTTTGAGAATATTCTCAATTTTATTAAGAAAATAAAAGGCTTCGAAATTTTGGGCCGTCAAAAAGCTTCCAAAACTGGCAAGTCCTATTTTTCTTTTTATTTCTTTCTATTTCTGTGAAATTTGTACTTAGATTTGTCAAAGAATTTTACTTTTCACATAGATCTAATGGCGACTAAGGATTTTTTGGTGATATCTGTACTAACGAATTTTAAGAAAATAAAAGGATTCGAAATTTTTGGCCGTTAAAAAGCCTCCAAAACCGGTAAGTTCCATATTCCTTTTTATATCTTTCTGTTTCTGTAAAGTTTGTAGGTTAGATTTATCAAAGAATTTTGCTTTTCACATAGATCCAATGGCGACTAAGGATTTGTTGGTGATACCAGTACTAACGAATTTTGAGAAAATAAAGGGATTCGAAATTTTGGGGCCGTTAAAAAGCCTCCAAAACCGGTAAGTTCCATATTCCTTTTTGTATCTTCCTGTTTCTGTAAAGTTTATAGGTCAGATTTATCAAAGAATTTTATTTTTCATACAGACATAATGGCGGCCAAGGATTTTTTGGTGGTACCGGTACGAACGAATTTTAAGGAAATAAAAGGCTTGGAAATTTTGGGCCCTTAAAAAGCTTCCAAACACGGCTAGTCTCATCTTTCTTTTTATTCCATTTTTTCCCTTTCTATTTCTATAAAGTTTGTAGGTCAGATTTATCAAAAAATTTTATTTCTCACGCAGACCCAATGGCGACTAAGGATGTTTTGGTGAGAAATATTTGGGATTTTAGAATATCGGTATCGACGAATTTTATGAGAATAAAAGGCTTCGAAATTTTGGACCGTTAAAAAGCCTTAAAAATCGGCAAGTCCCTTCTTTCTTTTTATTCCCTTTTATTCCTTCCTATTTCTATGAAATTTGTTCTTGGATTTATCAAAGAATTTTACTTTTCATACAGATCCAATGGCAGCGAAGGATTTTTTTAGAGGAGCGTTTGGGATTTTGGGGATACCGGTATGAACGAATTCTGTGGAAATAAATTGGGGCTTTGAAATTTGGGAAGAAAAGGAATTAAATCAAATGTGTAAGAAATAACTTTTTTATTTTTATTATTATTGTTGATATTTCTGATTTCAAAGATTTTAGTGGTTTGTTATATATTTTATGCATTGCTGTCTTCACTTCGAGTTTGCAGATGGTTAACTTGTAGTAGATTTATAAGAAAAGGAAATCGGAGATGATCAGTTTCTTGCAATTAGCTTACAGGATTAATTTCTTATAATCGAAATCTCGTTTATCTGGGAAAAAGACAAGTTATTGATTAGGAACTATTGAGAAAGTATAATAGTATGGTAATATAAAAATAAAATTAAAATAAAGAAATGTGATATGTAATTTCATGTTGCACATGAGGATTAATTATTTCCACAATTACAGATTTTGTACAAATTTCTGTTCAGGTTATTATTGTCTTCTTGTTTTAATTTTTGCATAAAATTCGTGCAATTTTGCGAAGTATTCTTTTTGTACATTAAATAATTGGCATTTTCTGAAATAATTTTCAGATTAAAATCTCAATCCTGCTTCGTCTCGCTTTCATTAATGACCGAATTTTTCGATTAATTATAATACATTTCCTAATTAGATTTGTATTAACTTTTGTCCGGAAACTGGCTAGTCGCACGTATAAAATTCGTTATATGTAGAATATACGAAATATCCTATAGAATAATTTTCCCCATAAATGTATTACCTTATTAAATTATTAAGATATATCGATTCATCTGAACGAGTACACGTTTTCATTGTACGGTTAAAATAATTTTCAAAAGATAATATCACGGTTATACCTTTGAAACCCCCTGCAATTTATTCACACGTTCAAGCCGAGTGTTCGAAAATTAGAGCTGAAAAGAGAAATTAAACTAATATTCAATTCTTTAGAAAAATGATCCCAAAAGCTATTAATATATATATTCCACATATTTTTTAATTTTCAGAGTATAATATCTCAATTTTATAGTTTTAGATTACATGTTTAAATGTGGGAATATTCGAATTATGGGTCGTTTCGCTAACTATTTTCCACATACGAGAATTCGAGAATTTTTCTGTTCGGCCAAAAATCGGCTCGCTATGTTTCTTAGCAATTAAGGACACGAGTGCCTCTGGTTTCAGTAATGAACGTGCCAAACGGTAATTGCCGTAAATGCAATTTGTACGCATTATATTATAAGGTTGTTCCGCTAATATCACCTAGTCCGCGCATAAACGGTGCATTACAATAATTAATTCCAGTTGTAATTAAACGGGCGGATTGAATGCGTATATGTAATTGACTAATTTCGACTTGCATTAATTATGTTGTCGCTGTAGACACTGTTCCCATATTCTTCGTTTATTCCAAAAATTCTGCATTAATTCAAAACATGAGAGGTATAATCCCGAGAGTTTATCAGTGACATTCTCAACGCAAGATATAATAATCTCTCAATTTATTTTCAATATTCAAACTATAATATAATAATAATAATTTATAATCACTTAAACCATATCAATTTCATGAGTATCAATAATAATTAATAATTATTCAAATTATAATAAATAGTGAAATAATTTCAGGAAAATATTACATTAAATTGTACAAACATGTAACACATTGTAGATAATAATACTATATAATATATAAGACCCAAAGAAAGATAAAAACTAGTATCACGAGGAAACTAAGATCTAATAACAGGTTGCAGTCCTCCTCTAATGATTATAATAATCCTAGAACATCTATAATCTTGGAATCTTCCGATATTAGACTCTCCATTTGTAAAATTTAATCCTGAAGATTATGGTCTTTCAAAACGCGATACATATTATCTTCGTCTCCGATAGGATTCCATAGGAATATATTAGAATTCGCGTAACTCGATTAGTACAATTCGAGGCTCTTAAGAACTTGATACCTTCATATTTGGATCAATAAGAGTCGACACAGACTCCACAGCGTCAGAAAGAATCGATAACGACGAATTCAAATTATCTGAAGAACATGTCATCTCTGTCCCTATACGTTTATAACACGTGGCAGTATTGGTCAACGATACAGAACTGCCAGTTCCTTCATCTCAATATCTATTTTATCAAGCTTCTCGATATTCTTAGGAGTTTCAAAGGCTTTGTCCAGCAGACTAGATGTCAAACAAAATTTTTTGGTCACGATAGAATTCATCTTACACTCGCGAAGAATAATTAGAGTACTTTTGAAGCAATCAAAGTCTCAGAGGATGACGAGGAACTAAGAAATCCGAGTCAGATTATTAGGTCCATGTTCAGCCACTTTGGGAGTTGTCCATTATTACGAGATGGCGATCCTCGTTATAAAGTTGCCAAGCCTTTCTAGGATCGTTTCAGAAACTGGGATCTCGATTACCCTTACTCCACTGTCATCATACTTGTCACGATGCTCCAGAGTTTGGTCATTTTAACCCCGAGACACCAGCCTCGGATTAGCCCTCGATCTTGATATCTCAACTATCCTAGTCTCGGAGCCATGGGACTCGTCTCTGACAATCGAAAGGACATGAGCCGCTAGAATCCTCCGATCTAAGGATCTGGTAGTTTGATTCAAGTTTCGTGAATGTGGGTTAGCAATGGTCGATGTTTCAAGAATCCTGAGCTAGTCTGAGGTGGATTCCAGGACTCTAGAGTCCAGGCTAGTCGAGCTAGACTTCAAACCGAGGTCTCCTGGGTCTAGGTTAGAAAAATGAACATCAGAGCCTGGATCTCGAGATCTTGTGATCCAGGAAGACTCCTATGATTTTGGGATCAGGATTGTCCCAGTCTGAACCAGATTTCGATGCAGGAATCATGTTTATAGGTATATTATCTCGAGATCTGTTATGTCTGCTTCCGCGACTCTAACGTTGTCTGTATTTTATGATTTTATTTGATATTTTCAGAATCGTAATTCGGTAATACCTGTATTGGCGACCAGAGAGGTAGCTCGTGATCAGATTTCACGATCCGAGGACTATATAATTCAAGTTGTATACTCTGTGCCTTTGTGAAGGAGCAATTATGATCTGATCTTCTGCAATCTATTAGACTTGGTAGTCAGCTACTTCTGATCGTGGTAATTGGACTTTGGAGGACTTCGGTGAATAGTTTCAGTTAGATTCGAGATGACTATAGCAGCTGTAATAAGATTTTACGAGTCTGTCAATAATTGAATTGTGCTTCGAGGATTTGTGCATTCTGTTTCAATGAATCTAACGCGACATACATCGTACTTGATCGATCATATCGAATTATAGGGATCGTTCCAATGGAACATTGTCATAGTCTGAAACTTCCTAGTCGAAAGTACCACGTGTCGAGGTATGAGCATGGGATGCTATTGGAGTTCTCGTATTATAGAATTTAAAGGGTAACGTAGCACTGAATTATAACGACTCATTTCGATTCTTGAACTTGCTTGAGACTTTTCTCGTCTAATCGAAGATTCCATATACCAGATATTAAAAGTCAACACGTTCTGATAATGAATTTTGTAATTTCAAATTCCTCCCCAAGCACTTGCTCAAGGATGTTAGTTTTATTAATATGCAGTTCTGAAGTCGCGGATAGTGATCGATAATTGTTGACTTGATCCTGTTGACGGAACACTTGACCTTGGGACGGCAAATTAACAACCAACGAAAGGAATCAACGGAAGCAAAGGATCGTAAAGTGTTATCGGGTTTACTTTATCTCTCGTATTCGGGCCATCTAATTATCAACTACGAGTGGCTTAATATTCGAAGGAATAAAAATTCTGATAGCACAGCGAAGATCGACGATACATCAAAGCGTGCAGACTACACCTAAACAATATTCGATTGTTTCGTCATTTTCTTGCATCTCTAAATTATTCATTAGGTAATTTCTAAATTATCGAATCGAGTAACTATATCGGATTATGATTCAATTTCTACGATAGTTACTATAAGTTACTATATTTATCACTAAATTAGTTTGCTAGTTACTACAAGTTACTAAACTCTGTTACCAAATTAAGTTACTATATAGGTAATAGTGGTTCTCTCTCGGAGTTTTCTCACGACAGGTACCGATGCCTAGATTAATCGTATTTTTAGAGTAACGTGACAATACTTACGACATTGTTTTTGCGGCGGGAGGCTTCGCCTCCTCCTGCCGCTCGCAGTTTTTGTCCCTATGATTATCGGTGTTTCCCAGGAAGCTTCTCACTAATTGCCTCGAGTAAGAATACTTGAGCAAATCTCTGCTTCACGGTATCACTTTAGAATAGCCACACTGGTAGAAAATATATTTCGATCACACTATACAGCCAACGGTATCCCGTTCAACGCCGATCCCATTTATCTCGCGTTACTTAATTCCCTCGTATAAATCGAGCGCGTTTTAAACGCATACTACCCCCGCTATTAAATATACCGTGTTAATGATTAAACTTGCCGAGTTACGAAACGATGGAAAATACAATATATTCGCGATATAATTACTCTAATTGCACGCCGGGCGACTGATCCATTGATTTATTGTCAGACACAGAGGTTTGACTAATGGAGCGCTTAAGAAACCGCGTTCGTGGCCCTCATTTTTATCGACCCCTCGCCGATACATTCCCCGGGATAATTTTGCATCGTCGTGCACCGGTTATATAATGCCTCGCGATGACAGGCAGCGCGAATCTGGCGAGTTCTATCCGTCATCATCCTTGCCAATCTCATCGACTATCCCGTCGCTTAGGCGGTCACTTTTCCTTCCAAATGATCCACCTGTTTCGCTCGCCTCAATCGAATGCGTTCGCTCGCGCGGCACACTGTTAACCTATTTCTTACCGACTCAATCGATGATTACACGATCACTAGACCGCGCACCGTATCCCCGAGATCGAAACTCGTCCGCGTTTCTGCACGTCGCCTTTGTTAAACTGATTTATAGATGGAGAACAGAGCCGCGAACTCAGTCGACTGATTTTCCGGACAGATGTGTGGCACGCGACGATAATGTCGTTCGCAGTCGCGTGACGGCCTCGATTACGGGATCGTCGGTAATAACCTGCACGAACTGTCACGTCGAATCGCGTCGATAGAGTGCGAGTCGAGCGAGTCCACTGGCCGGGGGGGCAGCACGTCGTGCGTTTTCATCTGGGGACGTGTCTCGTGCCGAACACGGACGTATTTATTTTCCTCGTTGTTCCAGATTGCCGCGAAGGAAGCCACGCGAACACGTCCCGATTCTCGTCCACTGGATTATCGCGAGAAAAGTACCGCTCGTTCTATCACGAAACGGAAGAACGAGCTGGAAAACGGACGAGCACAGACAGCATCACGAGAGCACGAGGATAAGCTGCTCGGTGGACGACGATGTCGACCCCTGGACGATCGAAGCTACCGACAGAGTCACTCTCGTGCTGCGCATGCGCGCTGGGCTTCGCGCCAATTTCTTTCCGTCACATTGACTCCTGAGCTTCTGCTTATTTGTCACCGCGAATCTCTAATAACTCTCCTTTATCGTAACTGTGTTTGTGTTCGTGTATGCGGAATTGCGAGTGAAAATTTATCTCTACTTTTCCGATTAAGATTTAAGTTGAGATTTAATACGGTAATACGAGTTCCGCGGGTCCGGGAAATTTTAATTATCGTTGCAATCGTCCGAGCTCGCGTGCGATTTGGATAAATACAGAGCAGCGTGGTTCAAGGTAAAATCTGTATTTTATTTTGTGGAATAGGTGCGGTTGTTTCTCGTATTCCTTTATGTTTACATGCTCGTATTCTCTTGGTAAGTTGAGTCTTAACGATACGGAAGGAAGTATATGGTCTTGCAGAAATCTTTCCGCGAGAATAATTTTATTGTTGCAATGCTTCTCAACCGCGCTCTTAATTCTCCGCCATTTGCATTTAATCTCCTTACGCCAATGAAACGTATTTACTCGAGAATGCCGACTTAACGCAAATTTTACGCGTAAACGAATCTAAATATTCTGCATATAGTATAGTGATTGAAATTTATTCGTGTCAATCGTTATTGACTACGCTAGTCAGTTTATAGTCGATTTTATAATCCTAAGCGCTGGAATTAATAATTACTAGTTACTTATAGGTTATCTTGATATTAATAGGATTTATTGGAACTTTTATTCCACATTGCAATATCTAAAAGGTTTTACATGTATCTTTCTCCAATTTAATGGTTAACTTGTCCAACATAGTTAGCGCTGTTAAATATTGGTATGAAAAATTTTCGAAAATTTCTCGTATTCTTCTAACCTCTCAAATTATGAGACTAAGTAATATTATGACAATTGTACTTTTTGTCTCTAAAGGACTAGAGGAGTTTTCAAGTATTAAGTAACGATTTGAGTTTTACGTTTCATAATTCCTAGAGAGGTAGTTTATAACTTTGCCAAAGTTCTGCCAGTCGTTACTCAGGTTCAGTTCCGCTTCCTGTGGAGCTGTATTCCGAGACCAGGTATCTATTGTTCGCGTGTATCTTACGATTAGAGGAAGGAAGGATGCTGTAAAAGAGGAAGACCTATTTATCATACGACGAGGCCCAGCCGATCGAAACTGCCTTCCTGTAAAGCCACTCTCCCAGTGGGCATGCGCGTTAAACAATCTCGCAAGGATTTATGTTAAACAATAAAGTCGTATCGATTCACCTGTTTCTTCTATTTTTAATACCCTGCTTCTCCAAGCTCGACTTTCTTCCGTTTATTTTCCAAATTATGCAACCTTTATTAAATTACACAGCGTGAAATACACGTGTACTATAAATACCGAAGGGAGAGATGTTTTTCGAAATTTCTATACTCAAAATAGAAGAATATTTTTATTTTAATGAGTAACGTAAATTATGTGAAATATTTGATGATCATTTTACATTTAATTTCTTCGCGTTTCTTACGTTTTAGCGAGTTTGTTTAAATAGTTCCCGTAAATCTGTGTGCAGGAAAAATTGTCGAAGTAAAGTGTTACTAGATCTCGTGAAAGGAGGATCATTTATCACTATGCAGCAGGGTGTTGGAGATTTGGAATGACCCTGTAGTTATCTAGACTTCGCATTAATCGCAGCTGCTAATGCTTTATCTCTAAAGCCGATTTTATACATGCTACCTATTTTGAAGAAATTATTTGTCCATACCTTTCGACGCGAATTTTTTATTTCAGAAATAATACTTCGTTATATTACGAAAATGATACTTCTACGTGTGGCAGCATTCGGTAGCTGAAAATTAATGAGATATCGAAGAAGAAAATTAACGAGTACGGTGATCGCTAGAAAACATGATAAATCATAGTATCCATATATCTTACTGATAGATTATCATAGGAAGGTGTCGATTCAATTATTCCAAATGTAATTAAAACTCAGTTTTAGTTTCATTTTTTCGCTGCATTTCGAAAATTTCTTCACAGATCGATTTTTATCAGTAACAAGGTTCTCTATTCATGAACGTCGAAAACAAGCGACATATTGCTCAACAAGTATCATAATCTAAAGCAATATTTCACGTTTGTCTAACAGCATCGAATTTTTACCAGTGAAAAGTGGAAATAAATCTCTTCCCATTCAACGCTGCACGATTTAAATATATGGAACTGGAGCATTTTCATTAAAAACAAAAATCCTTTCTCGCCACGGATAAAATGCAGCGTGGCAGTTTCGAAAGGACAAAGTTCTTACCGAGGAATTAGTTCGTCGCAGGTGGTTGCAGTTTATCTCGATTAACCATGGGATATATCTTCGGTCTGATTGCGCGATTTGAAATCCGGCGAGGTAGGTCCCGGATGGACGTGATTGCAAAGCCGGTAGAAAATTTGATGCATCCCTTTAACGCGACTATTTGCACGCACACTCGGCCGGGAATCCTATTTTCCCACAGCGTTACCTTCCCTTGCGTAAATCATATTCGCAGTAAGTTCATTACCTTCCACGGACAGAGACGAATCGCGCTCGTGGAACGTGGCGAGAGAGTCAAATGGGAATAAATACGCTTCCTCTTATTTTCGAAAGGAGATTCGACGTCGAAGGCTTGGAAATAGAACATTCAGACCTTAGATGGAAATTTGACGATGAAAAATTGAGATTTCAGGGGGAGACTTGCACTACGAGGCGCAGGGAAAGACCTATCTACAGGAATTTGATGAAGGAATGATTTAGAAGTCGGAGGGAAAATTTAGGAATGGAGAATTAAATTTTAGATTAAAATTGGTATGCCAGGATCGTTAAATATAGGCAGCCTTGGAAATAGAAGCGATAGGTTTGTCAAGGAAGGATAATGATATATGAAGGATTTAAATGTGAACGAGGAAGATTTGAAAGTAAATTCGATTTTGGAAATTCTTGAAATGGCATCCTGGTATCCTGTCATCGATTCTCCAAATTTAAATATAATTTGTAGAAATAGGTAGTGAAATATATTTCTGACATAATGTCGTCGAATACCTGAAACACTTAATTCTCTGATTTTAAAGAGGAATTTATTTTTAATTAATTTATTTAAAGAATTAATTTTTTCATTTTAATTTTGAAGAGGACTGAGAAAGATTCACCCACGATTAGTGGAAATATAATAATCGTTTTAATCCACATTTTAATCCCGAATTAAACTATGTTTACGAACATGGAGGGATATTAGTGTAGGAATATTTTGTAAGGAAACAGTGTACATGTAGAACATTTTGTAAGACAAATATATTATAGATTTACATAGAGAGAAACCATTTATAATACTGACGATTGAATTCACAATATGATTACAGTATTAACGTTAATTAAATGCGTTCGATAACATTGCTCTTCTATTGTTTAAAGTTTCACGTGGGAATAGGTACCTAGGACTAGGACAGAATTTATTTTAGAATTATACAGTAATACGTATTTATAATGCATCGTTATTAAAACTATAGTAAAGTTATCATACTTCTCGTACGCTAGGTCTTAGAAAAATTTATGTTTCATTCGGTTGTCGTGAAATATGAAAAATTTGTGCTAGAAAGTTGGTGTATTTATAAATTAACGGCGCAGAGGAACTGCCGTGCACGAGTGGATGAAATCTTCTTAAATTCTATAAACAGCATCTTTGCTGTTGTCCCTGCCATACCTTTCAGCGGTCTTATTTCCTTTTATTTGCAATTTACTTTTATATTTTGCCGAGGAAAAGTCTGTTTAAATATTTGAACATAATAATATTGAAACGATATTCGAATAATTTCTTAATATTACGATAATAAAGTAGAAAATACACTTAAATTTTAATTTACTAGACTGAGAGAATGTCACGTATAGTATTATACACTGACTTGAAAATATCGAAGTATTCCAAATTTTGATCAAATTAAAAAATGCAAATTTCATAAGATAGACTAAATAGCAATTATACATCAGAAAGGGTTTTTGCAATAGTAGAAATCGTTCTAAAATTAAAGATAATTGTTCATCGTAATAATGATAGTGTTAATTTATCTATTTACATGTCGATAAGAGTACCTTATTATTTTTATAAAATTACTTCGGAAAATCAAGATGCAACATTTAATCGTCTGACGATTCAGACGAAGTATTATTTATGTTTGTGCAAAATTCATTTGCAATATTCAGAATCACACCGTGTTGATATATTCTTCGTAATCTGTGTTATTTGCATCTTCATACTTCGTCGGTAACACACTCTCGCAATTACATCACAGAATACTGTACAAGTTCATCTTCAGCGTAATATTTCCCGTTATTTTCGATATTTTTCTTAAGTATCGAGTGCAGCTTATTTCAGATTAGCCTATTTAAAAATTAATGCTTATAAATATTACGTTATTTTAACTCGACTTAGACCTACGCATTGATATCGGTAAAAAAACATTTGTTGTTAGGTTCTTCATGCCATTTTCCTTACGTCTTCGTCACGTGAAAATTAATCCTTTGATAATATTAGTCGGGATCGCAAATTCACTTCACTTACATCTGCCCTGAATAACCAAAAATAATTAATTTTCGTGGAATTAATTTCTCCAAGGATTAAATTTCTCGCGTTAGCTTAGCAAATTATTATCCTAAGCTACGTTAATAATCTTCGTTGTTCACCCTTTAATTTTGGATTATACGTATCATTAGCGTATCCACTTACAGGAATTTAATAAATTCTCATTGAGGTATTAATTAAAGTTACTAGGCGTTGCCTTTAGAAACGAAAGGTTCAAAGGAAAGGGGATGATACAGATGTAGATTCCATTTTGGTACTCTAATTTTAATCATTTTTACTTTTACTACGTATTGTAATTGAAATAGATCCTTCGCAGAGAAAAATTCTTTGATACTTTGGTTTCGACAGTAACGATGTAACTTCTACGAATAATAATCTAAAATGAAGGAAAAGACAAAAGAATGTAAAGAAAAACGTTCTGCTAACTAGAGTCTATATTTTTCTCATTATAAAACTTTTAATTTATGTTTTTCAGTCTTTTATTTGAAAAAATTTGTTTCTTTTAGCCACCCTCTGCTGCTTAGAAGCCTATCTTTAATGTTTTCCTTTGTTCCCCAAGAATAAAGTTGTATCTAAGAATCTTGTTTAATTCTTAGAGTTCTTTAATACATAATATCAGAGTATCTAACACGTTACTGTCGACAGTTATAATTAATTTATTATAGAACTATGACTTAGAGTGATAAAGAAAAAGGTGTTTTAGCGATAGCACAGCTTCGTCTTACTTCGAGTAATTCCCAGAGTACCCTTCGTGTTCAAGTAATTTTGTTGCTACATGTCGATCGATATCCAATTACCATTTATCATCCGTTAGTATCAAATATATCGCATGGTCGAGTTTTTGGAATTCCTAAAAAAATAATCGAAAACGAAGGATACTCTCTGTATGTACACTCTATAATCCTACATTGTCCTTCGGTCACAGTTTCCAGCTGAATCCTTACAAGAACTTGATAGAAAGTGTTACAAGGCACGACAAACGAGTCTCGTGTCTGACAATTTCGATCACGCATACTCCGGCATTGTATCTTCCTTGTTCAGACTTAAAATAAATAATCCTTAACGTTCACTTCAGTTGCACCAAGACCATGAAGTAGGTGACCATAGCTCCCAGCACCTAGAGAATTCGTTATTTTAATTAATCAATCTCTATACATTAGAAACTTTGGCAATTTCGTTAATAATTCAAGCACCGAGTTCAAGCCGAGTTCGGTTCAAAACTGAAGTTCCAAACTGAATTTCAGTCCAAGCTGACAATGAATTTCGTTGCAATACTCTTTGGAATTAACACGATCAACGTCAGCCCTAGCATTCGCCGACTTCTGACTTCTATTTCGAGGTATTTGAAAAAAGAATTTCGAAATTTTGGAAATAAGCGATGAACCGCGCTGCGGATTTTTCTCCGTGGCATGGTAGACAGCATGTTAAAGTGTTTCGTTTGGGTTTTAGGTGAGCGTTAAATTTAGCAGCGCAAAAAGATGAAGTGGCTTGCATTACCGAAGCGAAAAGATCCAAAGAGACGGTGAAGAACTTCGCTCCTGAAATAGACATCGCCTTCTGACACTGCTGACAGACGATCTGTACAAAGGTTTTGGCCTCCTCTGATCCGTCATACCAATGGCAGGAATAGGCTGCTTCCATCACCGATGAGCTCTGTGCACGATAGATACGTGTAATAATAATTTTCCTAATAATTCATATTAAATTCCTAATATTACCGGATTTAAAACAGCCATTCTCAGCCTATTTCCTAGCTTGCTATAAATCGATATATGATCAAGTCCACTCTGTAGACAGCGTCTATTTACCGTAGTATATCTCATTGTAGGTTTAAAAATTTTATATAACTCGGTTCAGCTTATGTAATCGTACCACAGGTTGAGAACCTCTGATCTCGAATATTTATGAATTACAAAATATTTAACTCCGGTAATAGGGAATTGCAGACACGTGAGATGTAATTTTACAATCTTCCACATTGTCTTTTAGGTTAGGTTCGGTTTGTTTAATAATTTTAGAATCCGAGAGAGACGTAATTGAAATTCACGCTATTCCACGTGGGATACATGATCAGGTGTATGTACAGATAAGTATGTATATATGTATGTATATGTATCTATATGTACCTCTTCGATGAGACGATTTCCAAATATGCAGAGCATGAAGACTTGCCCAAGGGAGTATACCAAGTACCCAATTACTGATGCTGCGTATGTATCAACTGCATGTATCTGTAGAAGGTACACGTATCAAGGATTTAGCTATTTTATTGAAGAAGGTGAAACAATTTTTTCTTCTTTTTACACATGCAAACTTTCATACTTGGAACAACAATTGTTCTTATTTTAATTCGATATTCTATGCACAGGAAGGAATTATATTACCTTTGTTGCTTGATAAGCAAGCAAAGTTAAGGTGATGGTGGTGGTCAACATGTGTAGCAGTAAGGCAAGACCATAAGCGTCTCCAATCGCAGTTACCAGTCTACAAGAAATAATAACAATTTCAATAATTATAATTTGCAACGATATTTAATTCGATTATTCGTAATATGTTTTTCAAAATCCGACGAATGTATTTTCAAATTCTATTTTTTAATACGGTTAGATATACTGTGCGAAAATGTACCATAAACGTGACAGCGGTAACAAATTCTAGTGGATAGAAGGATAAGTTAATTTCGTATGTCACTTAGGTCAAGTTAACGGTAAGATCATTTTATATTGCGTTTCAGTGTTTGTTTGGACACACAGTAGGCTAGAAGCTCCCGTTAAATGCTAAAACCCTTGAAACACGACAAACCCAATCTGTTAGTAAGCCCCTGTGGCTACGATATAACAAAGTTTTAATTCGACCTAGTTCACTGGATGAATGCATTTAACCAGTTGGTTAGAGTTTATGATTGAACAATCTCTCCCTCTTTCGCTGTCTCTTTCTTTCTTCCTCGCTCTCACATTTCGTTCCCTCTGTCTATCTCTCTCCTTGATTCTGTATTTCCTTTTTAACGTTTAAATAATGCACTTCGACGGTGTATCGTCAAGTTAGCTGTATCCAAGTTGAATGATCGATACCTCGAAGTGTTTTAAAGGGGAAGAATAAGGTGTAGGGTGTTTGAGGGTTCTTCGATCTGCCATTTTCTTAATGCATCCACGTGTATTCATTCTCTTATGTATTTGTTCCTCTGACGTTTCCATTTTCCGTACATCCATTTCCGTGCTATCTCTATTTTTCTTCATCAAAACTTCCATCAAACTTCGAACCAACGAAGGAACAATTTTTTCCCCTTAACGACGTCTTTCTCGTGTTACCTTAAACAGATCTTCTGCAAACTTTCAAGCCAGAGAGAAAATCGTTTCCTCCCTCTTAGCTTCTCCCAACGATGGCACCATTAATCTTCCAATCGGAGATTAAATGATATCTATCTGTCACGAAATATTTCTTTCCTTCAATTACCTGCTCTACCTCCTAACTGTCTCAGAGGAATGTTAAAATGAAAAAATGTCCATTCTTCCTTAACGTTCCTAGCTTCCTACGTTACTAGGATCTTAAGTGTTCCCCGAGTAATTTCCAGGCGGTACATCTTACATAAAAATGGGTCATATTTAATTAAAGCTATAAATTAAATTTCATTTTACAAGGGAGAGCTAGCATTATATTTTTAGTATTATATAAATATTCAAATTCATGGGAAGATTGTGAATTACAGTGAATGAAAATGATACCTCGTATAGGTATATATGTAACATCTGCATACACTGTAGCAATCTCGAGAAACTCTGACAATCGTGGAGTACACTACCATTCTTTAGCATTAGATATTTCCATGTTCTCAAATTACGAATTCCAAATACCAACAAATTTTCTATCATAAATTCAAAAATCAAATTTTCCTTATTTCTTCAATTTTCCTAACTCTCCTATTTGAAGATGGAAAAATCGTAGGATGCTTTCAAACACTTGCAAATATTAATTCCGCAAATACACGGGAAGAGGAACTAATCTACATTCGAGCACGCTAAACAGAGGCAACAGGTTTTCGTATATTTTTCCGTGGCGAAACGGGCAAAGATTGGCATGGCGGTCGAAGGGCAAACGTCGAACGCGTTCTGCATTCTGTGCACCTAACGCTGATGAAACGTGTACATACACGTGTCAGACACGTATACAGGTGCACACGTGAACACAAGCAATGTACAACCCCTGAATTGTCCAATAAATTGTCCAGTCCGCTCGGTACGTCCCCAGTTGCGGTCAATATCGCGCTCTCTTAGAATAAATACTTCACCACCGTGGGAATACACGCATCCCCTCTGTTTCTCCGTTGTCGAAGAATCTATATAGAACGTAGCTCGGTTCCTTCGTCTTCTTTGTAAAATTTCCTTCAACCTAGCGCGATCGACCGTTGCCTCGTGCTTTACCGCATTCAAAAGTCCCGCCATCTCCGGGGACCGGAAGCATCCTCCATAGCGCACGTGCTTTTTCGGGTTATCGGAATGATAGCCCGGGGATACATGGAATTTTAGAGCTCTAGAGCTTTCTTTTATTTTGTATAACAATATACCGCGAATATTAGAATTATTCAAAACATATATGAAAGCATATAATGTGAGGTTATGTTAGTAAAGGATAGAATAAAAAGAAACGTGAACGGGAATTTTTAAGGGAAACAAATGAAACTTAAATTTGAATTTCAATTTGAATTTGAGGAAGTGTATAATGAAGTATAATACTCGTTTAATATGTCGAAACCAATTAAAACGAACTATACTTACACTAAACCTACCACATTCTGTCAAATAATCAATGGATGAAAGAATCGAAGAAGAATCTTAAAAAATGGAATAAAAGAAAATATTTAAAAATTGTTATAATATTTAATTCGTGGTAGGTTCACTGTTTATGATCCCAAATGAACGTAAAAGGCGCCATTTTTCTAGTTGCAATGGTTCCAAGACGTGACTTAGGAAACGCAAGAATATGTGTACGATAAATCAGAGCGTGCATGAAATTATTAGTTCGCGTAATTTAATCGCACTTAATTTGCCATTGAAGTGTATCGACACGTGAAATTCATCGAATGAGAGAAATTACGCGGATATCGAAAAGCGAATTGCTCCATGAAACATTCGAGGGTGGAGCTGTACGTTCGATTAGCCATAAAAGTCCATTGTCACTGGAAATTAATGTAATGGAATACATTGCTCGAATCTCGATCAGTCTTCTATCCGAATGGCTCGATTCATCGAAATGGAATCATAATCGGTTCACGCGAATTCCAGCGAATTTTGAAAATAATTCAGAGAATCGTTTCGCTGCCGTCTTCGCCGACGATCGAACCACCGCGTATATACTTACCACGAATGTGTTCGTTTCTAACTAAGATTGCTCCGAGCAATGGAAAACGTCGGGTAAACAGAATATTGATTTTCCATTCGCATAACCGCGAGAAGAATTTCTGTGCCCCTTGTGAATTATTCGCTGATACTGCAGCGGACGTGGAACATTCTGGAAATTGTGCACCGAGAGGATTCTAGGGATCCAAAATTGGATATCCTGTCCTTTTTACTCTTTGAAAATTTTTTCCCTTTGAAAATTTTCCATTTGTATTTTTCCCGTCGCAATTCTTCTACCTTTTTCCTTTATATTCCTTTCTTCCATGATTTTCATCATTTTTCTTCTTTTGCAATTCGTATCTCTTTTTTCGTTTGTATTTCCTTTTGCAATTTTCCTAGCTTTTGTCACACGCCTGCTATTTTTCTGCAATCTCTGTTTTGCTTCCTTCTCATTTTCCACGTTTGTATATTTTTCCTTCTACGATTTTTAGCTCCAGTATATTTCCCTTTTTCGTGTTATTTTGATTTTTGTTCGCTTGTTTCTCTTTCTCTATTTCCCAGTCTTCCCTTTTGCAATTGTTTATTCTATTTTATCAATAGTAATCAAAATTATCAATAGTATTATCAATAGTAATCAAAACAAAGTTATCAAAAGTCGGGAACTCCTGCTTTTACGAGTATCATTTTTATCTTTTGCCATTAAACTTTCGACTCGAGTGTCTATATACGAATTA
Organism: Eufriesea mexicana; assembly: GCF_001483705.2. Taxonomy (NCBI): domain Eukaryota; kingdom Metazoa; phylum Arthropoda; class Insecta; order Hymenoptera; family Apidae; genus Eufriesea; species Eufriesea mexicana. The sequence goes on along the minus strand of NW_016908331.1, from coordinate 227,342 downwards.
GCTAGTGTTCTTTTTAATTGCAGAGTAACTTTTCAATTAAAACTCCGTGAAATCCTGGCGAAAGATGCGAGGAATCTTGCATAGCTCATCGACTTTGAACGAAGATCTTCGCTTTTTACACGGCGGATGGACCAAGACATAAAAGTTAAAGGAATTTGCAACTTCTTAAACTTCTTTACCCATGGTTCGTCTGCTCTGAAAAATTGTCAAGGTATTCCGGGCCAGATGAAGCTTCCAGCGCTTTTTAAGTCCATTGAACAAGTTGAAAAATTTTCCCTGGCTTTCCCGCGGACGTTTTAATGAAAAAATTCAGCAAGATGACACCGTTTAAAGAGCGTCCCTAACGAAATTGCGCGAATTTACTTATTCACCTGGCGCCGGGGATTATTATCCTAATGGAAGTCCCTCATTGTTAGGACCGCGAATGTGAAAGGTTCTCTCATTGCCGACGTAGATTACGTTTCCGTATAGAAACGAACTGGAGATGAGAATCGAAATGAGGAAACTGGGTTATGCCGGGGTAGTCAAGACGTTGACGAACTTTGAAATTGCAACGCGTTGCAATTTAACTTCACGGCGAAAACTTTATTTCCAATCGCTGGGAAAAATGTCTATTGTTTCGTGATCTGTCATTGTCGACCGATCTCCACTTTTTCCCTAGATTCCTTTCTTTTTCCCATAAACGTCAGAGTCTTACTCTCGTCGCATCGAGAAGGTTGATCTTTGGATACAACGTTATAACTAATTGCACAGATGAAAGTTTTACTACGATTTGCTTTCAGGATTCTATTAAAAGATACAATTCATACGATTTGATTTGTAAACCCTATTAATCCTTTAACTACCGCTCCGAAATCACATGTTTCTCTCAGGACGCCACGGGAGTGCACCGCTAGATGCAAGATTTGTTCTCATATATTTTTGATGTTCTAATCAAAATTTTTAATCGTTCAATGGGGCACCTTTTATTTCGAAGTATCTTCCAATTAGCGGTTATATCCAAATTGCACTAACTGTCAATTTTCATTCAATGTAGTTCAATGTAGTTCAAGCGCTCCTGTCATCAATGACCACCGTGGCGTCACAGGAGAAATCGTGGTCGGTCATATACGAACAACGTGGTAGTCAAAGTGTTAGAAAAATATGAAATATTGCCGAAAACGGGTTTTATTGTCTTCAACGTACAGGAATTAAATATTGATATGTTCCTTCTTTAATAATATATAATAATGTAATAATAATAATAATATCGGGTCTGCACGAACGGTTTGAGACACCGAAAAAGGACAGAACGATATGAACAGAATAATACAAACACTAACGTCGGAAAACTAATTTAACGCAAGAAAAGAACACTAAAATAACGTAACTATAACACGTGGAAACACGGTCTAATTCGAGTCTCTTCAACACCGAACGACTCACGCCCCTGCTGGTCTCAATCTATTTCTACGAGGACTCTTCAACGCTTCTACACTCAGGACTCACCCCGTGTCGTTGATAGTCCTGTTTTTGTGCTTTTTCCAATCGCTAATTCGCTGATATGATTCAGCCCATTAGCGATTTGCTCCCATGAAAAGCACGTCACTCCCCGCGACGGTTACGATTTCGTTGACCTGCGTTTCACCTCCCCACAGAGATCATGCAACTTAGCTTTGTTACCAGAAATAGTATTTTCTTTCTTTCATAACGGTATCGGTTTCGATTTGCTTCTAAAAAAACGTCGCGCATAGGTCATCGACCGGTTTATAATTTGTTTTTCTAAAATAAGAAATCCTGAATCGGTATTGGCCGATTCGCGATTTATTTCCTGAAGTAGTATCCTACAATATGTATTAAGAAAAATTTCGACCCTTTCCTATGCTTCTATATTTTATTTTTCTATTTTTAACCCTTTGCACTCGAGGGGTGCCTCTCAGTCGCCATTTAATCAGATTCTAAAGATGGATGTCAATTAATATATCAAATTCACAATTACTCAACGATGCTTGGAATATCGAGGTAAAATAATTCTACGTCTTAATCTGCATACGATTTCTTATTTACCGTTTTAGAAATATCGTCGATTTTATGGCAGAAAAGTTTGCAGAAATCTTTTCCTGCAACGAAAAGATCGCCGAGTGCAAAGGGTTAATAATCACGTGCATGATAAAAGAAGGATTCTTTGTTTTCTATTAATCGTGTCAGTATAGTTTGTAGGAGAAATGAAAAATTAGGACGAATATTGATATTTTGCAGGAAGAATGATGATACTGGTGATAAAAATGGAAGATACTTACCTGACAATGTGCTTGTGCCTTTCTACCCAGTATTTGATGGCGCTTCGAACCAGCATTTCCTGTTTCTTCGTCAGCCCGTTTGGTCCCACACCACCATTGAAAGTCATCCCGGCAGTTGGCCGGAAGGTAGTCGTAAAGTCAGTTCTGTTGCTGTATATTCCTCGAAGGTCCATATCTAACATGTTTTCGCCTTGTGGTGGAGTGGATAGGGGTAGTGGATCTGGATCTCTTGGATGTTCTGGGGTACCAGCCTGGAAGGCCAACAAATTAATACCTCAGGTACAGGAGACCTTAACTCAATATTACGGTGTTAAATTTAATTATTAAATTATTATTTATTAATTATTAACAATTCCGTTAAATTTAATTAAATTAAAACCATTTTTCATTTTATAATATTCACTGCAATTGCTATGTTTGCAGGTTTCTTAAGCTACATTGTACCCATTTACGTAACACCATGTATAGTTTAAAGGTGACAGGTTTGTAATGTGAATTATGAAAACCAATATTTCAATAAAAAATTCAATTTTCAGATTTTCCTAATGTTTGTTCTTTCTACTGTTTTCTTAACAGACATGTCAATTGTCTACTAGCTTACCTTAAACAATTCTCCACTGTTTGGCACAACGGTGTCCAGAGTGGCGCTGAACTCCATCAGAGGCTTCATGATGTTCTTCAGATGCTGGATTTGTTCGCAAGCGAAGACGAGCCAGGAGCAGAACAACACGTCGAGAAGATTCGCGTCTGCCATGCAAAATATCAGCCAGTAGAATTGCAGTATCAGCGTGAAGATGTGTGCCATCCCGTGGCTGGGGTCGTATGGGTACCAAGAACGTACCATCAACCTTGGTATCTAGACAAAAGCACGTACTCGCGATCAGATTTTTACCAATTTTATCACTCAGGCAAGCTTTCGCATATCCTAACCAAGATAGTTATCGTCAAGTTATCAGTATCCAATCTTTTAGCAATATTCAGGTAACCATCCTCATTCTTCTATTACCAATATTATTATCACACCCATTAACACTAGAACTACCAACCCAGTCTAAATGACTGGTCCCAGAATTTTCCTTTCTGCAATCACCGAACACGTACACCTGCTTTAAGAATAAAATTGGTATCAACTCGTATTAAGAAAGGACTGTAATCAATATATTCACTCGTATTCATCGTATCGCTGAAATTACTATAATCTGTGCACGTTATAGTTCGGTACGCATTAAAAATCGGTAGTTCTAGTGTTAAATAAATTTGGAAACTTGATTTTATGTTAATTAACGTGGTTTATCTTTCGCTGTTCAATTATCGAAGCTCACATCCATGGGAGAAATTTCAAAACTCGACTGTATACTAATTAATTATCTTATAGCCTATTTTTCAGTTACGTGGGCAGAGAAAGAAAGCGTTGTTGCTAAATAAATAATCACATTACCTCGACGTAGGTGGATTCATTGGTAACAGGATCGATGACTTTTTTCACGGAATCACCGATGAAGGTAATGGTGGTCCAAGAAATGGCGGACAATACCGTGATTACCATGACTATCAGCAGGAGTATCCTCATTTTCTTTATGGCTTTCTGGTGGTAACGCGCGTTACTCTCGGCGAACAAAGGGTGGCTGTTCGGATTGTTCCAGACACCGAGCGTTCTGTAGAACAGTTTGCTCCTGACCGCGAAGTAAATAAGTTTCACCACGCAGTGCGTAAAGAACAGCATAGTGATCGTGTTAGCTGTGAGGTCGTCCACGTCGTCGCTCTCCAGCATTAGATTTATTCCACAGAATCCGAACTGCATAAGGACCAGGATCAGGTGCACCTAATCGATCCAGCAATTTTTATTTATTCCCTTCTTATTCCAGTTTCTTCTACTTTTTCCCTCTTCTCCTCGTTTTTCAACATTTTGGAAGGATTACTTTAACCTCTTAATAACTGTACTCGTGTTAATGTAATTTCGCATATACGTATAAATAATGCGCTTTTATTTAAAAATATTTTTTTAAAAATTTCGTCACATATACGTATAAATAATGTACTCACTTGTATTTTAAAATATTTAAAAGAAAAAGATTTAGAAATTCGAAAAATAAATCGTGGACTGCAGTTGCAATTTTTGTTATCATTTTGATCGAGATTCGTTATTGCGATCATTTACTGAATCGATAGTAAAAAATTCGGGTATCTTTGATTTTTGAAAAATAATTCGGTTTTTAAGGGGTTAAATAGAGGTACCTTAGATCTGTTTTTAAAATAGATATTTATATTTCTATGGTACTTTAGAAATGGTATTTAGTTTACATACGATACAGTAGATTTTATGTATGTGCTTCGTAGAGCTGTCGGTGTAGTAATTGAACAAGAAGTGCCCAGTAGCTTTCATTAGCTTTATATTGGGCAGCAAGTCCGCCACTAGGCCCTGTTGCTTGAACTTCATCATCTGAGGGAAAGAATTCGAAAGAATTTATTTATATTTCGTTACAATTATACGACGTAGAAAAATCGATAACTATACTTTGTTTCGATTTCTATCTCGAAACTTCCATGTCATAAGAATATAATATAAATATAATATAAATATAATATAAATAACAACAGAGGCAAGATATTTTCCTTTTCATTATAAACGCATAAAAATCGAATTGTTAAGAAATACGAGTATATCAATTCGAACGTGTAATTCGCAACTAAATTGATTAAAAGTTGGTGCACTTTGGTGCATCGAGACATTTGTCGTTAAGCTAAAGTCAAAGCAGAAACTTTGAGTCATTATTACTATTCATTGTTTAGAGGTCACCGGGTATGAAATTTTCAATACTTATTCATTTAAACTTCCTTACGTACTCCTAAAAACTTTGTGTAATTATATGTCGTATACATGGAGATATTGATGTAGAGTGCATAGGTATATGTATACACAGTGCGTACATATGTATACGTACTTTTTAATCAATTCAAACGTTTGACAGCGAGGATAATATTGTACGTTAAATGTACATATAATTTCTGGTTTTCCAATAATGAGTGCATTCAAGAGGGTCGTACATGCATTATTTAATAGCCCATGCATGTATCGTAGTTTGTGGCCTTGAGGCATAATTAACGGACGTCATGTTTAATTTCATATCTGTCATCGCATTGCAAATAGCTTTCGTAGCTCGTAACGTATATTCATAATTCCCCTGTGAGCATTAACGGAGTACGATAAATCGAATTCGAAAAATAAAATAAAAATTCCTCCTTTAAGTTGAAACAAATATTTTTACAAACGTAAAGTATATTCGAATTGTTTCAGGTGTTGGCAGGTTCGATGGTACGAAGATAAATGGCTGGAGAAATTCTATCTCGTGACCCACTGTACGGTGTGAAATGGTGGGATTGAGCGTAGTATTAGATTTCAAATGACCCACAGGTCTTGGTCAAAGATGCAACTTTCACGTTTGTAATCCATAGTTGGCATGATATAGAAACATTAAAGTGTTCTTGAAAGTAGTAATGATAGGATGAGCGAATGATAGAAAACTGGTGTAAAAGCTGGTATGGTATGTCAACATAGCTGAAAAGTTTTTTAGAGACTCGTGATGTTCAAAGATATTCTTGAAAAATCAAATTAATTTAGTTCGTGACTCGATCATAACATAGAAATTTCATATATCATATATGAGACAAATATTTAGAATTAAGTATTGAATATCTAATATCCCTGTGTTTTATAAATTAATATTATTATTCGCGAATTTGGATAATATATAAAAAAATGTTATAATTGAAAATTACAGCAAATAAGATTCGTCGCTTTAATAACAACTGCAAATTATATCGTGAGACCCCTCCTTGTTTCTATGTTAAAATGTACGAATTTTTGCGTGACAAGTAGAAAGACCGCAAATTACTATGCTTCCACTAACGATGCCACTTATTTTTAGGGACCACAAGTACCATAACCGAAGTCACAAATAATATGAAGTACTTTGACGCCACACGCAACAAGAACGAGATCTATTGTGCCTGGATCATGAACGACACTTTACAAGTTTCGCATACATGAAAGAATTGTGTGGCAGGTATAAATATTTACACATTAATCAATCAGTACTTATATATTTCATACAAATTAATTTTCATTTTCATCATTAAATAATCTTATAATAATATATATCGTCACTAGGTGCCATTGATCCTTTTAGAAGAAATGTATCTATGATAGAACGAAGATTTCTATTTTCACGAGAAAGATTCAACGTTCTTGAATATATATAAGCGTCAAAATTTCCAAAAAGTTATCTTCCTTTCTCAACTAGTGCAAAACTCGACTACGAGACACAGGACACACCACTAATATCGCTAAATACCTCAGAAAATTCGATACATGATCACCATCAACCACTCGATTTTTCACCTTATTCGGGTTCCTCGATATCTCAACGTTACCTTTGCATCATCTTTGAACTGGATCCCAAGCAATGAACGGCCCACTAGCATCGAGTACCAGACCCAGCATCGACTTACTATCCCTCACGTCTTACCTGTCGCGCCTAGATCACTCGGTGATTCCTCGAGGGAGCAGAAAATATTTAAAAACCTGAACCGATATTCACTCCTCGATCGAGTCACGATGCAGTCACGTTGGAACACGGGAGGAAGAACCCTAGAGCCACCCTTCTTCAAACATGCATAATGCACGAGTACTCGAAAAGCTTGTCTACATCGCTGCTAGATCCAGTCACGATCCCAGGAGCATCCCGGGAACATCGATTCGATGTATAGGATCAACCCTCGACATGTTCTCTCACCTTGAGGCGGGTACGTGGCTACGAGGTTCAGATGGACGATGAGAACGCGAACTCCTCGCGAGTCCGCCGAGAGAATCGCGCTGCGTGCAGCCTGGGGCACGCGTGTATCGAGGAAAACTGAGACACGAACGAGGAACGATGGATCGTCGTTACCCAAGCAAGGGGTTCCTCTTCGTTTCTTCTTTTCTTCCCACCCCCTGGCTACCGCCACCTGTCGCCCCGGTGAAACCCCTCCAGCTGTACGGGGCACCAAACGTGGACCAATAGCCGTCAGGGTGCCCTAGGCGCAGACGTCCGTTGCTGCCGGCTCGCCAGTGGCCATATTGTTTCTTCTACCGTCGACACGGAGCTTCCTAATCGCATAAATTATTCAGATTTCGACGACTGGCAACCACCACCGGCCGGGAAACTACGGTGGGGATGGATGGAAGTGCGCCACGACCGATAAGAAGGTCTCGAACACGCTTATTCTAGAAACTTTGCCACGCGTAGCTCCGATTCTTGCGGATTTACCGCGGAAATGCTTCTTCCTCGCTTCGCAGATTTTTATCCATTCCTTCCATCGATCGAGAATTCACTTCTTGAGCAAAGGGCTTCGGTTGTTGGTCCCTCGTAGATTACATGGATTTTTATTCAGATGTCCTTTGAGGCCTTATTGGGGTGGCATTGAGAGTCTTATGGCGGAGGATTAGAACAGTTGATTAGGGAATAAACTACCAAATTTTATTTGTTTGCGTGTAGAATATACACATATATATGTGTGTATTTTTATGGGAAATGAAAAGTTGTAGCACTTGAGGAATAAAGATATTCGAGGCAGTAATAATTAATTGCATGCATCGTTGTTAATTGACCGTTATACGTGTGATGTTATAGTTAGTCTTTGAAGACTGGATAGGTTAGCACCGATCATGTTTATGATTTACCTTTGATATTTGTATGTTTTCGAATAAAATTTCTTTAGAAGTTTTATTTTTTCGGATTGAAAGTGTTGTAAGAACAACAGCTGGGTGAAATGTTATATTGTAAAGAAAGCATGGTTCGATGAAGAACATGAAGCAATTCTTGCTATAGTCCACGGATACCCTGTTTATTTTATCGACACAGAACAAATTCCTCTGACAACATGCGCAGTAGTAATATTGACAAGACATTACGACTGTTCGTTATTCAGATTATTTCAATTTCATTCGGTATTTAATTTCTTGTTCTTTTGAATTTCGATCTATGAAAGCTTGTTTTTAAATTAAATATACGTCATCGTTTCTTAAATCCTTTGACCTGTTAATTCCGAGGTATTTTCGAAATTCTGAAGATTAGTGGTAGGTACGTAAATCGTAATATAAATATTTGATATATTATAGTTCACGAAGTTGTAACTAAACAAAATTAACTTAGAATGGAGTATAGCTTATTTGGTAAACAATGAAGGTAATATGTGGAGTTTCCTTGAAAGTTTCACTGTTGTATACTTTCCAATAATTTAGAAGAGAAATGAATATATCAGAAATATAAAAACAGAATTTCTGCAAAAATGATCCAATTTTAATATCGATTATAATAAAAGTGTATTTATATGATACATTTAAATAATGATCATTAAATAATAATATTCTTCGAATAATCCGATTGTTATATTCCAGTGAAGAAATATTTTCTCAATAAGCTCGATTATTAGCTCAGTTATTGTTTAAACATTGTTAATGTAAAGACTGCTGTGTTAAATAATGGAGGAGTATGATTACGTACATACACATATGTCTGTCAGTAATTTAGTTTTCAACCCTCATTTTAAGTCAGTATGCAACCCGGCAAGCATTACAGTAACTTAGGTCAACCAATAAATCGCAGCTGTTTTATCTAAATTTTACTGTACCCTATCTCCATACGAATTTCGATTTGTTTTTCATCTTGAATTTATTTCTATCTTTGAGATAGAACGCAGATATAGTATAATAATTTAAATTTATTATCGATAATTGAATTTATTAGCAAATCAAAAAATACTGGAAATAAGATACCTTTTATTACAGTATTTCTTTATATATTTAAGAAATAAATATAATTTACAGTTATCGATATTGTCACGTTGACCTACGTATGAATTCATTTTAATCTCAGTCTATAATTATGATTACGAGATCATGTTCCTATTTTCTTCATCCGTTATTTGCACAGACATTTTATGGCGTGAGGTACCTTTCTATAATTATTAATCCCAGGTGCTGCTATCTAGGCTATGTTATAGATGTTCGTATATGCTTATTATCGAGGTTACTTTAAACAACCTTGACATCATTGGAGTGATGACAGAAAAATCGTGGTACCGAATCTATGATTAATTAAAATACCTTCTTGCAAAGTATTCTCGAAGAAGAACAAAGAAACAGGATCATCCATTCGTCGAGTTTCTTTCACAGAAGTAACTACGGTTTATGTAAGACTGTGATTGGAAAATTACAGCCTGCTGTCACGTCTAACACCCCATTTCGTTTGAGGAAGAAAATGAATTTTTATCAGAGATTGTTTCTGCAAGCTGTTAGTGATACAAATCGTTCAGAAATACGTGAAATATATTTTCCCACGAATAATTTTCCTTTGTGGAGAAGCAAAACGAAGAAATTCCAGAGACATCAATGCTGAAAGCCAAGTGCCATTTCCGATTAGGTCAATTCGTTTGACGAAAATTACTTAGAAATGTCACGTTAAAAAGGTACTAAAAATATTTCTACGAAAGTATATAACATTCTGCTTTTCTTGCTTCGTCAATTAAATTTCTAATTCCGTAATCTATATATTACACTGAAATTTAAGTCTTACAAATTTATTTATCATAACTTATTATACTCTTAGTTGGATATTAAAAATTCTATAGCATAAAATATCGAAAAGTAATAAATATCATGGTCGAAAATGTAGAAGGTAAAAATAGGTGACATTAAGCAACAATGCTTATGAATAATTTATTGCTAATATCATCGTAGCAGTATTACTATAATAATTACTATACACCAAGCTTTTTCAATCAGAGCTATTTTTATTTAGTCCTCCAGCATCGAATTTTTGAAATTATCCAATAATACTTCTATCGAGTATTTACCAATTAATTTACATAAATAAATAAAACTGTAACGCAAATATATGTGTACTTTTATAAATTCAAATTTTTGCAGCATGCGAAGGGTCCATAAGCTAAAAGAAACCATGGTACGTATATATGTAACAATAAATATAAACCCTTTGCATTCGAAAATTTGTTCTCCATGAGATATAACAATTCCAAGCTTTTCTTATATTTTTCCGAAATTCGGTGATACCATTTAGGGTAAAATAAAAAAGGAAAATCACGTGCATTTCTATTTCAATATTTCGTTACGTATAGTTCATTCTAATTATTTATATCTATTAAAACAAATGACGAGTCACAGCTCGAGTTCAAGCGGTTAACTATACGAGAGTAGCATGAAATGCCTTGGAAAACAAAGGTCTCCATCGAAAACGAATATTCTTTTATTCTCTCGATAACCGTGTTTTGTCGATTACGCATCCATAGACGCCTCATTTCAGTCGAAGTGATCGGACGTGTTTGTCGTTTGCGGATTTTCCACTGAATATACAGTTTATGTTTTGGAATCTTGAAATACATCGAACGCTTGAGCTCGTTGGGTCTTCCTGTTCCAGGTGGAAGTATCTCCTACTGAGATTCTACGAAGCACGGTAAAGTTTGCAGTTCTCAACCATTTCCTGCCGAAAATTGTCGCTTTCATTAACCGAGACTAATTTTGTTATTGCAGGAAGCAAGATGTCGCGAGAACATCTATTAATGGCTGTGTTGGCTGCAGCGATGTCGATAACGCCATTGTGCTCTGGATTTAATCCGGAACGCTCAGGTAATATGAAAAATATTCTCACAGATGATTACTAAGGGGGCAGGACAGTTTGACGCGTTTAACTCTTCGCGGCACAGGATTTCTGATAATAAAATAGAACCACGTTGCATAGAAATTTGATTGCGTTTTAAATGGAACAAAATTGGTATATTTTTACTAATAAAGGAATGGCATAATGTAAAAACATAATATAAGCCTATGCGCATGCAATATTTCGAGGTGGAAGTGAAAATGCCTCACCATGCATCACGGTGCATCAAAAGGGTGGGACACTTTTAATCCCAGCGTGCTCCAAAGAGTTAAATAGAAGAGGACTAAGGAAAAGCAAACATTTGATTGATACGAGCTCTTGTGATTTATTTAAGCGTGTTATAAATTATGAGAAACAGTGTCAATTTCTTTGGAAAAGTCCCTAATGTAGCTTTGAAGTATGTTAAATCATGATTTTCTCGAAGCGAACGTTCCAGGGCCCTGGAATATAGTGCCGTCGTTGGAAACCGAGCAGAAGATCACCGTGGATCATTCCTCCAGTTCGAAATCGGACGTGACCGTGATCGACAAGGCCTTGCAAGTCTCGGACACGAAAATGTCGACGAAAACCGTTGAACAAACGAGTCCTGCTGACGTGACGCGTGAGAAAAGGTTCGACTTCACGATGGAGAACACTGACAAGGACACGCGTTCTCCAGTGGCTGTTGAGCTCGTCAGTTCTGTTCCGAAGAACGTTATCATGATAATCGCAGAAGCAGGCCAGGATCAGAAAGATTTCTGGAAGAATTTCAAGGCTTCCCATCTGTTCCATGTTGTTGGGACGCTTCAGGTATGGTTTCCTATTTTTGCCTAATTTTTCTCCTTTTCTTGTACATTTCATTAATAATAAACTTTATATATCGTTCTCTGTATAACTGTATACGGTTAATTGCCTACGAATTATAATAAACTCTGTAATTTCAATGCAAGAAATTACAACATTTATATTATCGCAAGGTTCGCAGAATAGAATAGGTTAATGACCTAACACAGACGATCGGTCTATCGGAATTTCGTCGTCTCAAAATCCAGAGTCAACGCCTCTGTTTACTTCTTCTATGCTCGGTCGTGTCGCTACGTCTACGTAGTGCGTCCTATGTGCCTAATGGCGTGTGAAAGAGGCTGGTGCGAACCAGTCGAGGGCGAGGACCCATAGCGAGAAGAACGGAGGTTATGTTTGCGCTGTGTCCTTTGCGTCGAGTGGTGCGCGGAAGCTGGAAACTTCCAAACGATGGCACGAACGCACAGTGAGGACAGAAAAAGACTCTGCCACGAAGATTTTCAAACAAATAAATTATTAAAATGGAAACATTGATTCAATTACCCTCGAATTTACCTGGCTGCGATGTCTGTTGCGGTCACGTGGTGGCGTCTGGAACGAGCATCCATCTTGGATTGCTAGACCACTCGAGTCCGTGACTTTGCTCCTGTGGACCCCGATGGAACACACGAGGAGTCTTTTGTTTCTCACCACTCCTGCCCAAAGATAAAAGTGCAATCAAGAGAATTCGTATCAACATTCTAACCTTAATATTCGTTCTCGGACGTAAAATAACTATAATTGGTAAAAGTGTGAAGTAACGTAACGTGGTAAAAGTAACGCAAATGAATCCAATGTTAATATTATTATACGTTACGACGAATAAATCATGCGATAAAAATTTGTCGTGTTTTGTTATACGTAAACTTACTTGTGTAATTGAAATTTGTTTTAGGGTTGTGACAATGGAGCAGCAGAGAAGTCACGGTTCTCCTTGGACTCTGCGTTCACTTCCGGTAGTAAGGACAAGAAACGCGAATGCGAGCACTTTCTACGTTCGAACATTGCAAGTCTGTTGCTTTGGGCTCGAGATGTTAAAGGGATGTCTATAGGTATAGTAATAAAGTTACAATTTATAATTTCGTATTGTAATTTGTACTTATACAGTATTCGACATAATTTAGCTATATTACGAGAATTATAATTACAATTTTAAATATTTATCTATTAAATTCTGTATATTTACATAATATTTGCAAACGAATTATTATATAATCTCGTATTATAATTTATTTTTATTTATACAATATTCGATATGGTTTTGTTATATAACATTCTTCTGATTAGGGACGTTATCCAACACGAACTTCACCATTCCGTCGTTGTTTGGATTCGAGGAATCAGTAGGACTTGCAAAGGAATTCGAGGATATGGACGAGAACAACATGAAACTGGAAGTCCATAAGCCCAAGCCGGAAATTTATAGCGACTGGCATGTGATCGACTTGGCAAAACCTACCGGTCATGCTCCTTCCTTGATGCCTGCATCAAATATTCAAGAAGACGGTGAGTCCTTTTGCATTAGAAATATGCAGTATCTAATAAAACATCGAATAAGCCTTTCAATTTTTAGAAGCCTTATTTATTTTCTTCTCATTAACTCGTACGTGTTATATTTATTTTATTATAACAATTAACGCGATGTTAATCTTCTGGATATATAATAGCAGTACTTTTCAATGTTTAGTCCAACATACTCGATATCTTCACGAGTATCTACAAACTGGGTGTGAAAACAAAATTAATTTCTCTTTTCTATATTTTCCTCGATATGTTCGAAATTCGCCTCAAAATTTTACACTCGTTAATTTTACTTTAATTTTATCATCATTGTAAATAAATTCTTCCTTTTTCATAATACAATAAAATTCATTGTCGATGCTGAAAAGTCTGTAGTGGATTAAACATTGAAAAGTTATAATTATTAGGAAATAATTTTATTGTAGTAATGAGAAAAAATCTCATTTAAACAGATGAAGCTGCGTGGAACGTGTTCAATATGTTCTCCAAAATCCGGCTCGTCCTGTTCCGGTCGTTACTGGAGTCTCTCAGTGGAAATGTCGCTGCTACAGAGGATCCTATTCCCTCTCGCAAATCGCATCTTCTTCGATCTAATTTGGTGGATATGATGACGGAACTGAAGTCCGTTGAAAACGAGAAAGGTTTTATCCTGGTCGCCATGGTGCCTACCAGCGAACTTAATTCAGCCTTCGAGCTCCTACAGCGCGAAGTAATTATTTTCAAATTTCGCATTAACGTTTCTAATTCGTGTAATTTAATTCACCGGTACATTCCGGTAATCTCCATACGAGATTAATTCCTTTGTTTTGCATTCTAACAATCATCTTGCAATATTATACCGGTAAATCGGTTCATTTGCATCATTCAAATTTGTTTCACGTCGAATCAGATAACTGTTTTCTTAATTTCATGATTCGTGTATATGATTATCGGTACTCACGGGAATCACTTGATTTACCTGTCCAAGTATTCATCTCGAAATTCTCAAATTTTGTAAACATAATTTTTATATAATTTTTTCAAGATTTTTTAAAATGATTAATCGTTTTATTAATCAACGTTGTAATTGAAGATGTCGCAGGGTACGCTCTTGGTGGTGATCATAACCTGCTCACACGACGACAAACCCGTGCCATTCTTCGCCCAAGGACCCTCAGCTAGAATGCTTCACGAGACGACGATGATTTGGGATGTTCCGAATGTCATCAGGCAAGTCATCGCAAGTGGTTGTCAAGACGCGAACTGCAGGGCTCGACGACACGTTTTCCCGCCTTTGATTACTCAGTCGAAGGACGATCCTCACAGCATCACACTTTTGAGAAGATCATCGCGGGATACTGCTAAAAATTCGGTAAGTCAATTGATTTCTACTTTTGAGAGAGTTGTTTGGAGTAAAATTAGGGAAGCTTTTCAAGGGAATTTACAATTTGCTTTTATTTTTATTCCAATTAACGACTATTAGAGTACTGATGTTTTTGAGTGCTTAGGTTTGCGACGATCCGTAGGTAGATCTGACGTGTATTAGTATGAAAAGAACCTTGGAGTAAAATTATTGCACCACCTAGTTTTCTTTTTGTGAAAATTCAGAACCTAGACTTATCTTTGCGAAAATTTAGAATTTAGCTTTATTTTTATGGAAATTCAAAATCTAGGCTTAGCTTTGTCTTTATAGAAATTTGCAAGCTAGTTTTATTTGATACAAATGCGCAAGCCAATTTCATTTGTGCATGAGTTCCTGGTATACCAAACATTTTGATTTCTCGTCAGTTTATCAAGACCAAGGATAATAATAAATACCGATATAAAGATGAAAATGATTCGAGTGCAGTAACGAGTAGCTCGATTAGTCGCAATGACAATCGTTTATCATAAATGAAGGATAAAGATAGTAATAATAAATGAATGATAGAGACCGAGGTGAAACGTTGGGTGAAAGTTAGAATCGAATTCACTGGTATGACGACAGTTTCAAACTGTCCAAGAATACTTGATACAAACCACCTACGAGTATAAATAGCGTTCTTCGATAGTGACCTAGACATTGAACCTGAGAAATAGTGTGGTAGTAGTACTCACGATAGTTGG
The DNA here is from genome assembly GCF_001483705.2 of Eufriesea mexicana. Taxonomy (NCBI): domain Eukaryota; kingdom Metazoa; phylum Arthropoda; class Insecta; order Hymenoptera; family Apidae; genus Eufriesea; species Eufriesea mexicana. The sequence continues at coordinate 211,924 of NW_016908331.1, read as the reverse complement.
AACAAAAATCTACGTCAACTGGCGACTTGGATTCTTCGAAATTAAAGTTTCCTCCTATATTCGGGAATAATTCTTGCAGAATAGAATTCTTTGTAGGACAAACAGAAGCAGGGAAATAAATTTTCATCATTACAACCTTGATGCATCGTTTCATACAATTTTATTTTATTTCTTAATTAATTGATTAAATCTTGTTTCTTATTTTATTTATTTCCTTGCTCAAAAATGAATTCGACGAATAACAGGAAGTCGCTGTTTCAGTCTCGCATTGAACATGCAAAAGAAAAGGTTAGGTTAGGTTAAGTTAGTTCGTTAGTTCACTGAAACGTGCAATCACTCTAAGCTCTAATTATTTAAAAATTAAATTGCATCGTAAAATTATTTTATGCAACATGACAGCCATTTTGAATGTATAGTATTTTTGCACGAAGCCTATGTATTTTTTTATAACTTTTTATCAGTAATAACCCAATCCTAACCTAGAATTAGGTTAGGTCTCCTTGGTCACTCAAGAAAACCTGTTTTTTGAAATTTCTTCCTATGTTTCACTTTTCAATTGAAATTCTAAAATTCTCGATCGATGTTTTAGTTTAGTTTGTGAACATAGGTGTAGTATTTTTATAGAATCGGTTTCACGTGGACACTCGGGTTCGTGTAATTCAAATTTATGGTTTTGATACAACGCGAACGAGGCAGCGTGAAATTAATCGTGACTTTTATGGGTATAAGATGAATTCGACGATGTTTCTAGCATACATTCTGCAGACATTCACGAATCGATATGTAACAGTATGTAAAGATACTGTTACGAATCCATGAATGACTCCAGATTACGATCTTTCGATCTTCGATATAATTATTTCACGAATGATTGTCATACTGTCCCACAAAGTTCTATTCTTCATCATAATTCTATAAACAAATACCAAATTTCATCGATCAAATTTTATCAGACTACCAGATGCTTTTAACGCACTGATATTACTTTTCAAAATGGCGTACTCTTATTTCAAGGCGATTTTAACCTCTATACGTACATTTCGAATTACGAGCTCCTCCTTTTCATAAATTTTATCCTGGCTGTGACAAACAAGTAGAATTCGAATAAAATGTAGATGGAACGTATATAATTATAAAAGATACGACTGAATTAAATCGGTGACTTACGAAACAGGGTAATTCGTTATGGCGCGACTGTAGCGCCTGCAATTGTAATTGCAAATGAACGCGATTCATGCAAATATTAGACTATATTGTGATCACAGGGTTTTATTTTTCACTTGCTCTAGATTCGTGGTTCTTAATAATTATATAGAAGTTTAATTAATTCGTAAAATCGTGCCGCACGACATTGATTATGCAAGGCAGGTGTAAACACGGTGGAAACGAGACTTAATGCCCGAAACTCGAGTATGGAGAATTATTTCTGCTTTATGTAAACGAATTTTCATTCATCATTTCAATTTATTACCTCGATTCGTATAATGTAGTCTCGTAATTGACTTTTTAGTAAAAAATTTCTATTTTAATTAAAAATTAATAATAACGGGTGTTAAATACATGGATTTCGTTAAAAAGAATAGGAAATAGGGAAAATGACAAACCGGCTATTCGAACGATTTTCCTGAATCAATAATTTATTAAATTATTTGCAAGGAGAACGACGAATTAGCTGATTCTCCTGAAAAAACAGGTTAAATAAATTCGGATGTAGGATAGTAATTATATATTTATAAGATTGCGATATTCGTATGCAATTTAATTTGCAATAATATAAACATTTCGATGCAGGATGACGAAAAGGTGCCCGAGGTTCCGGCTGCTCAGGTGAGACATCCTTCAGTCCTTACAAATAACAAACTGTCGAGTGTGTTACTTTGTGAATTAAACAACTTACGAAAGGAAAATAAGCACTTTCACTGGTGCGTCAGGCGTTGATGACTCACGCACGTAGCGTTATATTAATTTTCTTTTATTATCGGCTGCGATACAAGCCGATAAAGCCTGATATCTTACATAATTTCTTTAACGACGTCCATGCTTCTGGCATAGCTAGAAATCGCTTTGAAAACGAAATTTTTACGTGCAGTTGCGATCGCCGTGTTGATTAATGGAGACAATTAAAAATATCATAGAGGTACACGTAAATTTTGATCGATCCGATAGTATATTTTTACAATACAACTTTACGAAGTGTTTTGTATTTCTTGCATGGATTCTTTTTCAATTAAACGCATGTAAAGCACGAATAATAATTTCGAAAGTCTGAATCATCGAATAATTGTTATTTAAATTATTTCGTCTACTTGGTATTTTATTTTTTCGTATTTTGTATTTCTTTTTCAATTAAAAGCTCGCGAAGCTCGAATAATAATTCCGAAAGTTCGAATCGGCGAATAATTGTTATTTAAATTATTTCATCTGCTAGGTATTACCCTTGTTGATATTTTAATTAACCAGATCAGTTAAAAGCGTCGAGAGGTTATTACATAAATGATATTTTTAGTACTCTTCATTGTCGTAGATAATTACTATAATTGTCATGCGAATGTTAATAAGTATAATCGTTATTCAAGTTGCTTCAGCTACCGCTGTTTCATCTACTAATATTTTACTTTTCCTGTGGACAGGACGAGGTTAAAGATGTCGCCCCTTTGAATACAAAGGTATTCATAATTCTATGCATAATTCATTCAGAATTTACCCTTCCACGTTATAATTGTTTTGTAGGTTTCATAGAATAAGAAATCATCGGTATAATACGGTTACTTTATCATCCTTTAAATTCGCTAAATATTCAAGATATATTCAAATTTATGCAAACGTTTCTGCATTCCATTCACGTTCCATACAAGAAGTTTTATCACTTTTATTAAGAATTTATGACGTCTGAAACTTCACAATTAGATCGGAAATTTAACGCGCCATCCTTTTCTTTTTTCTTTCGCCATGTAGTAATGCAAACGTGGGGAAAATTCTGCAAAAATTCGCATTGGCGAATTATATTAACCAGGATATTTTTCTTTCGCAGGAGAAGAAGGACGTGTCGACGAAGAACGAGAAGAACGGAGAGGAGCAAGGAAAAAGAAAAGCAAAGGACGAGAAAGATGTGTCGCCGAAGGCCGCAAACGTGAACTCAGCGAACTACAAGATGGCGGAGAAACTCACCACGACATTTGGCATAGCTGTCTCGATGCTTGGCGCATTCACCCTTACTGCTTAAGAAATCTCTCGCGTTGATCTTGCAATCGATCGATAACTTCTGATTTTCTTTCGTGAAAATTGCTCGAAATTTTCCGTGAGCGAAACACACGATACTGATAACCTTATCGACTTTCGTCTCCCAAATTTTTCTCTCTTTGTCAACGTACAGTATCTCGGGGTACAATATAGAAAACGCAAATAGCAATCGGGATTTAGGATTAATTCTGCTTTTCGTAACGTATCCGTCAAAATTGTAATTTCTCTGATGAATAAAAGAAAACACTAAAGATATCTCTCTGTTCGGCGCTTTATAACGTTTAGGATAATATTAAAATTTAGTAACGTCTAAGTTAAATAAGATGCAGGGTAAAGATAAACGAGAGATCAAAGTCATAGATATCGATATTGGTAAAAATTTCATAACGCGTCGTTTTTGCTATAATTACCGAACGATAATTGCTAGCTATTAAAGCGTACATAGGTGAAAGTAAAGTGAAAGAATTTATATTGATAGCAGAGAAGTCGGTGCCTCGTAATCAAAGATGATAATTAAATAACGGGTATAATTGACACAATAACCTAATTGCATGAAATTGAAATATATTCCGACTGTTCTCGTTTACAATTCGTGGATTACCACAATAATTTCTAATTAACCTAGTAACGCACATAAATTTATACGTAACGTAATGGCTCTGCTGGATTTCGAAGGGAAAGCATTTCCGATGGTTATCGGTGTAAAGAAAAAGGAAAAAAAAAAAGAAAAGCAGTGCACTACACACAGCTACGTTACTTCCTGCTCTTAAATTACATAATTCTTCGATTTCAGTAGTTTCTAAAATTCGTGCGTTGCCATTGCTTTCTATTGTTTTTCTAGTTATCGAAACATCTCACTTTCGTTCTTCGTCCTCGTTCATTTTCATGTCTTTCTTAAACATTCTTCGATAGATTCTTCATTCGAAAAGTGTCACATGGCGAATTTTATTTACGTACAGATATTCGCGGTTCTTTCGTTACGTCATAGTGATAATATCGACGAATTCAAATGTAAACGTAATAAAATGTTCTATGAAAATGAAAGTCGATGAATGAACTATTTTTCGTGTCAAAGGCGTTGAAGAATTTGTTAAATTTCTTGAAGTAGTATGCTACTTGTTGCTTGCTTTTTGTTTAATTTATCCCCATTTTTCTAATTGCTCCTCAGATAGGGATATAGTATACTATACTAGATATAGTATACTAGGTTGAGAGTCTTCTTTTAGAAATGATTCCTTTGCTTAACATGATACGATGTTAGATTTGTTATAATAATTATAAAAAGGGACAATAATTTTAATAATCACAGTTCCATTGTGATTTCCATTGTCGTAGTACAAATAACGATGCAATTATGCATCACTAACCTCCTCTAACTCGAGGAGGTAGAAAACGAAATTTCTACGAATTTTCTATAGTTGTGGAAGGAAAGTAGCAAACGATTATAATTTTCAATTCTCATTTCGAAATTAAGGACCAATTGTTTCAGTGAAAAACAGGAAATTGGTGCTTAAAATGAATAATCACATTTTAGGATTTATTCGGAATTTATTTTCGTTAAAAATCGAAATCGATTTCAACAAGGATGTCCTGTGTACAAAATTCAGTTCAAGTTACCCTTTTACTTTCTAATATCGTTGCCAAACATTTCTTCGGTCGAAATTTAGTCATCATAATTACGGAAGAAAAGATGAAAGACATGTCATATCGTTTTTACACGAGGACAAAGTATAAGAAAAGCGTAGACAGACGTAGTAATTGTCATTACCATTTTTCTGCTATTAAGGACAAAATCCATCTTCTAACGTGCAGTTAGTAATAGAATGAATATTTATAAGTAGAAGTATGATATAGTAGACACTTATGGTCTATTAATCATAAATGATAATGAAAGAAACTTCAGTTTTTATTAGTGAGCATACTTGTTGTTTCTGTTTTCTTATCTGATGACATTTTCAAACTTCTCTTGAGGTGCATCGTGATGCAGTTAGTCATAGAGCATTTATAATTTTATAATTTAATTTTGATTTATGATTTTAATAAATGATACATATTAATCCTCCATTCAAAATATATTTAAAGAATTGTACAACTTTTATTTTTCAAATTTAGTGCAATGATTTTTATAATCTCGTAATCAAAGATGATAATTAAATAACGGGTATAATTGACACAATAACCTAATTGCATGAAATTGAAATATATTCCGACTGTTCTCGTTTACAATTCGTGGATTACCACAATAATTTCTAATTAACCTAGTAACGCACATAAATTTATACGTAACGTAATGGCTCTGCTGGATTTCGAAGGGAAAGCATTTCCGATGGTTATCGGTGTAAAGAAAAAGGAAAAAAAAAAAGAAAAGCAGTGCACTACACACAGCTACGTTACTTCCTGCTCTTAAATTACATAATTCTTCGATTTCAGTAGTTTCTAAAATTCGTGCGTTGCCATTGCTTTCTATTGTTTTTCTAGTTATCGAAACATCTCACTTTCGTTCTTCGTCCTCGTTCATTTTCATGTCTTTCTTAAACATTCTTCGATAGATTCTTCATTCGAAAAGTGTCACATGGCGAATTTTATTTACGTACAGATATTCGCGGTTCTTTCGTTACGTCATAGTGATAATATCGACGAATTCAAATGTAAACGTAATAAAATGTTCTATGAAAATGAAAGTCGATGAATGAACTATTTTTCGTGTCAAAGGCGTTGAAGAATTTGTTAAATTTCTTGAAGTAGTATGCTACTTGTTGCTTGCTTTTTGTTTAATTTATCCCCATTTTTCTAATTGCTCCTCAGATAGGGATATAGTATACTATACTAGATATAGTATACTAGGTTGAGAGTCTTCTTTTAGAAATGATTCCTTTGCTTAACATGATACGATGTTAGATTTGTTATAATAATTATAAAAAGGGACAATAATTTTAATAATCACAGTTCCATTGTGATTTCCATTGTCGTAGTACAAATAACGATGCAATTATGCATCACTAACCTCCTCTAACTCGAGGAGGTAGAAAACGAAATTTCTACGAATTTTCTATAGTTGTGGAAGGAAAGTAGCAAACGATTATAATTTTCAATTCTCATTTCGAAATTAAGGACCAATTGTTTCAGTGAAAAACAGGAAATTGGTGCTTAAAATGAATAATCACATTTTAGGATTTATTCGGAATTTATTTTCGTTAAAAATCGAAATCGATTTCAACAAGAATGTCCTGTGTACAAAATTCAGTTCAAGTTACCCTTTTACTTTCTAATATCGTTGCCAAACATTTCTTCGGTCGAAATTTAGTCATCATAATTACGGAAGAAAAGATGAAAGACATGTCATATCGTTTTTACACGAGGACAAAGTATAAGAAAAGCGTAGACAGACGTAGTAATTGTCATTACCATTTTTCTGCTATTAAGGACAAAATCCATCTTCTAACGTGCAGTTAGTAATAGAATGAATATTTATAAGTAGAAGTATGATATAGTAGACACTTATGGTCTATTAATCATAAATGATAATGAAAGAAACTTCAGTTTTTATTAGTGAGCATACTTGTTGTTTCTGTTTTCTTATCTGATGACATTTTCAAACTTCTCTTGAGGTGCATCGTGATGCAGTTAGTCATAGAGCATTTATAATTTTATAATTTAATTTTGATTTATGATTTTAATAAATGATACATATTAATCCTCCATTCAAAATATATTTAAAGAATTGTACAACTTTTATTTTTCAAATTTAGTGCAATGATTTTTATAAAAAATATTAATATGTATCATTTATTAAAATTATAAATCAAAATTAAATTATAAAATTATAATAGCTCTATCCTACACATTGAAATTATAAATTCAAACCGTAAAATGAAATTAATCCTCCATTAAAAATATATTTAAAAAATTGTACCACTTTTATTTTTTAAATTTGGTGCAACGATTTTAATAAAAAATATTAATTTCATTTTACGGTTTGAATTTATAATTTCAATCTGTAGGATCGTTTTTATTTCTTAATCTTCAAATTGTTGTTATTATGTAGAATAAGAAACATTTATAAAATAGATTTCGCGTTATTTCTTCATTTGTTTTAACGATTGATAGTTTCGCATAAATTATCTGGAATATTCAACGTGGTCAAATACTTTTGTGACCAACTATACCTCGTTTTTGTGATTTGTTGTACTCGTAAATCGAGTATCGAGCGTATTTAGAATCGAGTTCATTTAGCTCAACGTGTACGTAGTAAAAGATTTCGAGATAGATATACAGAAAAATGTTAAAAAACCTGAAATAAGCTTGTCCTGTAGTACTGTTAGGTCCAGAAAAACCTGATTTAATTACATATCGTACATTTGGTATCACAGCGAACGTTTAGGTGATTGCTCAAACATCATTTGCTTGCTTCTGAGGAAATAAGCCTTACGTTACCTCATATGATAGACCTTTTTATTTTGAAACGAAGCAAGTAATATTTCACGTGAGTACAAAAATAAACCGGATAAGAACGCAATGCTTACTATCCGATGAAGTGCATAAAACGATAATTATTATAAAAAAAAGTGACATAATACACCGTGTAGATGATGGAAAAATTAGATGCCGTAATTACCGCGTAAAGAAAATTAATTAACGGAGAAATATTTAGAAATATAATATTCACAGGAAATCGAAGAAAAATATACGTATACGTAAAGCAGAAATATCGTTATATAATATCAATTAAAATTTATTTTACTACATTCACCGTGGTCATTCGTCGTTTTGACAGTATATACGGTGAACGTCATTTGCCTTTGTCATTTATTTCGTGTCTCGTTCGTTAATCTCCACCCTATACATTAGCGAAAAAGCACGTGCTCTTACGAGTACAGTGCATTCGTTACCTATAGCCACCTGCCATTCTCTATATAATTTTCTTTCATCACCTACGCATATATAGAATTCAATGTCTCCATCAATAATTGACAAAAGTCAGTAATTTATTAATTTCGTTCGTAAAATCCCTTCCATGCAATACGTGTCCCACACATCGATGTTAGAACTAGCATACAGATATGTACAAATTTCTCATTTCACATCTTTGTATCTTCATAAGAAACATAGAAGTTTAGAATTTTTTTATTTTTATAAGAAATATGAAAATTCAGATTTTCTATTTCGATAGAAGTGTCTCTTATTTAGTCTTCGTAGTCGATATCTAAATTCAAGCACACGTGATTAAATTGATAGTAATTAAATCACGAAGAGCACGTCGACTCGGAATTTTCTTATTTTCTTCAGAAATATAAAATCGATAGGAATATCTCTATTTAGTTTTCGATATTTAAATTTAGGCACGCGTTAGGAGTAATTAAATCGCGAAGAATACATCGATTCGGAATTTTCTTATTTTCTTAAGAAATACAAAATCGATAGGAATATCTCTATTTAGTTTACGATATTTAAATTTAAGCACGCGTTAGGAATAATGAAATCGCGAAGAACGCGTTGACCGAAAGCAAGCAAAACGCGAGTACCCGTGCATAATGAAGCCAAAAAGAAGGACTAACGGAGGAAAATAAGAAACACGGGAAAGACGTATTGGAAGCCTCATAAAGAAAATATTAAAAGTGAAAATAACAGTGGAAGACGTTTCCAAAAAACGTGTCCACCTTGCAGGGCATCCGAGTGTCGATTGTGTCCGGATTTCCTTGGTTCCGTGTGACTCGAGGAGAGAAAAGCGAGAGTGGGGCATCACACGATATAAAGGAGAACCGGTCCAAGAGGTAATCGTTCCCACTCCATCGACCGTTCTCCATCTCTTCGGTTCGCCACACGAGTACCTTGCATTTCTCTTCCCGTGACCGGTCGTGCTTGGTCGTCGTCGTCGATCGTTCTTCCCGATTCCTCCGTACCTCTGTCCTTAGGATCGCCTTCTCGCCGCCGTTCGCCAAGGTAAGGGTGTCTATGATCTGCATGGATCTTCATTTTTTACCGATTCGAATTTCGCGAGTTCTTCCATCTCTTTGAAATTTAGAGTTCCATAGGAACCTGACCCGAGAATGGATCGTGACCGAGTTCATTGAATTTTCTCAGGGCTTTGATCGGTATATTTATCGGTTTGGAGATCTATGGGGCTGGTTCTAGTCATAAACGGGTTGATTTACGCTTTTGCTGAGGATTTTTGTAAAGAACGTGAGACCAAGAGTCGGTTGAAGTTCGTCAGGAGAGGAGTTAAATGGATGTACTTTCGGTGAAAACAAGGTTGATAGTGAAAGTGATGTTGATTTTTGTTTCTTATTGTCCAGGTACCGGTACTGTGTCAGTAGGGAGGCAAAGAGCTTTCCATAACTTTCGTGTGCTTGTTTGTTCTCGTACAATTTGGGGCAGCATTCACGATTCTTTTCGTCAATCGATATTAGAGTTAGATACGAGTAAAAGTCGAAGAAGCTTCGTTAGAATCATTTTATGTAATAATATATTTATTGGATCAAAGTATCTTCTAACACTTTTTGATCGATTCCTATATTTTTGGGATATCAAAATTATCTAAAATCAAGAAATAACGATTATCTCGATTAGAAAGCGATATCCGCTTCACATCGAAGTTACCTAACCTCAAAAAATGACGCTTCTTCCAATTAGAAAGTAATATCTTTTTCTTATCTCTTGCCTAAATGGAATTCCCCGAAATTAGTTCCCAAACTAATTCACATCGAAGTTACCTAACCTCAAAAAATGACGCTTCTTCCAATTAGAAAGTAATATCTTTTTCTTATCTCTTGCCTAAATGGAATTCTCCGAAATTAGTTCCCAAACTAATTCACATCGAAGTTACCTAACCTCAAAAAATGACGCTTTTTCCAATTAGAAAGTAGTATCTTTCTGTTATTTCTATCCTAAATGGAATTCTCCAAAATTATTTCTCAAAATTAGAGATATGTTAATGAAAAGGTAATTTTCCATGTTTGGAGGATGCAAACGAACGCGTAACTCGAGTGTGCTTAAAATCGAAAGTTGTCGGAAGCGAATTCGAATGTTTGGGCAAGGGTAGGACGAGTGAGATTGGAAAGCAGCGCGAATCAAAAGGCAATTTGGATTTTCCTTGGCAAAACCGGCCCGCGAGAAAGCAAGCGTGGCTTCTCAGCGAAAGCGAGGTTTGCATTTTCAGTTTTGCGATAATCGCGACCACTCGCTTACGTAGCCAGACCTTCCACGTTTCGAAACGACGTCCCAAGCTTTCCCTTTGACTCCGTCGTTCGATTCGGCAAAATTGATTGCGCCATGATGGCTCTCCGTTACGGACCTAACCTACATAACCTGCATTACCTCCAATCACCTACCTGTTACCGTTTCCAATCCGCGAGAAGCTGCGTGTCGCGAAATTACGTAAGGATTTGCATGTAAACGTCGCTTAAGGTAAACATAGACAGTGACAAAGGAAAATATCAATTTACGTGGATGCTCCTCGAAGATGTTCCCTACTTTTTTCTTCGCTCGATGACCATCCAGTTCCTGTTTATTCGAATCACTATCGTTCCGCGATTAAATTATGCGAGTAACTATGTCTTCTTGTGCTCCTTCTTGCCTATCGACCGTTTAGTTCACGTTTTACACACGTGTACACGCAGTGACAACAATATAGACGTTCACGGAATTAGTATTCTCGTTAGTTTCTGGGAATACGCGTCTGATTCTATTGCAAACGAGATGGATCGATCGATGGATCATGCTCGATCGAAGAATTTCGATAAAATATTTCATTTTCATTCAGAAGTTTTTAATTCTCTTTCTATTGACCAATATTGTTTACATCGTTCATAAAAGTATTCGAATTCTTTTGGGATTAAAGTAAGCGATGTTTTTATTACTTTTTAATCATGTTAGGTGTTCCTTCTTCAAATAAAATAATTCTTATGATCCATGGTTTTATAGGGTGTCCCAAAATTCACGCAAGAAGTAATTTGGATAGGAAACACAGGTTTGGAAATTTTAAATATCGTTCAACAATGAAAATGCATTTTTCTTTCATGCCGAGCTTCATTTTTAATAACCCTGAACTGTCAGCTGTCACGCTGTCTTTTGTCTTTCACCGTCGTCACTTTGCCGCAAAAATGACGCAAAATTCAAATCCTGCGTGAATTTTGGGACACTATATTTGACAGAAAATTGAATTGAAAGTGTATGAGAAATTTTGACAAGCATCGTTCGTGTCGCTGACGGGGCAATTTGAATTTCATTGAGGTTGTGATAAACGATATTTTCAGAATTTTTCCAGAATTTTTTTTTTTAGCGAATTAAACCAAATAATTAATCAGGAAGTCTAGATAGGAAATTTTAAGTACATTCACGAGCTTTTACTTTCACTTGACAAGCAACAGGGTTCACATTGCTGGGGATATCTTAGATATTCTTTATTAATATCGTTCTTGATCAACGTTTGATTCTTTTTTAAGACTATTCGCGTGACGAATCGGAGATTTTAATGGTAGTCATACCTGAGAGCTTTTATTTTCATTCTCACAGGCAGTTTGGTTCTCACCGCCAATGGTGGCGTTTAAATTTTATTGCCAGAATCGACACCGATTTTCACCAACTTTCATTTCTCTGCTCAACTGGTACCTTTCTCATTGTTGATTAGAAACTTTTAGTAAAGGATGTCCGCTAATATTGAGCAACTTTCTTCTTCCCTCGAGCAACACGATCCACATGCTACACTCGGACCTTTCGATAACGACCTTTGTCGATTTTTAACAACTTTCTTTTTCCTCCATCCGATCCACCTAACCGATCGATATCCTCCCCATCGCCTCGATCTTTCACTGGTCGGTATAGCAACTAGGATCGTTAGACTTCTTATACTTAATCGAATTTACAGACACGCGAGAGATTATTCGAATTTTCGCGACACGTGGATCCGATCTACGATCGATTCGGTAGATCCCAGCGAGTTATGACCACGAGTCGTTCTTTGTCACGTTCGCGAGCCGCCTTTCCATCGGGTTACCCAATTTCAGGTTTTACCAAGGACGCTCTTTGGCAATATGCTAGTTTTTGTGGTGCACGACCAACGTGTCTCTTTCTCCGTGCGAAAAACCAGCGTGATCTATGCTCTCCAGTCAAGGTGCTCAGAGCCCTAATGACCTAATCATCGTGACTTTAACTTTCGGAGGTATTTCGTGGAAAATCAGCTAGATTCTTCGATTTAAATAAACACTGTATTTTATTTTCTTCCGTTGTCTGGATTTTTCCTGAACATCGAGAATCTGTAGCTCATTCGATAGATGTATACAGTGGGTCAAGTAGGAAAGTGTTCTAACATTATATTTCAAAGGAATTCCTTTATACAAAGATTTACCTGTAGTATTATCTATAGTGTAACAAATAATTAAATCACAAAATTGAATTTTTTAGGAAAATTAATGAAAAGGGAATTCGAAAATTCTTTTAATATTTAGTTTAGGAGGAGGATTAAAAATTCGGGGATCTTTGATAAAACAAAGGTTTCTGTCGATTTTGAAGCTCTTTAGAATAGGTAAACGTTTGTTTATAGTCATTTTTATTGTCTTTTCGATGTGACTGATGACTGTTTTGGTATCGATAAATTCCCCAAGTCAAAGGAACTTAGGTTTATTAGATCTCGGAGATTCGGTCTTTTTAATATTGTATTTTTATAGTATTAGCCATAGTGTAACAAATAATTAAATCGTAAATTGAATTTTGTAGGAAAATTGATAAAAAGGGAATTCGAAAAATTGTATTATAGATTCTTTTAATATTTAGTTTAGGAGGAGGATTGAAAATTCGTGGATCTTTGATAAAACAAAGGTTTCTGTCGATTTTGAAGCTCTTTAGAATAGGTAAACGTTTGTTTATAGCCATTTTTATTGTCTTTTCGATGTGACTGATGACTATTTTTATATCGATAAATTCCCCAAGTCGAAGGAACTTAAATTTATTAGAACTCGAAGATTCGGACTTTTTTAATATTATATTTTTATCGATAATTCGTGTCGTTAATTGCTCGTTATTTTTATTACCTTCTTAATTATCTGTTATTTTTATTGCCTCGTGTAATCTCTTCTTGGATCGGGGCTTAAGCAACCATCTTCGTTGGAAGATTTGCTTTCATAATTAGCTAGTAAACACGAATTTGTCGATTTTCAAAGAATTTTATTTCGACGTTCGATTAGTATCTTAGGTAATGACAGAAATTAGATTTTTGATAAATGAAAGAGGGTTTCTCGTATCTTTTACTCGATTAAATAACGTCAAATAAGCGAATGGTATAAATCACATGTGTGCATCGAGGATTGTTATGTATGGGTTTGAAAATTGCTTTTATAAAATGAATAATTCATAGTGCGTACAAGTACTGAGGCTGATTGTCACAGTTTTATATTGTGTTTGCATACCGTACAAGGTAACGATAAATCAGACGCTTTCGTGTCCCTTCTCGCTGTATTTCGTAAAAATAGAGAAGGATTCGTTCATTGTGAACGAGGCTTTGGGTATTTATTCTCTCTTTGTCCTTGTCTCGTCCATTGTCGTCCTCGAGAAAAATAAATATTCGAAAGGGTTCTTATAAAAGGTAGTCCACGTGTAACAAGGAATTTCGCAGTAGTGAATTTATTGTGGAAAAATAAATATACATGTGATACAAATTCAAGTGCACACTAATAACAATTAATATATATTAAATTATACTAAATTAGTAGATTGGTAAATTAGAAAAGAATAATTGGTATAAATTATAATGTAGTACTAGTATAGTATCAGTAAAATACCGGTATATAAAATAGTATAGTAATTGGTATAAATTATAATATAGTACCAGTGTAGTAGCAGTATATAATACAGTATAGTAATTGGTATAAATTATAATACAGTATAGTAGAATATAGTAATATATTATTATATTATATTATATTATGCTATATTACATTATATACATAAATATAAATATTTATATTTAAAGGGTTATAAAAATATAATATAGATAAACAAAAATTAATAAATACAATAATTTCGTAAAATTAAATATAAATTTAGTACACGTAATCATCTGGTCGACCTAACTTTCTTCAATGTAAATTTCACGCAGATACACCTTACGCGAGTAAACTTTATATATAATAATTTCCCCAGATAAAAGTCGTAAACGCATAGTTGGTAAAAATGCATTTCGTGGACAACAACTTTACATAAATAAACGAAAAAGAGTATAGGTAAATTGTAGGAAGTAAAGTTGATAAAAATCGCGGACACGCAGTCAGGATTCAAGGACATCAATTCTTTATAGTCCAGCTTCGATGGTAATGTTAAATTTGCATTAAGATATACTCGTAATTATATTTTTTCGAAATATTCCGTAGTCCCGATGTATATGCTGTGTAAGGTTACGAAGACGAATTCCGTGAAACGAATTTAGTGGATTTAGGGTTTCGAAAGATGGATTTCTTTTTATGTAATTCCTTTTTCCTCGAATAAATTTCGAAAATGGACGCCCGAAAGCGGCCTATAGTTAAGAGAAAAAGTGTCTTCTCATTAGACTCAACTATATCGAACTTTCCTTTACCTGTGAATCAAACGTGGAATTTCGTGTGGAAATATTGTCAGAAGTCGTTGAACAGAACGGCGGTAATGCGTGCAGGAAATGAATACTTATTATTGCTTAAATGACGATACATACCGGTGTACAGTCGATTACACAAGTCATAAATAATGTACTTTGTAAGTTAATATTTATATCGCTGTTTCGTCACTTTTTAAAATATTATTCCAGTTTTTAAAAAACAAAGAAAAAATATTATTTGGATATTTAGCAATTCGATTCGATATTTTCTAAATGAAAAATGAATAATATGGCAGATTCAATAATTCTTTTAAATGATTTTAAAATGAATTTAAATATCGGTGATTTAAAAATTTGAGAAAGGAATAAATAATTGTTATTTGTGTTAGGAATAAGAAATATGGAGATAGATTTTTGGAATTCGAAATTGTTTCAAATTTCTTCTAGTTTCTTGTGTACTGGAGCAGACGAAAATTTTTCGAATTGTACTTAGTATTGGTATAATGTTTATTCTGTTCTTTATTCGTGGTTAATACTACTTTCTAAAATTCGTTTAGTCTTTTGGAGATATAGTTTTGTTAATACACGTAATTTTCCAAAATTAATACATATAATTTTCCAAAATTACTACATATAATGTTCCCAAGTTAATACATACTGTTTCCCAAAATTGGTACATCCAGTTTTTCAAATAAGTATTAATTTTGGAAAATTTGGTGTATTAATTTGGGGAAATTCTTAGTACTAATTTGGGAAAATTGTTAGTATTACATTAATTGTTAATAATACATTTCAACTTTTCAAAATTCATATATACAATTTTCCAAAATTAATACTAACAATTTTCCCAAATTAGTACTAACAATTTCCCCAGATTAGTGCACCAAACTTTCCAAAATTAATACTTATTTGAAAAACTGAATGTACTAACTTTAGGAAATAATATTAATTATAGTATTAATTTCTATTATAGTATTAACTTGGGAACATCATATGTAGTAATTTTTGAAAATTATATTCAGTAATTTTGGAAAATTATATGTATTAATTTTGGAAAATTGCGTGCATTAATTTTGGAAAATTGTATATATGAATTTTGAAAAATTGAATGTATTAATACTAACAATTTTCCCAAATGAGTACTAAAAATTTCCCCAAATTAATATACCCAATTTTCCAAAATTAATACTTACAATTTTCCCAAATGAATACCTACAATTTTCCCAGATTCATACTTACAATTTTCCAAAGTTAATACTTGCAATTCTTCAAAAAATTCGAACTCACGTGCAAATTCCACAAGTTCCAATTATTCCTCGATTATACTTCTCCAACTAAAAATCGAAAGTACTCATATCAATCTTCAGAGCAGCAAACGACGTGCGACAAATTGCTGCAATATTTACGAAACGCTCGTATGCATAAACTCACTCGAAGATCACACGCGTGTTTAATTTGCAGTCGATCGAAAGCGTATCGATGAAGACGAAAAAGAACTAAGAGAAAAAGGAAAGAAAGGAACGACGAACACCGCCGAGCACTTTTCCCCTAGGAAAAAGTGAAACACGGATTCCTCCCGGTCAACCGTGACTAGCTAGAGAAAGTTTGGCGTTAGGCAAGCCTCTTCTGGTCAGCATTAATTTCTCGCATAAGAACGATGTGTATCTCGGCTATTTGCGTAACCTGTTACAGTGCGCATGCCCGTTGTATGGGCGCCACTGCAACGAGTGCAACGGTTATTACCCGTCGTTCAAACGCTGATTTCTTTCTCGTTTCAACCCCTCCCTACTGCCTGTCATATTTAACGCCATAACTAGACTATTATATTTTAAATAATTAATGGATATATATTAAAATCTATGTCAACTATTACCAAAGAGGAAATATATTAAAAAATTTTTAATAAAATTCTGGGTCCAGCCATTTTGACTGAGCTATACCTATATCAATAGTCTAGTTATAGTGTCAAATATGACAGCTAGTAGGGAGGGATTGAAACGAGAAGGAACTCAGCATTTATATAATATATACAATATATATATTACAATCTATGTCACTATTACCTCAAAGTAAATATATTAGTTACTGTAATATATATATATATATGTGTGTGTGTGTGTGTGTGTGTGTGTATGTAAGAAAGAATGAGTGGATCGAGTATGCGTGTAATGAATGAAGTGTGGTATAGACTGTGTATATTTATGTAATGTATGAAAGGAAGGAGAATAAATGAGAGAGTGGTTGGATAGGTTAGTTGCAATTCAGATTTCATTGAGATTAAACGTGTGTACGAGTATCGTGAGAAAAAGTAAACACGATTAGATATTCTTTATCGGTAATTTTTACTCTGTATGATAATATTGTTGAATAACTGATAGATACTAGAATAACCAATATTGTTCAATAATTAATAGACGAACAGATATATGTACAGTTCAGTCCCTCGAAACCTATTGATGACCCAACCTGTGTATATATATGTATAGAAGTTTCGAATTCAATTATTTCCTAAACTATAGTTCGTTTCGAAAAATATTTGGAATAAAATTTACTCTGTTTCAGGGGGGTTATTTTATAATCATCGCAAATTCTTGCTAGGTCGACGTGCTTCCGAGACTTCAAGGTGACCTTGACTCAAACAACCTTGAAAGACCAAAGTATTATATATCAATGGATTTATCCTGAAATTTCCTATTTGATTATGTAAAAAAAAGTATAGAGTTGTATTAAAAAAAATCAAGGTGACCTTGAAATCTCAGAAGCACGTAGACCTAGAAAAAATTTGTGATCATTATAAGATGCCCCCCTTAAAACAGAGTAAGTTCTATTTCAAACATTTTTCGATACGAACTATTGTTTAGGAAATAATTGAGTTCGAATCTTCAAATAGGACACTATATATACTGGGTGTCTTCTAATATGACGACTGACGACACAAAATAACTCACAAGTTATTCGTTGTGAACTATTGTTTAGGAAATAATTGAGTTCGAATCTTCAAATAGGACACTATATATACTGGGTGTATTCTAATATGACGACTGACGACAAAATAACTCACAAGTTATTCGTTATACGAAAAAATGTTTCGAACAAAAGTTGCATGGTATCTAAGGGGAAATATAATGCTCTAACTTGTTCTTAATTATCTTCCTCCTTTATCGAAATATTAAGGTCTCCTCATGTTTTTTAAATAGAACATCTAATATTTTTTCCCACATTCGGATTCTTCGCCAAATTTTACGTAAAAAAGTATTATACAAAGTAGGGCCTAAAATTAATAATTACTAGTGTTACGTTGAATTTAGACATCTGGTGACTTCGTTGCGGAAGTTTGCACGCCTGGTTAGTAGGCAACACGTCTTCCACTAGCTTAGTACTAGCTACTTCTCCCTTTTATTTCTTTTTCAAACATTTTAACACTTTTAAAATTATTAACAGGACTTTTAGAAGCTTCTTGAGTGTTATTTAGATATTTAATATTTGTACAGATAAGTTATGAGAATGTTTATTGATTTGGTAAGACAGAATCTTGATAGACTTGATCTTTGGCTCGATAGGGTATCTAATCTTTTCTTTTTCTCGCTTAGTAACTTTGATAGAATTCTAGTAAAGTTTCCTTCGGTGTGATTTCGATATCTAATATTTGTATTGGTAATTCATAGAAAGGTTTATTGCTTTGCGAAGATTAGATTATAAACTCGGTCTTGGGTTCCATCTTTTTCTCTTCTTTTGCTGCAAATAGTGTGTTTATTTCTACAAATTTTCCTTCGTGCGGTTTGCGAAATAGAACTAGGAAGAATTTATTTCAGCAAATTTCAATTTTCCTCGACATCTTATTCTCAAGAATTTAACTATTACTCCTAATTTCGACAAATTCGTTTTGAGATATTCCCGTCTTTTTTTAAAATTCAATTTCTTAGAAATAGAAATTAATTTGTAACTAAAATAATATAAAGGAATGAAACGAAATAACTTCTAGGAAATTAACCAATTCTTCTATTTAGAATAAATGAACGGAAGCTAAAGTTAAAGTAATTAAATCGTAAGTTTAATTTAATTCTAACTTTAATTTAAATTGTAGAATATTAGGAATATTAAGAAATAAATTCTTCGGGTTGGAAAGGGGGTTTTAAGAAATGATAGAGAAGAAATTATTTTTTTGTTGATCATTTATTGAATATTAAGAAGGTAAGACGATACAGGAAGTAATTTATTTTCTAATTAATCGTGCAAGTGGTCGTTTCGCATGCAACACCACAATGGATGTTAGAATTAACATATTTAAGATTGCCATACGACGTCGTGTCTAGTTCTTTGTCGCAAATTAACTTCCTTTCTAGTTACAAGTATGCAAGAAAAGATCGATTGTTTCGCAAAACGTGGTTTAAATACATTTCGATAGATTTTCGGATTATAAATTTCGCAAGAGTATAAACGAAATTTAAAAATAATATTACATTATAAATTAAGCATTTTTTTAATTATAGCATATATATTTTAGAATACTAAATTCTTAGGTTAGGTTAGGTTAGTAATCGAGGACGTTTCAGAAAAAATGTAAAATAAATGGACAGCTTTTTGAATTTAAATTTTTCACATAATTTATATACTCGATTCGCCATTTTTATCTATATCTTTTTCTAGAAACGTTCTCAATTAAATAATCTACGATTATCTTTTTGTAATACAATTGTCATTCTTACAGATTGTTCATAAGAAATTATCTAGATAAGCTTCCTGTAGATATATCTTAGATTTAAAATTAATTTTCACATAATTTTGTCCCTTTCCTATATTTTTGTAATACAATTGTCGCTTTTACAGATTGTTCATAAGAAATTATCTAGAAACACTTCCTGTAGATATATCTTAGATTTAAAATTAATTTTCACATAATTTTGTCCCTTTCCTACTACTATCTTTTTGTAATACAATTGTCGCTCTTACAGATTGTTCATAGAAAATTATCTAGATAAGCTTTCTGTAAATATATCTTAGATTTAAATTTAATTTTCACATAATTTTGTCCCTTTCCTATTACTATCTCTTTGTAATACAATTGTCGCTTTTACAGGTAGTTCATATGAAATTATCTAGATGCTGTAGATATATCTTAGATTTAAAATTAATTTTCTCACAATTTTGTCCCTTTCTCATTTCCTTGATACAACTTTGAGAAAAATATAGAAACATCAATTGTAATATCGCTTAATTTTCCCAAAGTTGTACAATTTACATACAATATCTACACACTGTAAACGAGATTACTAAAATAACAAAATGAGTTTTATCGATATTTTCAATACACATTACACACATATATCGTATCGTTTTGCAATTTGCAAAAATCGAAAGGAAGGAATTCTTGAGGCGCACTTTTCCGAAATTATCTCGAATTAATGCGTACTATTTTAACCATAACCGGTTCCCAGATGTTGCTGATTCAACCGTCGGAGGAGATGTCGAAGCAGATTCGCATGGAGCTGAACGAAAACGTGGCGACTCGCGACAAAGATGTGGAAGTCATCAAGGAGTGGCTGTCCAAGCAACCTCACTTGCCTCAGTTCGATGGTAATTCCTCTTCGATCGATAACTCTTCGTATCTGCAATCAATCCATGCATTTTTACAATTTTTATCAAATATCTCATAAAATAAAAATAACAAAAAATGAAAAACAAAAAATCAGAGATAAAAAATAAAAAAAAAAAATAAGAAAAATAAAAGATAAAAATTGAAAACATAACGAAGGAAAATATACAAAAGAAAAATGGCAATTTGGATAAAATATAGCTTTAATTACACGGTAATTATACTGATTAATAATTATTGCCGGCAAATTCCATTTTCGTCATCGAGTGACAAGGAAATAAGAGGTAATAATCAAACGAGAATCGACGTTTTGCATAAACACGAAGCAAGTGAATTGTTACACGCGTAATATATCAATTACAAAAAGCAATTAATGATTTATTGACGTAATCTTGCAATTTTCTTTGGTTCCAGTAATAATAGCAAATTGTGTAATAGATCTCCATTGTACTTTGATTACTGTTTCGGGGATACGATTTCGAAAGAGAAACAAGCAGGACAACGATCATTCGCGTATTTATTAAGCTTATTACCCTAAATTGGCACAAAATAACTCCGATTATCCCCACGTTCTTACCAATCTTCCAAATCACTTCTTTTATAACACAATCTTTGTAAATCACGTCGAATAAAGAGCAGATATTAAAATACGTAAATTAAAAATTAAATTAAAAATTAAATTGAGAAATAAATATTTGTCTTGGTACCGAGATGTTAGGAAATTCGCAAAGTAGAGTTAATCGATATAACCTGAGAAACCAATCATTTGTGAATCGTGACTCGTGGAAAATGGTACGATTAAGGACGTAAAAAGAGACGGTTTTTTGGGATTAAAAAATTTTCCTCGTCGAGAGCTAGTGTCGGTAAGGTCGTTCGGAGAATCTCCATTCTTCCTTCGATTGTTTGCGTCTCTTCGGTGTTGCTTGCTCCCCAAGAAGGCACCTGCTTTTTTGTCCATTACAGACGATTATAGGCTAATGACGTTTCTCCGTGGCTGCAAGTTCTCCTTGGAAAAATGCAAGAAAAAGCTGGACATGTATTTTACGATGAGATCCGCGATACCGGAGTTCTTCTGCAACCGAGACGTTACCAGACCGGAATTGAGAGACATCATCAGAGTGATGTAAGTACTTTTTAGATTTTTAAGAACGTCCTCGAAAGAAAATGTCTCCTCGTAGAGTTAATTGAATTCTATTCGTTTATCTCTATTGCTGCCACCTTCTGGCACTTCTTTGAACTACGATTACACGATATCGACATTTTTATGAATTAAACAAGTAATTATATTTTGGGAATTTTCTTTACTAGTTTTTCTTGGGAATTTATATATATTTACGCACATTTCGTTGCTGCGTAATTAAACGACATTAACATTCTGATAATTAATTTACAGAGTAACTATATTATGGTTCTCATATTTGACTTTTCTTTTTAGTTTCACTTTATTTATTCTTTCCTCGTTTCACAGCAGAATGCAAATTAATTAATCTAGTTAGTGTGTTAATTAATGCACCGAGCAATTATGTTCCCATTTCTATGACACTTACATTTAGTCATTCCGTATTTAATCCTACCATATTGCGATATTTTCTGACAGATCAGAGGTTAATTAATTTCCTCAACAATTACATTCTATTTCCCCTCGCAAGAAATATAAGATGCAAAAGACTTATCGCATTGTGAAAAATAACACGACGGCCTCTTGTCAATACTTATAACAAATCTAAAGCGAGAACAAGAAATTTGGAACAAAATTCTCAACAAAATTTCTACGACAATTACAAACTATATTACATTGAATACACCTTATTAAAGAATGTTGATAATAACTCCTCAATATCGAAATGGTGTAACAGATATTTGAAACGCTGTAAAAACCGAACCACGTGACATACGCCCACGAAATTGACACACGTGACAGCCACGTGACAAGGGATCGGACTGATCACCCCCGCATTCGATTCCGCCACCATCGAAAAACCTGAAAAATCGCAGATCGAATTCGAGTCGAAACTTTCGCACCAAAAATCGGTCAAAAATCGCGAAAGCTCGCAAGCTCACGCGGACACCGCCGATCTCTAGGGCACAATATAAGCTGTCATCCGCCCAAAGCTCGCCGTCCTAGCTCAGCTTGCAAGCTCAGGAGAGCTTCGAGAAGAAGTCGCAGTATCGATATTCAAACTCATTTTTTTAAACGCTGTAAAAACCTAACCACGTGACATACGCCCACGAAATTTACACACGTGACAGCCACGTGACTAGGGATCAGACTGATTGCCCCCGCGTTCGATTCCGCCGCCACTGAAAAACCTGAAAAATCGCAGATCGAATTCGAGTCGAAACTTTCGCACCAAAAATCGGTCAAAAATCGCGAAAGCTCGCAAGCTCACGCGGACACCGCCGATCTCTAGGGCACAATATAAGCTGTCATCCGCCCAACGCTCGCCGCCCTAGCTCAGCTTGCAAGCTCAGGGGCGCTTCGAGAAGAAGTCGCAGTATCGATATTCAAACTCATTTTTATAAACGCTGTAAAAACCTAACCACGTGACATACGCTCACAAAATTTACACACGTAACAGCCACGTGACTAGGGATCAGACTGATCGACCCCGCATTCGATTCGTCCACCATCGAAAAACCTGAAAAATCGCAGATCGAATTCGAGTCGAAACTTTCGCACCAAAAATCGGTCAAAAATCGCGAAAGTTCGCAAGCTCACGCGGACACCGCCGA
>NW_016908331.1:166613-182110 GCF_001483705.2 Eufriesea mexicana | reverse complement strand
TCCTAGCTCAGCTTGCAAGCTCAGGGGAGCTTCGAGAAGAAGTCGCAGTATCGATATTCAAACTCATTATTTTAAACGCTGTAAAAACCGAACCACGTGACATACGCCCACGAAATTTACACAAGTGACAGCCACGTGACTATGGATCAGACTGAACTCCCCCGCATTCGATTCCGCCACCATCGAAAAACATGAAAAATCGCAGATCGAATTCGAGTCGAAATTTTCGCACCAAAAATCGGTCAAACATCGCGAAAGCTCGCAAGCTCGCGCGGACAACGCCGATCTCTAGGGTACAATATCAGCTGTCATCCGTCCAAAGCTTGCCGTCCTAGCTCAGCTTGCAAGCTCTGGGGAGTTTCGAGAAGAAGTCGCAGTATCGATATTCAAACTCATTCTTTTAAACGCTGTAAAAACTGAACCACGTGACATGCGGCCACGAAATTTACACACGTGACAGCCACGTGACTAGAGATCAGACAGATCGCCCCCGCATTCGATTCCGCCGCCATCGAAAAACCCGAAAAATCGCATATCGAATTCTAGTCGAAATTTTCGCACCAGAAATCGGTCAAAAATCGCGAAAGCTCGACAGCTGGATTTAACCATACTCAGACATAGGCCACCCCCTAAGCTACCACGCCTGAAAATCTCAGACTCGCAGCTAAGCTTGCAAGCTGAGGTCAGCGTCGGATAGCGCCATTGGAAGTCGTTAGTATATAATAATTTTGACATTCGTCTAAAGTTGGCGTTGGAAGTATTTGTGGAATTTCTATGGAAAATCAGTGCGTAATTGTCATGGAGGTGGAAACTGTCAGAAAATGTTAGTTCGAAATTGATCTAGGAAATCAATAAATTACTGCCAATGCTCACGACCAAATTATAGGAAATTCTATTGAGAATTAGTGCGAAATTGGTTGGTTACCGATATCGTATTATCAATGGAATTTTGTCCGAAATTTGAAGGAAAAATATTTTTTATAAGTTATATATTAAATTTCTTTCAACTCTCATTTTACATTCATCTGATTCTTCCAGTCAGATTCCCCCATTGCCAGGCCTGACGAAAAATGGTCGTCGCGTGATCGTGATGCGAGGCATCGACAAGGACTTGCCAACACCGAACGTAGCCGAGGCGATGAAATTGGTTCTGATGATAGGCGACATACGTCTGAAGGAAGAATCAGTCGGTGTGGCGGGTGACGTGTATATCTTGGACGCCAGCGTCGCGACGCCGTCACATTTTGCTAAGTTCACGCCAACCATCGTGAAGAAATTCCTGGTCTGCGTTCAAGAGGCTTATCCAGTGAAGCTAAAGGAGGTGCATGTGGTAAACGTCAGCCCTCTTGTCGACACAATCGTCAATTTCGTGAAACCGTTCATCAAGGAGAAAATTCGCAACAGAATCTTCATGCACAGTGACTTGAATACATTGTACCAGTACATCCCTAGGGAAATATTGCCTACCGAATATGGCGGCGATGCTGGGCCCATTCAGGCTATTCATGGTACGTTAGCAATTATCTTTGTTAAGGTTTGAATATCGGATATCACGATACTAGGCAAACTGATAACATACACGTGGGATCGTATTTAGGTAGCTCGACTTAAGATAATATCGTTGGCTTCTAAATAGAATAAAATAAGCTTAGAATGTAAATAAATAGAATGACAGCGACTGGCTATGAAACAAGAGAGAGATTCGCTCTGGGCATCTTTCTTAAAATGGACTCTTTTAAACTGATTTTCAAAATTGTAACTGATAGACTGCAACTGATAGACTGTCTTTCCAAACCGTCTTTGCACCCTCACTCTTTGACACACTGTCTTTCACACACTTTCTTTGACTGACTTGCCCAAACTCTTGCAACCTTATTTAAACCATTTATTCTGTCCTCTTTCATACCCAGGCTTTCTTTCCCAATCATGCCCTTTCCCACGTAACCTCGATGGGCCAGGTACTTCAACCAGTCTCAACGCATCCCTAAACTTTCACTCGACTTTATCATAAACATTCTTTGCAGTCAAACCTCTTGCACGTGATCACTTTCATGGTCGTACTGATTCTAATGCTCCACGCATATGCAGTGGTGAAGATTTAAACCTCGGGTCTGAAGCTTAATTACGTCAGTATCATCTGTAATATCAATTTCAACTAAACTTGGTATTTTCTGTTCTACCTAGAGAATTCTAAAATTAATATCCTTCTCACAGGGCTCTATTTTTGCACCTGCGCTGTCATCACATTTTCTTAAAGCGAAGAGTGTAACACAATTATCCTTGTCCCCCAGAATATAGTTAATATCTGGATGGAATTTTATAAAACCTTATTTTTCGCGAGCCCAGACTGTGGCAAGTATCGATCCAGACTTCAAACAGGCCATGGGAAGTCTTTGAACCATCGTGCTTCATAATCCTACGATGAAACTTAGGCTCGAGCCCAAACGTTCCACCCTCTAAGCACCGACAATTTTCTTTAAATTGAAATGTTCATTATCGTAAAATCGTGGACTGGCTTGCAAATGAAATTGCTCTTCCCAAGCCTCCCAATGACGTGTCTTTTCAATTACTTCTTTCACCCTCAATTTAGCAAATTGGAAGTATTTTCTCCTATATCCTCGTTATCGCCATTGCTACAATATTAAACAAAATTGCTAGTACTAAAATAGTCTATTTCCTATTCCAAATTATCATTATTACTGTAGCACTTCATACTAATCGTCAAAAATAAATAAATCGGACGCTAATCGCTGTCAACCAGCGATTAATTCAACGCAGAGATACCTGTTGCGATTGATCCTAAAAGCAAGTATTCAAGTGTCCAAAAATTAATCGCTGCAACCGATTTGGTCGGTGTCTATTGCTCGACTGAAATCCGCTGTTTCGTTTCAGAAACCTGGGTAAAGAAACTGGAAGAATACGGTCCCTGGTTCGCGGAGCAGGAGTCTATCAAAGCGAACGAGGCGCTTCGACCAGGAAAGCCAAAGACACACGACGATTTGTTCGGGCTGGACGGATCGTTCCGACAGCTGGTGATCGATTAAACCGAGACAACCCTTCCACGTCGATCAGTGACAACTCGATCAACTTTCATCCCGGTGCTAACGCGAAGAAAATTCACTCTGAGGAGGAGACGTGATAGGACTACGTGTTCGATGAGCAACAACGCGTTACTTCGATAACACGTGCACTTCCGGTGTAAAATTTAAGATGGATCATCTAGACAGATCAATGCAGGATTTCTCCATCATCTCTACATCGAATTATTACACTCGAAATTAATTTTCTGCAGCTGCGATTTTCAATTTTCTCCGTTCTACGATGTCTGTAAGGGAATTGCTGTAATTCCGTTTAAACGATTGCTGTTGTTCTATGATACGAATTTCAAAGTACTTTCGAAATCAGATGCCGAGAGAAAGTAAATAATCGAGTAGATAATCGATTTAAAAATTTTCATGGTACATTTAACACTAGGTTTACAGACGTTATCTGTATACCTATTTTTACATATTTGGCACCTGTCAAATTGACAGGTAAAGGAAACCAGGTGTCCTTTTTTTAACGATTAGTTTAATTTAAAAACAATTATAATATTAACAGTCTTAATATAAGTTAACTAAATCTGTTACCATTGTATAATTGGAGCAACCCCTCCGTCAAATTGACGGGTTCCGTAAATCTAGTGTTAAGGGTGTTTACAATGCACTGCTTGAAAATCGCTGGTCTGGATGTTTGAAAAATTTCAATGGATTTAATGTAACTCGATAGAGATCATTTGACACATTCGAGACCTGTCATTATAAAATGGCGCCCGGAAATTGACTACGTTTTTACGAGTATAATGAAGACTAAAAACTGGCAGAAGCTAGTTAATTTTCTTAATTGTTGCTTGAGGAACTGCTGATAATACGAGTCTCTGCTCGTGTGTAATGTATATATGCATAGTCATCGTACACACATGTGATATATCGAATGATTTGTACGCTACGGTCTCGCATGTGCTAAACTGGAATAAAATTCAGGCATTTGATGGAAGAGGGACACGTAAAAATATTATTTCAAAGTTTTCGGCTCATTTCACGATCATAATCAGTCATGGTACATAGAGCAAGCTACACGCGAGTCTCGAGAGGGACAGAATTGAAATTCGAAGATACTTTTTTTATAAATTTCCAAATATTTACGTGCCCTCTTTTCATTAACCACTTGCGCTGGCAAGAAATTCGCAATTGACAATTGCCTGACGACGTGTATACCACGTGGTTGACGATTCTGCGACAAAAGCATTACGACGTGCGTGGCACGTCTTTCCAGCGCAAGTAATTAATGGTCAATTTCTCACTGCTGAAAATTTCTTCGCGTTCCTCGGAGAATTGTCACTCCAATTGCTTTATTTTCTATGTTGGAGGTGTATGTTTGTAGGTGTTTAATACTTTGTAAGAATTTCTATTTATCTTTTGTATGCCGTTTGCCGCTAGCTATCCATGTATGATGGTCTTGTAGTATTTGTAGTACTTTGTAAAGGATCGTTATTTTTTTTTTAATTTTCTCCCTTTTCGGGCACACATTTGATAACGAGAATTTTTTTATACTAATCGATTTGTCGAGTGACGAATTAAGTACTGATTATACAATGGATACGATTATTTTGGTGAATTTTTGTTTGTCGATAGATTTTTGTAGTTTTGTTGATTTGGAAAATATGGGAGATCGATATTTAATCATCGAGCAGGTTGACAGCTTTAAAGTAATCTCAAAGGTGATTACTTTGCACGGTATTATTCAAGTTTCTTATCATGTGAAGAATAAAGCACTATTTTATTAGACGAAGAATCTTTCAATAGTCCTGGTAGTCAATTATTTATGGATGCTAAGAATTTTTTCGAAATAATTAAACGATCGTTTACCACGTTTCTTGTCTTTTCGTTTCCTACATATTCGTTCGAAAAGAATATTATACGTTTAACCTAAACAGATTATAAATTATTAAATTTTGGTCAACATTTGGTCAATGTTAAAAGATAATTTATTCTCTTCTCTAATTTCTTATATGTGATATTAAAAATCCGAGGTACAGGGTAATCCCAAGAGATCCTCGCAATTGCGCAAAAAGACCATCCTGTAAGTATTAACATAATCGTGGACTCTGGTTCGAAGCGCAAAACAGACGAGCTGCGCAGGTGATTATCCGTATGCAGGTGCAATTCGTTAATTTCGTTGTACCTAATTGCAGCGTGGAAAGTAGGTTAAGCTACGTACATAGAGCGGAGTACTTTCGATTTTTGAAAGTACCTTATTTTCAACTCCACCACCATGTCCCACATAGTGGGGAATAGGCTCGGTTCATGTGCAATGTACGATATATGTGTACGTGTAAAAACTAATGAGTTAACGAGGAAATATTTCTTCCAATTACACTGTAATTTTTGCAACGAACACAATACATAAATAGAGAGGTGCCGTTTTTATCTGAATGGTAAAAGGGAGGAAACAGGGAATGTTCGTTTCTAACAACTTTGTGGTTTATAATGAACTTTGTTAGCGATAGCTGACAATGAATCTATAGAACTGCTTAGCTTTCCTTTTGATGGTTAATTAAGAAGTGATATTTATATTACGAACGAAGAAATTAAACTCGTCGAATCATATATTTTATTCAAATTTAATTTCATTAAAATTTCAATAAAAGTTTTACGATAGTTCCTGTTCTTTGCCCTTGCCTTTCGCTTGAGATATCTAGCATGATGTTCCTCATCTGATGTAAGAAGGTATTGCATTTACATATATATTTTTTAATACACTTGAAGGAGAGCATCGTAAAAGTAAAATGAATTTTTAATGAGGAATATTTAAATGGATTTCCAAATATTTGAAGAAACAAGGATTTAAGGTATCAATTATAAAGAGTCTTAAAAATATATAAGATTGTGAAATTATATATTATTAAAAATTGTTTGGACTAATTGACGAATGTTATACATATGTACGTATGAAGCAACAATATATGTAGAGGATATGTATCAGATATGTATAATTTTGTATGATTTTGAATACATAGCTGTAACAGAAATTGTTTGACACGATATTTTATGAAGCGATTTAAGATTATACCGATTAATAATTTTTCTTCGATCAATTTTATTCATATTATCTCTATGATCTGTATTAATTGCATCCTATAAAATGTGAATTAATCATTTCTTTTACAATGATAATAGAATGCAATGATAAATGAAAGACACTGCGAATACAATGAAAATTCATTTGATGGAAATTTTGTAGAATATAGATGGAAAATTTATAAATGTATTTACTTTCTAAGTACATAGAATAATTGTGCATGTAGTTTGTCATGACCTGTATGTTTTTCTAATTTTAATAAAGGATGAAATAGTATATTATGATTTATAATTTATTTATGCAACCATAACTCACTCCAGTCAATCGTATGCGGAAGAATATAAAAAGAATATATATAAAATAAAAATATATATACAGAGTGCGTGGCAATTTAAAAAACATGAAAGTACACGTCGTGTTTACCACGTTTCTTGTCTTTTCGTTTCCTACATATTCGTTCGAAAAGAATATTATACGTTTAACCTAAACAGATTATAAATTATTAAATTTTGGTCAACATTTGGTCAATGTTAAAAGATAATTTATTCTCTTCTCTAATTTCTTATATGTGATATTAAAAATCCGAGGTACAGGGTAATCCCAAGAGATCCTCGCAATTGCGCAAAAAGACCATCCTGTAAGTATTAACATAATCGTGGACTCTGGTTCGAAGCGCAAAACAGACGAGCTGCGCAGGTGATTATCCGTATGCAGGTGCAATTCGTTAATTTCGTTGTACCTAATTGCAGCGTGGAAAGTAGGTTAAGCTACGTACATAGAGCGGAGTACTTTCGATTTTTGAAAGTACCTTATTTTCAACTCCACCACCATGTCCCACATAGTGGGGAATAGGCTCGGTTCATGTGCAATGTACGATATATGTGTACGTGTAAAAACTAATGAGTTAACGAGGAAATATTTCTTCCAATTACACTGTAATTTTTGCAACGAACACAATACATAAATAGAGAGGTGCCGTTTTTATCTGAATGGTAAAAGGGAGGAAACAGGGAATGTTCGTTTCTAACAACTTTGTGGTTTATAATGAACTTTGTTAGCGATAGCTGACAATGAATCTATAGAACTGCTTAGCTTTCCTTTTGATGGTTAATTAAGAAGTGATATTTATATTACGAACGAAGAAATTAAACTCGTCGAATCATATATTTTATTCAAATTTAATTTCATTAAAATTTCAATAAAAGTTTTACGATAGTTCCTGTTCTTTGCCCTTGCCTTTCGCTTGAGATATCTAGCATGATGTTCCTCATCTGATGTAAGAAGGTATTGCATTTACATATATATTTTTTAATACACTTGAAGGAGAGCATCGTAAAAGTAAAATGAATTTTTAATGAGGAATATTTAAATGGATTTCCAAATATTTGAAGAAACAAGGATTTAAGGTATCAATTATAAAGAGTCTTAAAAATATATAAGATTGTGAAATTATATATTATTAAAAATTGTTTGGACTAATTGACGAATGTTATACATATGTACGTATGAAGCAACAATATATGTAGAGGATATGTATCAGATATGTATAATTTTGTATGATTTTGAATACATAGCTGTAACAGAAATTGTTTGACACGATATTTTATGAAGCGATTTAAGATTATACCGATTAATAATTTTTCTTCGATCAATTTTATTCATATTATCTCTATGATCTGTATTAATTGCATCCTATAAAATGTGAATTAATCATTTCTTTTACAATGATAATAGAATGCAATGATAAATGAAAGACACTGCGAATACAATGAAAATTCATTTGATGGAAATTTTGTAGAATATAGATGGAAAATTTATAAATGTATTTACTTTCTAAGTACATAGAATAATTGTGCATGTAGTTTGTCATGACCTGTATGTTTTTCTAATTTTAATAAAAGATGAAATAGTATATTATGATTTATAATTTATTTATCCAACCATAACTCACTCCAGTCAATCGTATGCGGAAGAATATAAAAAGAATATATATAAAATAAAAATATATATACAGAGTACGTGGCAATTTAAAAAACATGAAAGTACATGTCGATTCTTTTTCCTCGTTATTTATCCAAATTGTTTATCGTTCCTAATCTTTCCATAAATTATGGTACATTATTTTTAAACTCCAGAAGCTCGAACCTTAAAAAAATAGCTTTCCAAAAATTGTTTATAATTAATAGTATACATACATTAAATTAAACTACCTCGAATTAAACGTGGAATAGTCTATTAATAATTTTGCATAATTAACAATGTATCTCTTTCAAGTAAAATTATCTCGAATTAAATTATGCAACACTCTTCTCAAATTTTAAACAAATACAGTAGCATTTTAATGACTCCGTGTAATTAATAGCGTACTCGTCTGAAGCAAAATTATCCGAAATTAAATTGTAGATTTAAATTGTGAATTATATCGCACTGAAGGTAGCTAAAACGTAATTTTTCGCGTTAATAAAATAAAAAGGGATATTTTAGCCAGCGCTGGAAAAAAGAGTGACGCTGTCGCTCCTGAAACTGGAAGCACGTCAGATTTGGACAATTGAAAAATAAAGAGGAAACGGGGACAACGCTGGAACTGTGAAATGAAAATTGACAAAATACTGAAACACCTGCATCGAACAACTCGTTTGTTAACTTGTCCCTTTTAGTCGCTCAAGCATCGAATTACATTCGCGAGAGGAGATTTCAATTAATTTTCACCCATTCGTGGACGAGAGGCGAAAAAAGGGAAGGAGTGGGAAAATCCACTGGAAAAGGATGAAACGTGGAGTGAAAGTGGCCGACCATAAGTCCAAAACAACGTCTTTAAATTGCACGAGTTTCCGTTTACGTTTACTCGTTTTTCTGCTGTAATTAGGACAAGATTCGATAGTATATTTCTAAACAAACACGTCCTGAAATTTCATAGTATTTACCACTAATCACAGCTTTCATTTTTATGCACAGCAGGTGTTAATTAGGATATTACAACATTGCTTTAATCGAAGAGCTGATCGTTAGTTATAAATTGTACTAATTTTTCTTCCAATTGAAAGTAAATGGAGAATACTGTAAATAAGGAAGACGATAATTAAAAAAGCTAATCGCGAAAGGAATCGTAGAAAAATATTCCACAACTGTAGACGTAATTTGAAATTATTATGAATTAGCCTTAAGCAATTTGACTGATACGAAACGTGCGATTATTATGATGTTATTGGAATTGTAAATAGGAGATGGCTGACGATATACCGTGGATTACGTGCCGATAATATGCGAGTAAAAGTCATCTAATATTAACTTCGGAAACGCGTGTGAGAGACAATAGAAGCACCAGCGAGACATAAACTTCTTCCAATATCTTCCTCTCTCGCGAAGCAATTTTCTGAATTCAAAGCAAGACGAATGTTTTCATTTTACCGTGTGTCACGTCCAACTTTTTGAATCTTATTTCCAACTTTTGCCATCGATATTCCGATTTTTCCAAGTATCTTATCAATCTCCTTTTTCGCTTCAATTACAGCTTGTACTAAATATTACTTCTATTCTATTACATAACAATTCTATTCTAAATAATTTCTCATTTTACTTATCCCTATTTTTCCTTAATATACGTCAATAAAATTTTCTTTTTCCTTGCATTTGTTTCAACTATGAGCCATTTTCTTTAATCTCGATTTAGTTCAAAATGTTTCTTTTCGTTTTATAAAGCAATTTTCTCAAGTGCTCGTCATTGTTGTTATATTCGATATATCGAATATACTTCTCTTCTTATTTCCTAAGAAATAAGAAATAAGAAAGATGAGTAATTCTTCGTTTATTCTAAATTCTCAGCAGATAATTCTTTGTAGCTATATTAGATACAGGATACTACGTTATGCTTTCCAAGCAATCGTGGCCATTTTTCTTCGATTTACGATCAAGTCTAGTGTGCTTCCACTTTCATCCATTTTTGCGCCACTTGTTTCACTATACTTCGAGTTCTTCGATTCTGTCACTTATATCAAACGCAGAACGCTTTTTCTCAGACGATTCTACTCATGTTCGCTTGAAATGTATTTTTTAAACTCCTTTTACCGATTGTTTAATAATTATTATTATTAAAATAATATTTCCATCTATTTGTCTATTTCCCAAACAATATATTCCCTTCTTTAATTTACATTTGAGTCAAATTCTGTGCTCATCAGGCAATCACCTATCTCTTAATTAACACTGAACCTATCATAGACTAGATAATCGTTTTTAAGACTGTTATTTAAAATTCCTTATTGAACCTAACCGTCTTGGCCATTCGTTTTCGCAATTTTTCTTCCAATATACATGTAATAGGAATTTGAGTGTTTCGAATTATTTTATTTTGGCAAGATTCTACTGCTTCCTCGTTTATAGATTATTTGACCATAGTAGGTTCGGTGTTGAGTATATTTCTACCTTCACCATACTCTAATTTCTGCCAAAAAATTCTACAATTAATAATTCCTCGTCTACAATTTGCATTCCAGTGCAAATACAATTTTTCACTATTCATTAATATCGTTATCCATTAGGTACAAGCACGAAAGGACTACTCATATTTGTCATAGCAGTCACGTACATGCTCCTCCAATCCTGAGATCAAACCAAGCGCATTACCACTCCCGCTCGCCTCAAATTCGTCTTCAAAATCCTGTCACCAGTTCCATCATGCGTTTCCTGAACACTATCCTCGTCAGCAATCATTCGCAACATTAACCCCAAACAATCACACCCATTCCTCTACAGCTAACGATTACCTAGAGTACACCTCTAGTTTCACTCTAGTACACCTCACCTGGACTTTGCTTTCAAAATTCTGCCAACATTTCGACCATTGCTTTGGCACTTTCCTCGTGTCTTTCATCGTCACGCTGATCGTTCGACAATTAAACGCTCGACGAGTACTTTCGTTCAGCCCCCACTTCCCTCCCCACCTGCTGGTGCTTTGCCACCGCTGCAAGATCGTCGGCAAGTCACAATCGCCGGTCAGTCAGTCAGTCAGTAAGTCAGTCAGTCAGTCAGACACATAATCGATCAGTCGGTGAATCGATCGAACCGCGATCGACCCGGACCATCGACGACGATTCTCTTCGAATTCCTCCTCGTCCACTTCCTCACTGACAGTGCGTTCACCTTCTCACGTTCACAGTGCAGTTTAAGTGCATACGAAGTGTTAATCGAGTGTCGAAATTGAGGAGTCTGCTGTTCGACGGAGGAATTTTGTGAATTATTGAATATCGTGGCATTTTGTTTATTGGATATCCCTGTGGAGTCTTTACTGCTAATTATGGCAGAGTCTAGAAAGTGAATCGCTGCTGGGTGGTGCTGAGGGAGAGAAAGGTGAGGCGAGGTTGAGAAAGTCATTAATTAGAGTTTAATTGCGAGGAATGGCGATAATGTTTGTTTATGGCGTGTTGGGTTTGGAGAGATAGCAGTAGGAACGTGTTGCATGTTCGTTTGCGAGATAAAGACTGGACTGGAGATGTGGACGAAAGTGTTTGGTGTATAAATTCTTTTGCAAATAATCGAGTAACAATCGAGGAGTAATCCGTATTGCGAAATGTTTACGTGAATTATTTCTTCTTTTTCCTCTGCGAGTAACGCGAGTTTTAGTTGGAATTCTATTTTTATGTTAGATCAATTTTGGCGATTAAGAAATATTGTTTTGGGAGATTCGAAATTACACAGGTTTGTGATTTTTGTGCTGTCATTTGATATTTGGACTTGGAGTTAGCGGAATATTTGGTCAAGATTTAATAAAGTATTTAGTAAATGTTTAATATAGTATTAAATAATATTATCGTTAATGAACGTAGATAAAAACACGAAATTCCTAAATCACGTAATTTCGAGAACACCTAACCTAATCTAATCCTGGAATTTAATCGAAATGAAATAAAATTTATAGAATGCATAAATTTCAAACGTTATGAACTATTAAAACTATACACTAGGATGTTTATTCTTCAACTAGATATATGTCTGATTGCTTCTTGGCATTTAATATTCTTAATTGAAACCGCGTTAAACGAGTCAATGGTAAACAGTATAGTCTTCGTCTGCATTGAAAATGTCGACTTGACGAGCATCGAAGAATCTTCCATACGTATTTATATGCAATATGCATGATTTCGATGACTCACGCGAAATCGACAGCTAAATAATAAAAAATAACCCTGATACGAATAGAACCTCGTTCAATCGAATATCACTCGATAAATGCAACGAGTGCACTGAATCACCATGAAAATATTTTTTAAATACTTTAACAAATGTTTTACTTTTCACAATTTAATCTCTAATATCATTTGAACTACTAAGAATAGAAAATTAATAGATTATTTACATAATCATTCTCAGAAGACTAAAATTTTCTGTAGCAACTTTGGAATTACTCACAAACGTGTGTACAAAATTTTTCCCTTGAAAATTTTAGAATTATTCACAAAATTATTGGCAGGAATGGAAATAAATTTGTTAAAAAAGATTATAATTGTTTTGGAATTTTAAAAAACACAAGAATACTTTACAAAAAAGATTAAGGTTATTAACAAAATTATTTAACTTATAAAATATAAAATATAAAGATACCATTCGTGTAATTTCGAAAAATATTTTCATATGCTGTAATTCAATTATTATAAATGATTCCTAATTACTTTTAGTTACTCCAAGGAAAAATTACTTTCAAAATTTACCAAAACTATTAAATGAAAATAAATTATTACAAATTATTCGGATATTCGCGTTAAAATAGGAAGCAGGAAAAATGATAAAAAATTTTCTACCAAAAATAAAATTGATATGGTAAAAAAGTGAAGCCCGGGTTTTAAGATGGAGGTCGAAAATTCGGTAACGAAACGGAATCAAGAAGATTGCCTGCAATTGCCAACAAGATTTCCTGACGGATGGAACGCGATCCATAATTACGGTACAAGTTATCGTAACGAGAACATGCAACCAATCATTACCTCGTATCAAACTGAAGCATTCGGTCGATGTACTTGTCAATTTGCCAAGGATTTCGCTTCCTTCTCCTTTCTCGCTCGTTTCCGCTTAGATTTTGACGCGCGCAAGTTTATCCAATGAAATACAATCTAATATCGGAATCTATCACGAAGAACAATTTTAAAACACTCGATAAAACTATCTCCGACTCGTGCAATTTTAACCAATGAAATATAATACCAAAATTTCTTATAGAAAATAAATTTTTAACTTCCTAAATTTTTTACAGAAAATGAAAACAATTTTAGCGGAAAATATCGATATTTGTATCGATCTTTAATTAAAAATCGATGTCCCCGTTGTATTTAAGATTCTGAAACACAGACAATTCAGTGTCCATTGTCATGAACGTCAACTTTGCATTTCTGTGTGGCAAAGTATTTTCAGTTAACCACTGCTTGCGTATAATAGGATAATAAAATGTACCTCTGTTGACATTTTAACACTAAACGTACCGGTAAATTACACATACTTATTCTTACCATAAGGGGTCAAATGATCTCCTTATAAAGAAAACGCTAATTTTTAGAAAGAATTCTTAACCCTTTGCGAACCCTCGAGGGGCGCTCTTCAGTCGCCATTTGACTAAATTTCGAAGCTATGTTCATAACTATATTCATAACTATGTCAAATTTCAGATAATGTAACGATGTACGAGGTATCGAAATCAAATAATTCTACGTGTTAATTATCATACGATTTCTTATTCACTGCTCAGAAAAATATCGTCAGCTTTGTAACAAAAAATCTTTGAACTATCCTTTTTTGACCAAAAAATCGTCGAGTGCAAAGGGTTAATACTGTAATATAGGTGAGCAGTTGCTACGAAGAACCATTAATATCGATTGACACAATAATCGATCACCTGTTCCTTCGTGGAGATTAATATTTCACTGCTGTAGTAATTTTATTATTATCCTTATTATACACCTGGTATTCGCAATTCGAAAAGTGAATCCTGTTTACACTAGATCTGCCAATAGATCTGCCAAACTGGCGATCAGAAAATCTGGGAAATAAATGAAAATGGAATAAAAGAGAATAAACTGAACATCTTCGACTTTCGATCGTTTGTTCCCCTTTGTAAGCATTCGGTTGATTTTTATCGGCGTTATTCAACGAATCATCGTCGTCGAATGAGCAAGCAGACAAAATATTTAGCGTGGTCGGTAAACGTCCACTTTCCAAACTTCCTGCGCGCTCGACTTCCTGGATACCTCCGCGAGATCGTTTTACCGAGAAATCTCTCTGGCGGAATGCAAATAACGAGCACGGCGCAACAATCCGAATCTTCGGCTCGTACGTTCTTCCTTATCGCGAAATTAACGTCGGTTCTTTTGTGGAATCCCCTTGAACGTGTTCCAACGGCTCTTCCATGAATAGATAGCCGTTTTAAGGACAACGCGAACGTGATCTCCCGATTCTGGAAAATCGAAGGATATATTTATTCGGTGAGAACACTGTTTTCACTCGGGAAATTCCGGGTCGTATTCGAATTTTATATTTCGAATTTTATATTTCTATTCTGTTCTTTTAAATAGCAAATGGTAAATAAAAGAATAGAAATTTGGATTAGGTTGGAGAAGAAAAATATAAGAAGATATTTGGTATTTAAATATCGAAGTCACGTTTTAACCCTTTGCACTCGAGAGGTGACCATTTCATAAAATTTGGAAGATGAATATTAATTAATATATCGATGTGTGCGAGGTATTGAAATCAAATAATTCTACAATTATCTAATCAAAAAAGTATCGTTAGATTTTTAATAGAGAATCTTTGAATTTATACTCTTTCCTAGCCAAAAAATCGTCGAGGGCAAAGGGTTAATTAGTTGTAAAGGGATTTAGGTTAGATTAGGTTAGAACTCGACTTCGATTAGTAGAAGACCTCGCGTATGACTATTGGTAACATATGTTATTCATACGATGAACAGCTTCAACGTGGGCTTTGACTGGCAAAAAATTTCTGAGGATGTTAGCAACATCTGTTATTTCGCGACGAATTGATTTGAGTTAGATGTAAGTTAGGTCCGAATTAAATTTGCATTTGCAGGAAACGCGGTAGGTGGCTATTGGTAACACGTGTGATTTTATGATGGAAAAAAATTTGGCTCGATAAGAAATACAATATTAATACAATTTCAACATCAGGAGAAGGAAGGAATACTGAATACGTATCTGTTTTAAGTCCGTTTTCCTCGTTTAAATTATTTATCTTTCGATATCGTTATTTACCAGAAAAACAGGAAATTATTTGAAGAATATGCATATCGTAAATTTATTTAAACCAACGTAATTTTAAAACCTAGAATTACTCTGAATAAGATAAAAATATAAATAATATATAATAAATATATTATA
>NW_016908331.1:159405-166413 GCF_001483705.2 Eufriesea mexicana | reverse complement strand
GAATTACCAATAACCTTCCAATTAATAATAAAATACGTAAAAGTTGCTAACAATTTAATGTAAAATTATTTAATTAATACAGAATCTAAATCGTTTAATTTCGCTCCTTTTAAATTTAATTTCTAAAAAATTCCTGATAAAATAGCCAAAGTACTTAAAAATCTTTCATGCACGAGTAATGGACAAACCACTGGAACAAAAGTGTGGAAAAATTTGGCGAGTTACTACGTAGAAACAGAACGCGAAATTCCCAACGTCACCGAAAATAAACTCAGAAGCATAATTCACGCTGGTGTCTACGATTCACGCGGTAGGACGGAAGTTGGCCCGCCATAATAAACCGAGCGCGGAGTAACCGGAGGAAATATCCTCAGCTCTGTATACAAACAGCGATAGTACACGAAGCAACCTACCACGCGAATCGTTAATACGACCCAGCAGCAAAAGTAGAAGCAACGCTGCAAAACTCATTTTGCGAATTTTCCTCTCGAAAGACCAATCGTTCAAAAGCGGAAGTACCCTGAGCGACCGTCTCGTGCTTTCTGCTCTTGCGGTTTCCGTCCTCAAATTCGTCACGTATTCAAGGAGAAAACGTACGAGTTCCTCGTAGCCAGTGCTTGAATTTCAAAGGTTTTCATTTTGCCTGGAAACGATTATCGTCTTTGCGGTCAAAGTAACGTTTTATACATCCTGATTGCATGCATTACGTAAAGGAGGAAACCCGTAATCGAAGAAGCGCGATCGGTTGATACATTATCGCTTCTTGGCTAGACAATTCATTAGAAGCGTTTAGATGATTCGTGAAAAGGATGATGCTGAATTATTTACGCGAAACGCGAGTTTTCAGATGTGAATTCTTCAGTTGAGAAGAGGAAGAAGAATAGTTGGTGTCAAATGCAAGTTTTGGGATGTGAATTTGCTTCAAGGACTAATTCGTTTCGATATTAATTTTCTTTGTGGATTAACCCTTTTTTAAGGCTGATGATATTTTGTGAGCAGTAAATAAGAATCGTATAATAATTAACACGTAGAATTATTTAATTTCGATACCTCGCACGCTGTTACATTATTTTAAATTTGATGTATTAATTAATATCGAGCTTCGAAATTTTATCGAAGAGCGACTGAGAGGCGCCTTTTGAGTGCAAAGGAATAATTTATAAAGCGTAAATTATGGGACGCGAATTTGATTAAAAAATTTAAAAAATTAATTCCTTCGAAAATGAATTTTTTAATATTATCTCTCGAGTGTGTAATCTATTAGGAGTATTCAGAGATTTCGTGGAGTGTAAATTTCGTAATGTGAATTGGTTAAATTAATTCCTTTGCAGAGGAAAAAATAAATTGGCCGAAGATGGGAAAGTAAATAAATAATTTAAGACGGTACCAAGGAATGTTTCTACTAAATAGACTTTTCTTCGACACATATTTCTCAATATACCTAGCATGGTAAATATTTTGTTATTCGTCGTTTCACTGAGATCCAATCCGAAATCGTAGTAAATAAAGTTTGTTTGTGACCGCAACTGTAATTCGATGTCTCTACGAAGATTATGATCCAATATCGAAACTTGTTCAGCGAATATTCCTCTGAGACACCTAACGAAACATTACACACGAGATATTCAGCGAATTACAATGCATGTAGATCAAAACGATCGCAAATTTGCTGTCAATTAGAGAAGAGAAAAATTTATTCTCGCGTAAAGATCAAGAGGCAAAATACATATTTGCACTTATTCTAACGTCACATAGCAATCAGTAGACTTATCAACCATCTTAGTCTCACCAATACTGAAAAATATCTTAAAAAATTATTTTCAAATATCCTTAAGAAAATTTCCTGCACAATTATCGAAGATCGCTTTCAATTTTATAATTCCCTCTCTCAAACGTTACAGGATCAGTGGACGATGATACGCGAAATCAACGCGACCAATTAAATGATCCATCATCGTGATCCACCATAGAAGAATAACGACATCGATCAAATTCAATCCTCTATTTGATCAAATTACTGCGATTACTGAAACTACTACGATTACTGAGATCGTTGATAAGATCACAGAGAGGTTTTCAAGGTCGAAGATATAGCAAACGAGGAACGAAACTTCACGCGATTAAGAAAGGGATTTCACGGAACCTGGAACCATCGATGAGGAAGAGGCGCACGTGAACGATCGACATGCGACATCCCGACATGCGTTTCACATTGATCCTGGCAAACGCCGCGAAAAGGTGATTGACAGTTGCTCGTGGTCCCACAGAAAGAGTTGTGGGAAGATCGAGGATGGAGCTGAACGCGTTCATCTGTGTCACGGTGAGTGATCATTCTCTGTCTCCTATATTAACGCATTTGCGATCGATAATTTTACCAGGATCCTAAAGTAGGGAGCAAACAAAAATGGCTATGTACTGTCAAACAAGAATTGACACCTGTGTATACTCGGTACAATTTATCAGTATCAATCAAAGTCTATTTAGGCAATTTTCTATTTCTTAGAATCGCTGGCGATTGATTTTTCTAGCCTTAGTTTAATCACACA
This sequence comes from Eufriesea mexicana, assembly GCF_001483705.2. NCBI lineage: Eukaryota > Metazoa > Arthropoda > Insecta > Hymenoptera > Apidae > Eufriesea > Eufriesea mexicana. Next base: position 163,867 of record NW_016908331.1, on the reverse strand, counting down.
GAGTTATGGCAGTACGTCAGCTGTCATTAATGCGTTATGCTAATCAAACGTTCAAATAACGTAGAAATATTAAGATGAAGCGAGAAACATTTTACTGATAGAATTTGTGTATTATTAGAATAGGTTTGCCCAGTTATATGTAGTCTTGGTGATATCTAATCACTGTTCTTATGCTTCTCGATCGACGTATCCCTGCAATTAGATCGATATAGTAACTTGCATTCACTCGACATCAGTATTTATGTAAATGAAATGAAATGATTAATAATTTGTATTTAAATAGGGGAATAAATTAAAAACTAAATTCGGAAGAAAAATAAATACAAAATAAATTAAATATAACTAATAACAGGTAATTATTACAAATAAAGTATAGGTGCCAAATATAAGCTTCTCAAATCCGAGTATTTATATTAATTCGTAAATATTTTATATTAAGACTCATCATACTAGATATGCCTAAGAAAATGAAAATAAAAGAGCAATAATAAGGCAAAAGTGTTAGTGTTAATTTTGGCTAGTGTTCCTACCACGATATTAATTTTTCCTCTGCTAAAAATTATCGTTGTCATTGATTGACAATTTATGAAAAGTGACTATGATAAATCGTTGACATTTTTTCATATACAGCAGTTACCTTCCTCAGGGGTTAAGTGACACTGATAATGTCGCGTGTTTTATGATGTCTGGTAGCTTCGAAACTATACGTATCGATCGTGCTCCGGTCACGAATAAAATTGAGAAAATATCGAGATAAAATTCCTAGGAAGCTCTAAAGAGCAAAGGAATTTTTATTTTATGACACGTACCATCTTGCAATATTAATTTTCACGATCGTAATAACTTTGATAAGACACCAATCCTAAAAGCTAATCACTACTTTACTCGTATTTTCTTATAACAATCTTAATTAATTATGCACAATTCGTTACGTTAATCAGTGTGCATACAGTGACTCAAAAATTCATTTGCAAATCCTCCACACGTCACATTCTGAAAAATCATAATCATGTATTTAATCTCACATCGTGAACCGGGAAATTTGAAATTTGAAGATGCACAGTCTTGCAGAAGTGCACGTTCCAAAGTCAAAAATGTATAAGGCGGTGCAATAATTCTTAGAATGTAGAGTTAGACGAACAAATGTCTGAGTCATAGGATATGCTAATTAGGTAAACCGAGCGTGTCACATAATGTGTTACTGTAACGTAAAAGAGAAGGAAGAGGGAAAGTAAATAAAGGAGGATAAAAGAAAAAGAAAGTAAAGCGTATTTCGTTCGATGTCTGCTAGTATACTTACTGCTAAGAGTTCCTGGCAGACCTTAGAAACGAAGATAGTGGAAGTCAGAGGACGTACTGGTATGGACGAAATGGTCACACGAGGAATTTTGGAAATTCCGTGCTGGTAAACATAGGTCGACATCTCGTGCTAGTCTGTAACTAAATTATTCAGAGTACGTTTAATTTATTTATGCGATCAGGAGACGAAGAACCACGCATGTGTGACACTAACCTGTCATAACGAAATGAAGCTGTTAAACCTATACCAGTCTAGGTTTCGTACAAAATGCAGTAATTAATTCAAATTGTTACAGATATTTAAACAAACTCATATCGTATATAATTAAAAGAAGAAATTAACGTTTACTATATACGGTGTCCATTTTAATTACGATTAAGACGATTATTTGCCTAAATATAGGGAATGCAAAAATATGTTTCAAAGTCTGGATTATCACCATGATATTCCAACTTTTCTGTGAAATAATTCTCGGTACTTTGATGCAAAAGAATATATGCAAATGACCATGGTTCACACAGTTAGGTGACGGATATTTCAATAAACCGTTCGAAATGGCGTGTGTCTTCTCTGCCAAATGTCTCGATTAGATAATATTTCGCCACGCATCATAGATTCGTTTCCATCGTCACGTGTTACGTCATGTCTTTTCGACTCTTAACGAACGCACGATACACGTATGCTTGCTCATCGAGCAAGATGCCGACGCGAGACATCGTTTTGAATACTTATCATTGCGCGATGCAACGCGTACGAATCGACCCGCGTGAAATCTCATGCCGAAAAACCTGGCACATTCGTTTCATCTTCGTCGAGAGCGGATGGCTCACTCGCAGCTTCGAGAAACTAGTTCTCGTGAACTTTTAGTCTATTAACTTTTAATCCGTCCGACGGCCTTTAAAGCAGACGTTAAATGTTAAAGCAGGCTCACTTATTATATCCCTGAACATGATTCCCTGATTTTTATTTCACGAGCTTAAAATTGCGTTCGGATAAATAAAAATTGATAAAAATACCGATTTGTCAGTCATATCTGAATATTAAAATATAATATTGTATAAATATAGTAAAATAGTAAAATATACGATAAAAATTTTCTACCAAAAATAAAATTGATATGGTAAAAAAGTGAAGCCCGGGTTTTAAGATGGAGGTCGAAAATTCGGTAACGAAACGGAATCAAGAAGATTGCCTGCAATTGCCAACAAGATTTCCTGACGGATGGAACGCGATCCATAATTACGGTACAAGTTATCGTAACGAGAACATGCAACCAATCATTACCTCGTATCAAACTGAAGCATTCGGTCGATGTACTTGTCAATTTGCCAAGGATTTCGCTTCCTTCTCCTTTCTCGCTCGTTTCCGCTTAGATTTTGACGCGCGCAAGTTTATCCAATGAAATACAATCTAATATCGGAATCTATCACGAAGAACAATTTTAAAACACTCGATAAAACTATCTCCGACTCGTGCAATTTTAACCAATGAAATATAATACCAAAATTTCTTATAGAAAATAAATTTTTAACTTCCTAAATTTTTTACAGAAAATGAAAACAATTTTAGCGGAAAATATCGATATTTGTATCGATCTTTAATTAAAAATCGATGTCCCCGTTGTATTTAAGATTCTGAAACACAGACAATTCAGTGTCCATTGTCATGAACGTCAACTTTGCATTTCTGTGTGGCAAAGTATTTTCAGTTAACCACTGCTTGCGTATAATAGGATAATAAAATGTACCTCTGTTGACATTTTAACACTAAACGTACCGGTAAATTACACATACTTATTCTTACCATAAGGGGTCAAATGATCTCCTTATAAAGAAAACGCTAATTTTTAGAAAGAATTCTTAACCCTTTGCGAACCCTCGAGGGGCGCTCTTCAGTCGCCATTTGACTAAATTTCGAAGCTATGTTCATAACTATATTCATAACTATGTCAAATTTCAGATAATGTAACGATGTACGAGGTATCGAAATCAAATAATTCTACGTGTTAATTATCATACGATTTCTTATTCACTGCTCAGAAAAATATCGTCAGCTTTGTAACAAAAAATCTTTGAACTATCCTTTTTTGACCAAAAAATCGTCGAGTGCAAAGGGTTAATACTGTAATATAGGTGAGCAGTTGCTACGAAGAACCATTAATATCGATTGACACAATAATCGATCACCTGTTCCTTCGTGGAGATTAATATCTCACTGCTGTAGTAATTTTATTATTATCCAATACTTGAAATTACACCTGGTATTCGCAATTCGAAAAGTGAATCCTGTTTACACTAGATCTGCCAATAGATCTGCCAAACTGGCGATCAGAAAATCTGGGAAATAAATGAAAATGGAATAAAAGAGAATAAACTGAACATCTTCGACTTTCGATCGTTTGTTCCCCTTTGTAAGCATTCGGTTGATTTTTATCGGCGTTATTCAACGAATCATCGTCGTCGAATGAGCAAGCAGACAAAATATTTAGCGTGGTCGGTAAACGTCCACTTTCCAAACTTCCTGCGCGCTCGACTTCCTGGATACCTCCGCGAGATCGTTTTACCGAGAAATCTCTCTGGCGGAATGCAAATAACGAGCACGGCGCAACAATCCGAATCTTCGGCTCGTACGTTCTTCCTTATCGCGAAATTAACGTCGGTTCTTTTGTGGAATCCCCTTGAACGTGTTCCAACGGCTCTTCCATGAATAGATAGCCGTTTTAAGGACAACGCGAACGTGATCTCCCGATTCTGGAAAATCGAAGGATATATTTATTCGGTGAGAACACTGTTTTCACTCGGGAAATTCCGGGTCGTATTCGAATTTTATATTTCGAATTTTATATTTCTATTCTGTTCTTTTAAATAGCAAATGGTAAATAAAAGAATAGAAATTTGGATTAGGTTGGAGAAGAAAAATATAAGAAGATATTTGGTATTTAAATATCGAAGTCACGTTTTAACCCTTTGCACTCGAGAGGTGACCATTTCATAAAATTTGGAAGATGAATATTAATTAATATATCGATGTGTGCGAGGTATTGAAATCAAATAATTCTACAATTATCTAATCAAAAAAGTATCGTTAGATTTTTAATAGAGAATCTTTGAATTTATACTCTTTCCTAGCCAAAAAATCGTCGAGGGCAAAGGGTTAATTAGT
>NW_016908331.1:43130-157704 GCF_001483705.2 Eufriesea mexicana | reverse complement strand
GAATTACCAATAACCTTCCAATTAATAATAAAATACGTAAAAGTTGCTAACAATTTAATGTAAAATTATTTAATTAATACAGAATCTAAATCGTTTAATTTCGCTCCTTTTAAATTTAATTTCTAAAAAATTCCTGATAAAATAGCCAAAGTACTTAAAAATCTTTCATGCACGAGTAATGGACAAACCACTGGAACAAAAGTGTGGAAAAATTTGGCGAGTTACTACGTAGAAACAGAACGCGAAATTCCCAACGTCACCGAAAATAAACTCAGAAGCATAATTCACGCTGGTGTCTACGATTCACGCGGTAGGACGGAAGTTGGCCCGCCATAATAAACCGAGCGCGGAGTAACCGGAGGAAATATCCTCAGCTCTGTATACAAACAGCGATAGTACACGAAGCAACCTACCACGCGAATCGTTAATACGACCCAGCAGCAAAAGTAGAAGCAACGCTGCAAAACTCATTTTGCGAATTTTCCTCTCGAAAGACCAATCGTTCAAAAGCGGAAGTACCCTGAGCGACCGTCTCGTGCTTTCTGCTCTTGCGGTTTCCGTCCTCAAATTCGTCACGTATTCAAGGAGAAAACGTACGAGTTCCTCGTAGCCAGTGCTTGAATTTCAAAGGTTTTCATTTTGCCTGGAAACGATTATCGTCTTTGCGGTCAAAGTAACGTTTTATACATCCTGATTGCATGCATTACGTAAAGGAGGAAACCCGTAATCGAAGAAGCGCGATCGGTTGATACATTATCGCTTCTTGGCTAGACAATTCATTAGAAGCGTTTAGATGATTCGTGAAAAGGATGATGCTGAATTATTTACGCGAAACGCGAGTTTTCAGATGTGAATTCTTCAGTTGAGAAGAGGAAGAAGAATAGTTGGTGTCAAATGCAAGTTTTGGGATGTGAATTTGCTTCAAGGACTAATTCGTTTCGATATTAATTTTCTTTGTGGATTAACCCTTTTTTAAGGCTGATGATATTTTGTGAGCAGTAAATAAGAATCGTATAATAATTAACACGTAGAATTATTTAATTTCGATACCTCGCACGCTGTTACATTATTTTAAATTTGATGTATTAATTAATATCGAGCTTCGAAATTTTATCGAAGAGCGACTGAGAGGCGCCTTTTGAGTGCAAAGGAATAATTTATAAAGCGTAAATTATGGGACGCGAATTTGATTAAAAAATTTAAAAAATTAATTCCTTCGAAAATGAATTTTTTAATATTATCTCTCGAGTGTGTAATCTATTAGGAGTATTCAGAGATTTCGTGGAGTGTAAATTTCGTAATGTGAATTGGTTAAATTAATTCCTTTGCAGAGGAAAAAATAAATTGGCCGAAGATGGGAAAGTAAATAAATAATTTAAGACGGTACCAAGGAATGTTTCTACTAAATAGACTTTTCTTCGACACATATTTCTCAATATACCTAGCATGGTAAATATTTTGTTATTCGTCGTTTCACTGAGATCCAATCCGAAATCGTAGTAAATAAAGTTTGTTTGTGACCGCAACTGTAATTCGATGTCTCTACGAAGATTATGATCCAATATCGAAACTTGTTCAGCGAATATTCCTCTGAGACACCTAACGAAACATTACACACGAGATATTCAGCGAATTACAATGCATGTAGATCAAAACGATCGCAAATTTGCTGTCAATTAGAGAAGAGAAAAATTTATTCTCGCGTAAAGATCAAGAGGCAAAATACATATTTGCACTTATTCTAACGTCACATAGCAATCAGTAGACTTATCAACCATCTTAGTCTCACCAATACTGAAAAATATCTTAAAAAATTATTTTCAAATATCCTTAAGAAAATTTCCTGCACAATTATCGAAGATCGCTTTCAATTTTATAATTCCCTCTCTCAAACGTTACAGGATCAGTGGACGATGATACGCGAAATCAACGCGACCAATTAAATGATCCATCATCGTGATCCACCATAGAAGAATAACGACATCGATCAAATTCAATCCTCTATTTGATCAAATTACTGCGATTACTGAAACTACTACGATTACTGAGATCGTTGATAAGATCACAGAGAGGTTTTCAAGGTCGAAGATATAGCAAACGAGGAACGAAACTTCACGCGATTAAGAAAGGGATTTCACGGAACCTGGAACCATCGATGAGGAAGAGGCGCACGTGAACGATCGACATGCGACATCCCGACATGCGTTTCACATTGATCCTGGCAAACGCCGCGAAAAGGTGATTGACAGTTGCTCGTGGTCCCACAGAAAGAGTTGTGGGAAGATCGAGGATGGAGCTGAACGCGTTCATCTGTGTCACGGTGAGTGATCATTCTCTGTCTCCTATATTAACGCATTTGCGATCGATAATTTTACCAGGATCCTAAAGTAGGGAGCAAACAAAAATGGCTATGTACTGTCAAACAAGAATTGACACCTGTGTATACTCGGTACAATTTATCAGTATCAATCAAAGTCTATTTAGGCAATTTTCTATTTCTTAGAATCGCTGGCGATTGATTTTTCTAGCCTTAGTTTAATCACACAGAGTTATGGCAGTACGTCAGCTGTCATTAATGCGTTATGCTAATCAAACGTTCAAATAACGTAGAAATATTAAGATGAAGCGAGAAACATTTTACTGATAGAATTTGTGTATTATTAGAATAGGTTTGCCCAGTTATATGTAGTCTTGGTGATATCTAATCACTGTTCTTATGCTTCTCGATCGACGTATCCCTGCAATTAGATCGATATAGTAACTTGCATTCACTCGACATCAGTATTTATGTAAATGAAATGAAATGATTAATAATTTGTATTTAAATAGGGGAATAAATTAAAAACTAAATTCGGAAGAAAAATAAATACAAAATAAATTAAATATAACTAATAACAGGTAATTATTACAAATAAAGTATAGGTGCCAAATATAAGCTTCTCAAATCCGAGTATTTATATTAATTCGTAAATATTTTATATTAAGACTCATCATACTAGATATGCCTAAGAAAATGAAAATAAAAGAGCAATAATAAGGCAAAAGTGTTAGTGTTAATTTTGGCTAGTGTTCCTACCACGATATTAATTTTTCCTCTGCTAAAAATTATCGTTGTCATTGATTGACAATTTATGAAAAGTGACTATGATAAATCGTTGACATTTTTTCATATACAGCAGTTACCTTCCTCAGGGGTTAAGTGACACTGATAATGTCGCGTGTTTTATGATGTCTGGTAGCTTCGAAACTATACGTATCGATCGTGCTCCGGTCACGAATAAAATTGAGAAAATATCGAGATAAAATTCCTAGGAAGCTCTAAAGAGCAAAGGAATTTTTATTTTATGACACGTACCATCTTGCAATATTAATTTTCACGATCGTAATAACTTTGATAAGACACCAATCCTAAAAGCTAATCACTACTTTACTCGTATTTTCTTATAACAATCTTAATTAATTATGCACAATTCGTTACGTTAATCAGTGTGCATACAGTGACTCAAAAATTCATTTGCAAATCCTCCACACGTCACATTCTGAAAAATCATAATCATGTATTTAATCTCACATCGTGAACCGGGAAATTTGAAATTTGAAGATGCACAGTCTTGCAGAAGTGCACGTTCCAAAGTCAAAAATGTATAAGGCGGTGCAATAATTCTTAGAATGTAGAGTTAGACGAACAAATGTCTGAGTCATAGGATATGCTAATTAGGTAAACCGAGCGTGTCACATAATGTGTTACTGTAACGTAAAAGAGAAGGAAGAGGGAAAGTAAATAAAGGAGGATAAAAGAAAAAGAAAGTAAAGCGTATTTCGTTCGATGTCTGCTAGTATACTTACTGCTAAGAGTTCCTGGCAGACCTTAGAAACGAAGATAGTGGAAGTCAGAGGACGTACTGGTATGGACGAAATGGTCACACGAGGAATTTTGGAAATTCCGTGCTGGTAAACATAGGTCGACATCTCGTGCTAGTCTGTAACTAAATTATTCAGAGTACGTTTAATTTATTTATGCGATCAGGAGACGAAGAACCACGCATGTGTGACACTAACCTGTCATAACGAAATGAAGCTGTTAAACCTATACCAGTCTAGGTTTCGTACAAAATGCAGTAATTAATTCAAATTGTTACAGATATTTAAACAAACTCATATCGTATATAATTAAAAGAAGAAATTAACGTTTACTATATACGGTGTCCATTTTAATTACGATTAAGACGATTATTTGCCTAAATATAGGGAATGCAAAAATATGTTTCAAAGTCTGGATTATCACCATGATATTCCAACTTTTCTGTGAAATAATTCTCGGTACTTTGATGCAAAAGAATATATGCAAATGACCATGGTTCACACAGTTAGGTGACGGATATTTCAATAAACCGTTCGAAATGGCGTGTGTCTTCTCTGCCAAATGTCTCGATTAGATAATATTTCGCCACGCATCATAGATTCGTTTCCATCGTCACGTGTTACGTCATGTCTTTTCGACTCTTAACGAACGCACGATACACGTATGCTTGCTCATCGAGCAAGATGCCGACGCGAGACATCGTTTTGAATACTTATCATTGCGCGATGCAACGCGTACGAATCGACCCGCGTGAAATCTCATGCCGAAAAACCTGGCACATTCGTTTCATCTTCGTCGAGAGCGGATGGCTCACTCGCAGCTTCGAGAAACTAGTTCTCGTGAACTTTTAGTCTATTAACTTTTAATCCGTCCGACGGCCTTTAAAGCAGACGTTAAATGTTAAAGCAGGCTCACTTATTATATCCCTGAACATGATTCCCTGATTTTTATTTCACGAGCTTAAAATTGCGTTCGGATAAATAAAAATTGATAAAAATACCGATTTGTCAGTCATATCTGAATATTAAAATATAATATTGTATAAATATAGTAAAATAGTAAAATATACGATATATAATATTTTGACAACTGTAAAAATTTTGGGAATTATTTTTAGAAACGGTTCGTGGTATAAATGAAGTATAGAAGCATTAAAGAATACTACGAAATGTAGTATAAATATAGAAAAATTATTCAGCTGCATTTAAAATATAATAAAATATATTTTAATAGCGCTAAAAGTTATAAAGCTGTAAAAAGAAAAAGGATAAGGATAATCGTATAACGCGTAAATAGGTATGAATATATTATGGCACTTTTACTTGATATCAGCTATTCAGTTTCAGCGTTCCTCGATAAAGATAACGTTACAAGAAGTTACTCGAAGTTAAATGAATAATGCATTAATTCTGCACAACTTCGAAGAATCTTAATATAATTTCCTAATTCTTTATCAGACGTCTGTCGATATGATATAGGTCGTAAGTCTCGAGAAATCGAATTTTCCCTCGTTCGATCATTGCGAATCCCTGACATTGACGAGCCGTAGACTCCTTTGTGTGGCCGGAAGTAGCGGCCGGGACACCGACTTCCGGTCCCCATGTCTTACTAGGCAGACGTGTATTACCATCACGCGAGTCTGCATTCTTGTTGTCTGATGGGATCGTCCTTCGAACGGGATTGCTCTCGCGTACATTCCAATTAGAGAAAGCATTGATTAATATAATTCCTTCATCTTCGAATATTATTTATTTCCATCGCTGGATATTTCATAATTTCTCTAGTCTCCCAGATTTTACATTTTAAAAATTCGATACACTCTTAACTTGGAAATCTTGCTTTAGGAAAGTGAATATATGTCGTTTAATGGTACATAGGTCTATGTAATTAAATGACGAATTTAATTCAGTCCTAATTGAATGTATACTTTGTATATGGTTTATAGTCTCTGCTTGGTCAGAAATTTTTGGAAAATTCCGCAATGAATAAAGCCTGTCCTATGTCGTTGCAGACACGTAAAAGAGGTCATCGGATAAAATGAAGCAAAAGAAGAAAATCAGCTTTTCGAGATACCATAAACGGAATAACAGAAGACACGAAATAAGTCTGTTAAAAAATAATTCAACAGAATTTTTAGAAGCGAAATATCGATCACTTTAATGCAAATAATTATTAACTTCTTTCCGGATATTTCGGGTAAGATGTCTATCCTAAAGGGTTCCTCTCAGCCGCGAGACAAAGCTCACGTAACAATGACAACAACAAATAAGAAGAGATAAGGAGAACTACGAAGAACGCGAAAAGAAAGGACTTGATACCGTATTTAATCACTGGAATGACCGCATTTAACCCAGTTAGACCTAGAGCATAATTTACACGCAAAAATCCAAAAAGCTGATACATCGAACACGGACTATACACTGTATACGTAACTTCCTAAATTAAAATGACACGATTCAGACGAAATAAATATAGCAATAAGACAAAAATGAAAGCACCTAACCCTTTACACTCTCATATCTTCTCGTTGCAAAGAAACAGGAATTCGAATCTTTCCTTACATTTTTGTAAGCTTGCTGATACTTTTTACCCCAAAATAGAAAGAGAAAAGCACGTGTCTACGTGAGAAATGAACGCATAGAATTATTTCGTAGCATTATTTTATGATTAATTATTCTCACTATAGCTATCGTCTGCTATCCATTATTTAAAATATAACATTACAACAAATGGCGATCAAGGGTCACCTCAAAGGGTTAATAATAATAATATTAAAGACTCCAGTGCTTTCATACAGTCTGTTAAGAAACTTTCGGCCAGACCTCAAAGGGTTAATAATAATAATATTAAGGACTTCAGTATTTTCGTACAGTTAGTTAAGAAACTTTCGGCCTGGCCATCCTATACAAAATGAAAAAGGAAGGAAAAAATATGGGAACCTAGAACCCTCTACTTCTCCTATTACACGAGAACCGCAGAAACTCGCGTGTACCAAAGAACATTAAACCACGCTGTACCACGTTCCCGCGTTCGCGACCATATCCCCGCGTAAGATCGCAAATATTAAAGTCCGCCATAGCAGCGAGCCGCGTGTGGACAAATTTCGCCGTTGGTCGCCGTGGTAAAAATGCTGGGACACGAGTTTACAATAAGCTCGGTGTTTGCGCTGGGTATTGGCGTTTGTCATACAGATATTACATGGTCGACGAACCTTGAGAATTTCCTGGAAAGAACGTAACGCCTTGGCTCTACGTGGAACACGTCGTACCAAACGCGGTTCCAAACTCATTTCACGTACAGACCCGCTGATATCGCCGATATGAGCGCGGAATTTTATTCCCCATCGATGTCACGGAACCCTATCGACGTTTATAAACGTCACTTTTACGCTTGTGTTCCGCGCCGAGTACCGCCGAGAGTTCCTCAAACTTCTCACGAATCCGGAATCCTTGCATTTCAAAATTGCTCCATCGATTAACGAAATTTCGCGCCATTTTGGTACCTCGTGTTTATATTCATACTTTTGGAATTCTTTTTTTTGAGAAGAGTAGAATGAGGAAGATAACAGAATGAAGATGATTAAATGATCTTGGTGTACTGTTTGAATACTACACGAGTTTTGTTATTAATTTTAAATGGCGTCGAATTTTTCATATTTTCGTCAATTCGTTCGGATAATTCAGAAAAGAGTTCTTTTTCATAAGAAAATTCAAATTTGAATGCATGGAATTACATTTTTAATAATAACAGTAGTGTTGGAGGAATATTATTTATTTGACAAATGAAATGTTTCATTTGATGGTGAGCAAACCATGTCGATGTAATTCAGTCAATATTTACCGGCAATCATTATTTATTCTGGAATATAGGAAATGAAACTTCGCGAGAAAATTATTTATTTGTTGTACTTAGGATATTTTTGTATATTATTTATTTAACTGTCATATGTTAATAATAAAAGATTTTCAAATACGAATAACATCAACCGAGATAGGAAAGGATTTTTACAATTAATATGGCGTTGAATTAAAATGATAAAAATTAAAAATGAATCTAACCTTAGTTAAACAAAGGGAAGGTAAATAAAAGTAAGTGAGATAAAACAGGGTACTTAAGGGAATAATAGAAGCGACAAAACGTTGATCTATAAACTCCGAACACAATAAAACACGTTATCTCCGACAGTTTATATTTCTCCACGGTTAAACCTTTCCCATAAATAAATATCGATAAAAATCGAGCATTCTGCGGCAATTGAATCGAAGAGAGGAGTGGCATCGCCACGAATATTTCTCTTCTATCGACTACCTAAGGTCATAACGAAAGTTTAGCTGTCGCTTCTTAGGTGGCCTCTACCAAAGTCCGTCACGTACAACACGTGTACGTGCCCTGCGGATTTATTGCAGTCATACTTCGTGGTTTCGTCATAACTCCGCGGTGAGAACATGTCAGTTTCATGAAATTCGGTGGAAAGTACTTTCCCTTAGAGCTCGTGGAGTTCGACGTTTCCAATAACAAGTTTCCCACGACCCCTGCCGTAGAAGTTTATTCGCGAAACGTTATTCCTCGAATCGCCAATTATGAATATAAATCTTCTTTTTACCGAACAAAATTCAAAATAAAATCGAACTTGTAAGAAATCGATGAACGACGAACAAATAAAAATTAAACAAGCAAAAATATTCCATGTATGCTTCAAAATTGACAGTCCCCCCTAAATCTCTACATAAATGTACAATTAATAGAATATATATTAATAGAATATTAATTATAATAAATAGAATTAAAATAAAAAACGAGAATAAAGAAATTTCAGAAATTTCATGGAAGAAGAGAAGCATATCGTTATTTCCTAGTAGGAAAAGAATATCGTTTTTCTTAATAAAAAAAAAAAGGGAAAAAAGAGTTACACGTTGCCATTGATACTGATGAGCAATCATGTACACCTATCTCACTCGGTTACGTGAAACACGTAATTCAATAATTGGCTCACGTTACAGACTGTGGCGATAGCATCGATAGCCTTGATCGACACGATAAACGCGAACCCACCGTACTACGTGAAACCCATCGAGGACGAGAACGACTATGCTCGTGTCCTGGAGCTTTCGCTTTTGTTTTACGAGGCGCAACGATCGGGGAAGCTGCCGGAGAACAATCGAATCCCATGGAGAGGGGACTCAGCGCTAGACGATCGAGGTCTGAACGGGGAAGATTTGACAGGAGGCTACTACGATGGTAGTTAGAAACTATATACCAATTACAATAAATGAAAAAGATATTTGAACACATATATATACCTTGACCTCTATCTTCTACATTTCAAATAAATACACAATTAAAGAACATAGAGTCTACTATACTATGTCAGAGTATGGTTAAAACTTTGCACTCGAAGGCTTTTTCGCTGAATCGGATGTTCATAGATAGATCTCCGAAAATTTATGTTGATTTAGCGTACGATTAAATATCGTGATAGTGATTTTATGATTATAAACAATTTTAGCTGGCGATTTCGTGAAGTTCGGCTTCACAATGGCGTCGACGACCACACTGCTGGCATGGGGTGCCGTCAGTTGGCCAGAAGCTTACAACGCGGCTGGCCAACTAGACGAGCTTCGCGAAGCCATCAAATGGGCCACAGATTATTTCATCAAATGCCACGTGAGCGAGTACGTTTTTTACGGACAAGTTGGTGACTTTTCTCTGGACCATACTTTCTGGGGAAGGCCTGAAGAACTGAACACCACCAGACCTGCCTACAAAATCGATCCTGAACATCCTGGTACGACGATACGATATTTATTACCCCCTTTCGCGCTTTTACACGACTTTTCTTCATACGTTTTGTTCAGTTATGCGATCTGTTATTTTATTATATTTTTAAGAAGCTGCAAAATATTTTAATTCGCGAATCAATTTTTTTACGACCAAAGTACATCGCACTCTCTTTTTAATACGAGAAATATCATTCTTTGTTCGTCCATCGACTAGAATATAATCTTCGGCCACCTAGATACATACTTTCCAAGTAGATCTAATTATATAGATATTATTTAATTTTGAGAGCTTGATACTATGTGCAGAAAGAATCAAGGATTTTCCGGTTCCTTTTGGGGAAAATCTGCCTGAGATCCTGTATGTCACAGATATACTACTTGTTATTAACTTTGAATGAAACAGGGAACATAATGAGTGGGTTTCATGGGAGTTGCTAGTTTCGTGAGAGCAACCAGTGTAATGTGCATTTACCGAAAGTTCATAATTTTGCAGAAAACTTTCGTCAAACGTATATCACCGGAGTTGCGTTTCTCGTCGCTGTTCAACTTGTCTGACAGCGAAACATTCTGAAATATTTATTTAAACTGTACAGTGTGAATTTCTAAAGCCATATAAAATATCAAGCACGCCTATCTTTTTACATGGAAAATTGAATAGAAAATTTCCTCGTATTCTGATTTTGCCTCGCCTTTGAAATTTATGAAAGGGAGTAAACGAACCTGGTTGCCAATAATTACAGAACAGTGTGAAAATTTTGATATTATTTGTTCGACGCTATATCTTAGATCGAAGAATTAACAATTACCCAAAAAGTAACATTTTATTTAAAATATTTATTACTCGGGGTATCGTTAAGAATCTTATTAATTTCTTAATCTCGTTTCCTATTCTGTGCCATGCTCTTTCTAAGATTTCACCGTTTCGCGTCTCTTATATTTCTTCCTCCTTCGACTCTTAAATAATTCCATACGTGATCGATAAGATACAACTCGAACTGGCATTTACCGCAGTGCTTCGAACGAAGTTAGGAACCAAGGGAAACCATAAATAAACAACGCTACTAATATTTAAAAAATTCCAATAAATACTGCTCGAGTAAAAAGATACTTAGATCTACCATTCGATGATTTTCTAGATCGAAGACTATTTACAAGTACATTGCTATGCTTGCTAAACTACCGTGGTAATAATAGTAATACTCGCAATGTTTGCAGGCTCAGATCTGGCAGGCGAAACCGCGGCTGCCCTCGCGGCGTCCAGCATCGTCTTTCGAAACCACGACCCGGAATACAGTACCAAATGCTTGAAACACGCAAAGGAACTGTACAAGTTTGCCAGTAGATATCGAGGCCTTTATCACGAGGCGATCCGTGGAGCAGCTCAGTATTACGAAAGCACCGACTATGGCGACGAGTTAGCATGGGCAGCCGTGTGGTTGTTCAAGGCGACGAACGACACGATGTACCTCGAGGATGCCGAGCATCATTACCAGCATTTCCATCTCAAAGAAAGGCCGAACGAATTCTTTTACAACAAGAAGGTCGCTGGCGTTCAGGTGAATTCAATCAGGTCTCCCGAAGTAACGAGAAATGAGAGAATAGAAGAGAGATATTCCCTTTTTCTCTTAAATTATATTTTAATTGCAATATTATTTAATTATAATCAGCGAGGAATTCCTATTTTGACAAATTATTACAATTTTACTTTTCCATTTGTACTATTCTTTTCTCGCTTAACACTAGGTTTACGAACGTCACCTGTATACCTATTTCTAAGGACACCTGTCAAATTGACAGGTAACGGAAACCACCTGCCTTTTCTTTTTAACGATTAGTTTAATTTAAAAACAATTATACATTATATTAACAGTCTTAATATAAGTTAACTAAATCTGTTACCATCGTATAATTGGAGCAACCCTTCCGTCAAATTGACGGGTTTCGTAAATCTAGTGTTAAATTAGGACAAATTTATTCTAAACGTGGCTGTCTTAATAGAATTCGAGAAAAATGAATGAAATATTGATGTAGAATTAAAGAAGGAGGAATATTCTATACACGATGAATTAAGGTCGATGTTTTCGTTGGTTTGACAGGTTCTATTGGCCCAGATGACAGGACAGCCGGAATATCAGAACGCGGCGCGAGCTTTTTGCGATTTCTCGGTGCGCCAACAAAAACGTACACCGAAGGGATTACTCTATATCGACAAGTTCGGCACCCTCTGCCACGCGGCGAACGTCGCGTTCGTTTGCCTGGAGGCGGCCGACTCGCCCGATATCGGCGACCCGCAGGAATATCGTGAATTTGCGGAACAACAAATTTACTATATGCTGGGAGGGGGTGGTAAGCTTGCTATGATACACGACTTAGTAGAAAATTGTGCAGATCGACTCGACGAACCAGATCCTTGCTCCGCTTTACGGAAACACCCATATACCGATAAAAGCATAGAATGAAACAGAATAATAGCTTGGTTCAGTGGAACCTCGATTATCCATGCTCACCGAAACAGTATAAAATTAAAAAATAATATATTAGTAATTATGTCAATAAAATTGTTGGGTCCCGAACACTGTAAGGCCCGTTACGCTGTTGCGACAGTGCTGAAGGGATGAGGTTTAATCTAACATGATCGAAATTGCCTTGATTAGGTTTTTAAATGATCGAGTTGAATCTTGCGCAACTGTGTGATGTGTAAGTATAATCTTGATCGAATCTGATTGAACGTGGTGTATCTTGTGTTGATTATTGAGTTCGACCCCTGTGTCTCGGTGATTCTATAGCTTCGGGTGTGTCGTGAGTGATGGATGCGTGTTTTCCTATTGGTTGTGTATGTCTTGTTAGAGGTGTGTCGGCTTCGACGACTTTCGATGGTGGTGGATGTTTAACCCTTTCGCTATGGTGGGCCCCACCTAGAACGATGCACAAGGTGTAAACATTATGTGTGCGCAGTCTTTAGCATTCGGGACCAAGTCTTTTGAAAAAGAATAAAAAAAGAAAAAAGAAGATCCACCATCGCAATAGCGCTTGCAATTCTTTGCGAAGAGAGCTAAGTAGAACAATAGCACTTGCCTTAATTTTTGACACGATTTTGGTGGCCAGTGACTATAGTTACCAATTGTGCGAAAGTGGCATCTCATGGCCGGTGACTATAGTCATCCGTATTAGAGAAAGGATTAAACAAATTGTGACCGCTGTGCTCATCGTCTAAGGGTGATTTATTGACCCCTGCTAGGGACTGACAAGAGTGACAGCCGGGTGACCCTAGGGTCCCTGAGTCACTGAACCCTGGCAATAAAAGAATAAAAGTCTCCCACCTTGAAACAGAAGAAAAATAAAGAATTTATTGATATATAACTCGAGTTTATAGGAGTCTATCTCTAATTAAGCTATTATAATATAGACCTCGAAATTTGATTAGATTATATACCTATAGAAATTCACAAAAATAATTAAACATAAACACCTGAACCAACTTCCTCTTTATAATCGCAATTAACCAAAGCTCAGTTCCTATCTCAGGCAGGAGTTACGTGGTCGGCTGGGGCCGAAATCCTCCGAAGCAACCGCATCACGCTGCTTCATCCTGCCCAGACAGGCCAGCCATCTGCGGATGGCCCGAGTTCGACAAGGACGCTCCCAACCCTCAAATCCTGTATGGCGCCCTGGTCTCCGGACCCGACGAGGCGGACAAGTTCCACGACCATCGGGAGGATTACGTGTACACGGAAGTCACGTTGGATTACAATGCCGGATTCACGAGCGCGTTGGCCGGTTTGCTACAGCTGCGAGTGAAGAGCACCGCGTAACGACGCTTCCTCGTGTTTGGCCAAGGATCCAGGAACTACTTTGCTCTCTCAACTGGAGCAACTCGTCGAAACGGAGAGGGAAGACTTCGTCGTGATCTGTCTGTGAATCGTCAAATAAGAACGATTGGATTTACGATGAAGAATCTGTAGTCGGAGCTCGATGAAATTCTTTCGAGAGACTCGATAGAGGTTTGCCTCTGCGAGCTGATGGGAGTAGTTAGTCAAACGTTTTGATTTTTGTATCTCTCGAGTAAAGAGATCCCTGTACTCTGGTAATATTAACCCCTTGACTACGGCAAATTTTGATACGCAGCGGCCGGCAGGAATTGAGTTACGATGTGCGCCATTTTTGTGAAAACAAGCGCCCTCCATGTCATAAAGCCTAACTACGTCAAGCGTCTATAGGTGCCCTCTGTGTCACAAACGCAAAATTTCTAAGCGTTCATAGGTGCCCTCCGTGCCACCAACGCAAAATTTCTAAATGTCCTTAGGCGCCCTCTGTGTCACAAACGCAAAATTTCTAAGCGCCCATAAGGGCCCACAGTAGTCAAAGGGTTAAAGCAATTTGGCAGAGAAGGCGACTTATTCTCAATAAGAGTATTTATGGTGACTATGAATCGGGGGTTCGGGGGGTTCGAATAGATAGTCGCGGCCATGATCGATGCGTCGTTTCTCTTCGGATTGGATAGATATTTTATTATACACTTGAGGGTTTGACGAAGTTGGATGGAGTTTAATTGCAACTGATGTAACGTTTGTTGATGCGAGAATGAAATTTTGTTCCTCATGGACGTATATAGGATTTTATCGAACAGATGTCTAGTTGATTGTGGCTTTAACAGACCGACTCGATGATGTATATATAAGGGTTGCATAAGGGTTGATGGATGTAAGGAGTCTGGTCCTTTAACGAAGAGTAATATACGTTCTAAAATTAACACGATTGAAGGTATTACTCGGTTATATCGTACGAACTTGAGAACGAATTAAGGTACCGTAGGTATGTATATTTTTTTGAAAACTAGGCGAAGAGTTTATTTAACGCGTTTCCTAGAGATGTAAGTGCAATCGGTTATTCGAATTGAATAATTTAAATAATTTGCTCCTACTGTACATAACACGAAGCAAATGTCGAAAATTAATTTCCTCGTCTTATTTAATAATTTTATACACATAGTGTATCATAAACTGTACACGTCGTAATGTCACGTTAGGGTATGAAGAAATTTATACGTCTTCGATTTCTCTGTTTATCTTCGACACTGTAATTCATTTCCCGATAAATACATATTATTATTGTTTTTATTATTATCCTTCGATTAAGACGAGCTTACTACGATAGCTACGAATATCCATGCGATTAGAGAGCGATATAAACGAAGAACAAAGTATAATTGTTCCTGTTATAAGCAAGATAATGTTTAATGTGTATTATCTTAACTATCTGACCATGCATAATTTATATGCTTCCCAGTATGCTAGACCAATGTAATATTTTTATGCAGTGAACACACATTTTCCAATACTGTTAGAAATAAATGTTCGAATATTTTCCATAATTTTTCAATACCTAGCAAATTTCATTTCATTTCCTCCCGCACTGTAATACCAATAAACATCCTAAATAATAATTCATAAGGTACTACGATACAGATATCGCTATAAAAAATATAATTAATATTATATCGCATAATTCTTTAGTTCAGTTGGAAACCTAACTAATAATTAAGCTAAATAAATTATTTGGAATTATTATAAGACTGCATAAGTGAAGTGCAATGATTAGAGTGATCTCGTGACTCTAGAGCAGGAAAAATCGAGATCTCAAGATCTCTAGGTCTCCTGAGGAAGGATGCACGACCTTAGGACCTTAGAAGATCGAGATCCCATCGGTCTTCGAGTGCTCTGAGAGAAATTTCACTTTGGCCACGGAAGTTATGCTCTTCGATTCCTTCGATGGTTCAAGGTGGTTCAATTTTCCGATGGCCTGAAGCTGGGGAATAACCCTTATTCCTTCAGTGACCCGAGAGTCATTCCACGACCTCGAGGCTCGAAGATTCAACATCCCAACACCCTTGGGTGCTCTGAACGGAATTCCATGGTATACAGCTATCCCTTCTATTCTGGAGTAATATTTGCACGAACAAGAATCGATAAGTTACCCCTTCCCCTGTAATCTGCTATAACACGCTGGAATTTCGAAATTTTCCGCATGAGAAAAATGAATATTCTAGGAATTTTTTTGAAAAGAAAGAAAAAAAGAGCGAAGTAGAGCTTGGGATTATATATGTGTCTAATATAGAGGATATCACACAGACATTACACAGTTCTAACAGAGAAATGCTTCACCTCTGTTACAGTTCAACAGAGTATTACCACGAGCTTGTTCACGACTGAGTCTTTAAGGTCACTTCTAAACTGACTCTAGGTTCACTGCACTGAGTCAACTCCAGGACCACTCTCAATAATAGGAATGAGATAAATTATTGATTCAAAGACCAAAGTTATTAATTCCAGTTTCTGAATTCTTTTAAATTTTTCCTGCTAGGTAAGGTCGACCTAGACAGGTCTTAATTTCGTGTAAATCAATCTTAAACTAGATAAATGTACTAGATAAATGTACATAATACAAGAGAAAATTTGCAATTGCAGAGAAATCTCATTCCTGTTTTATTCCTTTTCGTATTTTATTTGGATCTATTTACCAATTTTCTGGAGGTACTGTAAAATTGTTGATATATTTTAAATAACATTTATAAATTTTTACCCGGACGATGTGAAATATTTTTGGTATTTTGCGAGGAAAACAATGATCGGTCATTGTTATACGAATCGAGTGAATACACTCTTCTGACCGATTGTTCTGTTAGGTCTCCAGTTACGAGGCTTATATCGAAACACGATTTTTCCATATCACTTGCGTCAGCTGCTTCGCTTCAGGTGCAGTCACCATTCAACGACGTTCGATATCATGTTCCTAACGTTATGGAACCGAAGTGTGTCGTATTCATGTGTACTACACTATTTGCTCTGTTGCTATTGATCACCGGGATTCGTCCTCAGAATTTCGACGACAGAGGTTGGTATATTTGCTTCAACAAGATTTATCAAAATCTTCATACTCCTCTATGCGTAACAACTGGCAAACTAATAAACATTTCATGGTAGCCATTCTAAAATGTAATATATTTTGTCGTAAACCCTCTTACTAGCATGTGATAAACCCTGCGACTACCAAATCAGTCGAAATGACTGTATAAAAATTTTCTAATTTCACAGTTACTAAAAATATGCATGTGAAATTTGAAAAATTATTAAATTTTCGAACGATAAATATTATTGAAGAATTTAACAAATTTTTATATCGTCATTGCACGTGGTATGCTTAGAAGACAGAAAAATCGAGGAATTATTAATATAATATTTATAATATTCAATTGGTAACCTATTTTATATTCGACTGCAGAAACTATCGATGGAAACAATCACAAAGGGTGTGCATACATGCATTGCGAGGGGAATGATGTCTGCGTACACAGGAAATTCCGATGCAAAGACCCCCCATGCCCCAGCATGCTGTTCTGCGCCAAATCTCGTACGGGTGAGTGTCTCGATGATCACCCTCGTTGAAATTTAATTGTGCTGCGAGACGAAGCTCACAAAGAACGCGATTAACCGTGATATAATTCTGTATCGCATAAACGAGCTGAAACAGTGCTCAAGTTGTACAACTATTCGCGTTCAGCTGTTGCTTTGAACAGGCATACGGTAGATTTCGAGTTATCCGACACAAAGGAGAAATGAAATTCCAGAATGATATACATTTCTCAAGGACTACCGAAAGCTAGCTCTTTGTCTATATCGTGGAATTTTCATTTACAACGAAAATTTACAATTTCAAGCGAGAAAACAAACATGTATCTAATTTCTAATAACGTTCACTCATTTGGTTTCGTAGGAATGTTATTTTAATTATGAATAAATAATTTGCGAAATTTGATGTCCTTGTCAGAACGTAACGAATCTATTGTGGTTGATAATCGATGTTAAATTTGTCTTTTAAGAATCTATAAAGGGTCCCTCCACCTGTGACAATGTACAGTGCACCAATGGATACGTGTGTATGTTGAAGGTTCGACGTTGTCATTGGGACGCAAGTGAGTGCATTATAAATTACAGATTATTTTCTGAATATAGAAACAGAATTAACTATAAATGGAAGAAATTTATCGGTGGAAATGTTTATAATTCTGTAATAAGATGACTATTTCCCAAGTAGACACTCAATAATTTCGCTACCACTAGAGTTTAAGTAAAAATATAAATATTGCGTTATTCATAAAAGCCAAATAAATTTATTAAAAATAATTAAGAAAATTAAATGAGTATACGTACTTGTTGATAAGGAATTCCGTATTAATCAGAATGCGAGCAACAGATAGCAAGATGCGTGTCCCGAAAGGAATACCACGAGGGGCCCGCTTCCTGTGCAGGGTTCAAGTGCCCTCGAGGAAACCACTGCATCCTCCGGGAGTCGTTCTGCGCCAGTCCACCATGTAAATTGTTAAGAAGCTGCGGGAAGAACAAAGGTTCACGTTGTACCTGACCTCCATGTTCTTAAAGATTTATGAATATTTTATAATATTCTGAAAATTCCTTTCTCGTCCATATCATACGCGAATATTACTATAATATATAAATTAATTAGAGGCTAATAATTGCAGACAAATAAGAACAAGAAAATTCTGTGAAATTTATCAATTGCAAATATCGATAATTAAAAGTAGTAAAAATATTTTAAATATTCCTATATAATTAATTTTATAGTTACGTCATATCCTTTCACAAAAGAACCAAATACAACAGAATACTCTTGACCAAAGTAACTCAAATCGATAAAATCCTGGTCAAATACAAATTATTTTTTAACTTTCTTGATAACGATTAGTCATTGCAAATGACTATTCCTGCAGAGGTGAATCTGTGGTTTGGAAGATGTCGAAATCTCGGTTGTCCATCAGAGTACCAATGCTTCCTACGAAGACCAGAAAATAACTGCACGAATCCACCATGCAAACATACACCGGATTGCATAATTACGAGAGGTAAAAATTAAGGCGAATTAGTACGTTTCGCGTGCAGATTGCGGTTAATTATAATTAATCATTCTGCATAAACTGCGAAGAAAGTTGCATTTAATTTGACGTGACGAGCGTAATTCGCATAACAACAACGCGATTTGTTACTCCTGTGTAATCTTTCAGAGAACGAAGTGACAAATGAACATTGTCGTGGATGGATGTGCCCAAGAATGCAAACGTGTGCAGCAGAAATTCTAGGTACCTGCGAAGCGAATGAGTGTAATATTAAGAGAACTTGTCACGAGGTGCACGTGATAGCAGCAAATGATTCTTCATCGTTCTCGAGGAGATCCTTGAAGAATAAGGACGAAATACCTGGAACTGATACCGAGGTGCCTTTACTTCCCTAACGAATAGGATTGCTCTCGGATATTAAATGAAAATGTTATCTTTTTCCTTTTTCCCCCCGGTATTATGTGAATCGTGCTTTAAACAGACAGCACTGTAATCATGAAAGTTTAAAATGACTGGAATAAATCAATTTTAGTTGAAACTGGTTCAATGAAAATATGAGGTAATTTATTTTGAATGAAAGTAAGGCGGTAAATAAATTAAATTGTTCAAAATAATAATTTAAGTGAGTTATCTGTCTGAAAAATGAACGTTAGTTCAAAGTTACAAGTCTCGTTTTTAATACGATAGATAAATTAGTGAAATTAATTCTTCTCCCGTTATTTTGCGAATTTTATAAGTTAAATATGTAATTTTTACATTGTATGATTTTACTTTGTTAATTATTGATTTTTATAGTCGAATTAATTAAGGAAATTTAAGATGGAATTTTAACTGGAACAAATTTTATTATAGGCATCTAAGAACAACCATCAGGGAAATGAACTGGAAGGAACAGAGTGAGTTCTAATATTTTTCCATTATTTTTGTGGAATAAATTGCGAAATAAAAGATATTTCTTTAAATTCTAAGAAAGTTTCCGTACATTTTTGCACGTGTGTATAAACTAATATTACTTATTTGAATGTCGAGCACTATGCAGAATGCCTCACACATGGCTGGATCACTTAAAATCGAAAACTGAATTAGACACATTCGAGCTCTGGATAAAAACTGCAGAGGGACAGAAGGATTTTAAGGTATGATCCTTAGATAAATTATTTCTTCACAGAACTCCTAATAAAATAAAAAATTTCAATTACACAGTAGAATATAAATTTCACCAATCTCATTCCTGTAAGAAAATATCGGATTCTCAAATTTTTAAAATTACAAATTTACGAATCTCCTGATATTTAAATTTCAAAATTTCGAAGATCAATACCATCTGCGTAAACTATCACCCCTTCCAGCAAAACTCGTGAAAATACGCCGAGTAGCAAAACGATTTAGTAGATCCAACTGTGATTAAAATTTACTGTGATATGACCGTGACGAGACATAAAAGCACATCCTTTGCTTGCCATTTATCGGACATCAAAGTCACGACGATTCCTCCGAGTCTCGCGGAACCCAGCGTTTCTGGGGCTCTTCACGTTTCCCGATAAAAGCTCTCCAGCATCCGTTATTTCCAGCAATTTCAAGATTGGCTTCGATCTATCAAGGACATACCCGGCTCCGGTGCGTACAGTGACTGGCTGGAGGAACTTCTGTCATCTCGCGGCGAGGAGTTTCGAAAATGGCTGCGAGCGTCACATGGCAAACCCGACGCGGAGGAATCGACATTTCCGGTAGAAGAACGATCGCGTACCACGTCGAAAAATCCATACCCGGTCCATCGTGATACAGGGGTAAGTAGAAGATGAAATTTTAATCGAAAGTCAGACGAATTGGACGAATCACTCGTGGTTATTTATGGCTACGTTGACAGCGGAGAGACTCGTGCATATTACGAAAATGGATCGCCGAGATTGAGTTGCGTAAGTTCGATGGGGTGAATGTGATTCGTAGCACACGCGACATGTACGTGTACAGAGTGAGATTAATGTTCGCGATAAAACTAAAGAGAAATTATCGGGCAAAATGGAGGGTGAAATGGGGTCGGACTGAAAATTAAGCAAACTAACTGTGGAGTAGTAAGTTTGTGGTCATGCTGGGTCGCAGTTGGGTATTAATCAGGTGTTTCTTGATGCTGGGACTGTCAGCTAGTCGAAATGACTGGTTTTGTTTTCGTGATTACTGAAAATATATAGCTGCTTTTGGAGAAATTAATTTTTACTTTTATATTGACGATGAAAATTTATTTTCAGTGTCGACTGTACTAAATAATTTATGTACACGATATAAGTCGATAGTTATAGCGTTAAAAATGCTCCACGGCTTGAATTCTCAGATAGACTTAATTCTCGAATCTTAACTCTGGTTCTTAATCCACAGTTGTTAAATCTCAACTAACTCGATATTTTTCTGACTAGATTATTTTCTTTTCACTCTGTACAACCACTTCAAAAAGACGTTCAAGCACATCTAGCTAAAAGCTTGGATGCATCCTTCGTTCACGCGATAATCTTGAGCACCTGGTCCAGCCCCTCTTCTTTCACACCCCTAACACTCTGAGCCAAGCACTCTTCATTCGCACATCTATTTCTTTAAGCACAAACACTTTTCCTTTGATCAATATAAGTCCTGACACTCCAATAATTTATCATCTTATATTTTCTATACTAATTTATTAGAGCATTCTATACTAAATTATTTAATATTTCAATAATTAATTACACTCTCTATACTAATTTGTCTATTATTTCAATAATTTATCTTATACTTAATCGAATTGACAATAGAGTGTAATGGAAAGTCGACTATTTTGAATTTTAATTTTATCACCAAATTTTTTATAATAGGTCATCAGATTTGCTATAATTTTTGCGGATGATGCGACTTAACTAATAATTAACTTGAATATATAAAAATTAAGTTCGATAGCTAGTGAAATTGTTTATTTACAGAATGTACATTCAACAGACGATTTTAGTGAAAGGATGGAAGAAATTGGGTCTCTTCTGAGGGAAAAGAACTTGACGAATATCCTAGAGAAGATCTTCGTTCCAAGTAGGACTTTGTTACCATCGTACATCGTTTTGGAAACCGATGTTCTGAATAATCTAAGAGATTCCAATTCTCTGTTTCTCAATTACCTTCTGAAGTACCCTTTTTATATAGGAAATCAATTTTTCCCGCTACAATCACCAAGAATCGAGGATGATCAACAGTTCTTAGTAGTTCCCGTGAAGAACATGAAGGAATTAGCTAATTCTCAAATTATCAACTATGATCCTGACATGCAAGATCATCGTGGAGTAATTAAGGAAAATGAGAGAACATCTGGGAAACAGGATAATCTCTCTCTGGTATGTATCTATTTATTAAGTCATTCTTGATGAGAAGAAACCTTGATCTTTTTATTACTCAATTTTTTTTTATTCCTAAAATAATTCCATATTTCGATTTCATAAATTTTAATTAAACATTGTTCTCAGAATATTTTCAACAGCAATTATACATTTTTCCCCGAATGTTATTAATTTCAGTCGGACATCGTGCTCCGATTACCTCGAATTTTAATCAAAATCGTTTGGACGTGATTCGAAATTTAATTCAACAAAAATTAATCGAGATCAACGAAAATGACGTTTTAAAAAATCAGTAATTATGTTAAATTAATAATAAATTAATATCTTCGGTATCGAATGTTTGAAACTTAAAACGTGCATTAATTAAAATTGTCTCCTAATCAATACGTAATTGTTCCCTAAGAATGTTCCAGAGGAGCAGAGGAATTTATCGTCAACCAAAGACGAGCTATCGTCTTTGTGGACTGGATTGCACGAAGATTTTGAGAAGAAGTTACCTAAGAAAGAAGTGCATTCTGTTGAAGATTCTATTGGTCTTTCGGGAGACAAAAGGTTGATGGGTAGGGAGCAGCACTTTGACGACATCTCTGTTGATTTGTTGGAGAAGTTCCTTAAGTCTATGCAGTTCGCTCCGATTGAAAACGCGCCACAGACTTTTGATGAGAAACCTATTGAAGGATATCGCGAAGACGTAAGTTTTATAGGGCTTCGGTATGATCGGAGGAAAGTAAGTTTCCCCGAGGAAGAAACCGTTCTTTACTCGTGGAAGAATACGTGTAGCAAAGCTGAAAAGGAGTCCAGAGAGTCGAACAATTACGAAATCCTTTTCAAATCCTTTTCAAATCCTTTTCAAATCCTTTTCAAATCCTTTACTTTCTTCCAATTTAATATACTTATCAACAAAATTTAGTCGTATCCCTAATTTTATTGCTTTATTATTATTTTCTGCAATGAAAGCTATACATTAGAAATTATTTTATTTTAATTATTATATATTAAAAATTATTTACGAATTTTATTTAATAATTGACGAATGTCATTGGCAAGTTTCATTCGTTTAGAATGCAGCTGATGCTCCACGAAACGAGGAACATGATCGAAAATTTGAATGGAGCTCGATGGATCATAGCCAGGATGCCGAAGATATATCTAGAAATATTAATTTCGAAGATAGCATAAATCAGTTTCCATCTCTCAACGATGATAATGGGAATTTCTCGAATAATCTCGAGTCAGGAATTGGACTGCTCTCTGATAGATCAGGTGAGTTTCCTTCGGTTACTATGATTTACGTCAGTGCGAATCTTGAATAACAATTACAGCGTTCTGTGTCTCTAATCTCAAACTGAAATTCAAACTGAATTGCAATGTAAGAATCACTATCTTTGGGTAGTCGTCCAAGTGGAATGCTTACTGTTAACTTTTCATTCATCTCTTTAAGGTTATACACATATCCCTAAATCTGCATATGTACATACAAAAGGTCCTATATGAGCGTCTTACAAATGGCATATTATATATGTGGGGTATCCCAGAAACGGTAGTACAACCGGGAAGAGAGTAATTTTACGTGAAAAAGCAAATCTAAAATGAAGAATAAAATTTTTTCATTCGAAGCTTCGTTGTTTAGAAAATCGACTTTGAATATTCAGTGAGCACGCGGCTTAAGTGGGTGAACCACTATACCAGCGTACTCAGTGAATATTTAAGGTCGATTTTCTAGACGACGAAGCTTCCAATGAAAAATTTTTATTCTTTATTTTCGATTTGCTTTTTCACGTAGAATCACCCCCTCTTCGGTTCTATCACCTATGCTAATGTATTGATGATTTATCCATCCAAACCATAGCTAAGTGCACGTGTACTGGATGAATATTCAAAGTCGATTTTCTCGATAACGAAACTTCGAATGAAAAATTTTTATTCTTTATTTTCGATTTGTTTTTCACCTAGAATCACCCTTTGCTCAGTTATTCTACTATTGCTGGGATACTTATACCATTATCATTACATAATTATTACACTACCGTTATGGGACTGCTGTATATACTTTCAAAAAATTCCTCTGATACTTTAATTCCGATTTAAACTTGCTACATCTAAAAAATTCCTCTACTATGATTCCTCGACTATGATTGCCCTCTTTTTGTATTATTTCGTTGGTCGAATTAACAAACGAGCTGTTGGAAGCCACGAATTCTCGCAGATTTCGATCGCGATCGACGTATCGTCGTTTAATTGAGATCGATCGTGGAAAAACATCGACAAAGTGATTTATCGTTCGCCATGTTACTCGTCGCGGATCGTTAATTAAGGGAACCCAGCGACGTTAGCTTAATGTTTGGAGTTTAGGAGCAGTCGTGGACCATTGGCGATACGACAGGGGGGAAAAGCGAGAAATGGATCACTGACGACCGATCTCCGGGGAAAAGTTGGCTGAAAACTCGATTTGTCCAGGGCGATTGTTTTAATTAGCGACGTATATGACGTCGTTACGTTGCTTCACTTTCATTTAGCTTCTATTCTAACTACACGGAATCGATTCAATTCGGAATTTTTAGAAAGTCTCGATCGATGATGTAAAGGTGTGATCCTTCTTTTGGTTACTGGTTCAGTTCATTTTTCCATTGATCAGGTTACAAATGAGAAGTAGGTTAAGAGTTTATTATGTTAAGAATGTAGGAAGAAGAGTTTTGTAAGACGTTTTGTAAGCTGTCACGTCGAGGGCTATTTTCACCCCTTTATATGGATAATTGCAGATTAAGGAGAAGTACGTGTTAAATATCTTTTTGTCGACTTTCCTTTGGACAAGAATTGCCATAATTAGTGTCTATAGATTCCGTATATTTCGAAGAAATTAATTTGCTAAGAATTATCTTTTTGTACATATTAAAAAAATTAGTTTAAAGATTCCTTTATTAATATTTATATGAATAAATACCGAATTAATTTTTATTCAGGAAACAATAAAAATCGTATTAATAACAATTTAGTAAAATCTTTTTATTTTCACAGATGAAAGTTGAGATTCTAGATATTAATTATTTGACTTTGATATAACGATATTTAAGTTTGAAATTTTTATAGTTTATTATCACAAAGTATTAGAGTATCGCCATGTTGAAAATTTTAATAAAAAAATTTGAATGAAAATTAATTCGATTAAATATTATTGAAATACTCGTAAAAAGTTTAAGAAATGTAAACTCGTGTATAGACAAAGGAAGGCACACCCAAGTTTCTCGTTAAGAGCTAACTCGTTCGTCGAAGTCTATCAACTGAAGACCATGAAGTGGTTGCGTAACATTTCGTAAATTATTAAGAATCGCTGAGTTGGATAATAGCGGCCTTGCTTGTTTTAAAGATGCAATTTTGTAGATTCATCAGGAGCACCACGCTCATTGTTATCTCGCTATTATCGTTAACTGGAAGCTAAAATCTGCACTCCTGCACCCATAAAAGTAACTGCAACTCTTTGCCAGCCGTACGTTGCCTTTATCCTCCACTGCAAACCAACGTTTTAAAAATAAAACCAACGAAACTCGGATTCTCACAATAGAATTTGCGCAAAGCTTTTGGATCGAGTCCATAACTGTGTCTCGATGGTGTGTGTTTCGAAATATTTCGAAATTCTATCAGTACTGCAATTATTTTTACTCTTTTGACCCGCAAATGCTATACCTTCGTTAAATGCTCATCCATTGGGTAAAAAATTTTTTAATTTAAAATAACCTTTAGAATATAAGCTACAATATAATAATAAGCTATTCCACGTTTCGTGCCCTTTGTATTGTTCTTTGTATATACATCTAGCCTTTCGTTTAGAAATAACACAACCCGGGAACTTCTTGATTATCATAGGTCAAGGCTCGCTTTGTAAAATCAACAATATTGGATCAACCAACGAATTCTTGCAAAATTATGGTAGCATATGCAATAAAGGACAATTGTAAAATTAATAATCGATTGCGAAGCTCTAGAGAGACGTTCGTTTCAGGTAACACTGGATCCCTCGATCATTCCGATCGATCGATGGATACTCATTCAGAATTACCACGGCAACAACCTGACGATGCGAGCGATGACGAAATGGATTTGAATCTTTTCTTCGAGATGAAC
The DNA here is from genome assembly GCF_001483705.2 of Eufriesea mexicana. Taxonomy (NCBI): domain Eukaryota; kingdom Metazoa; phylum Arthropoda; class Insecta; order Hymenoptera; family Apidae; genus Eufriesea; species Eufriesea mexicana. The sequence continues at coordinate 131,685 of NW_016908331.1, read as the reverse complement.
AGAGACAGTCTCCTACCGTACATACAAATTCTGATGGAAGCTATGAACGAGGAGAATAATCCTCTTAGTCAAGATACAGATCCGAATTCCGACGAAAGTTCAGCGAAATCGTCTGTTCTAAACAGAGTTATCATTGGAGTAAATAAAGAATTTTCAGCCGAATCTAAGTCTCCGAAGATAGAACCAAGTAATACTTTCGTAGACGAAGCTTTAAATGACAACAAAAATTTTTGTGATCCACGAAAATCAATTTCTAAGAACGAAAAATTCGAAAAGATTCCTAAAAACAAATTGGAAGCAATTTTGTCGAATTTAGAGTCGCACAAGGTTTGTATCTTTAATTGATAATTCTAATTTTTCAAGTTTAAGAAAAAGGAATATTTTAATTTCTTTTTATTTAATTTTTAATTATAATATTTTTATTTAATTTAAAGCAATTTTCCGACTAATAATTCTAATCTTTCAAAATTAAGAAAGGAATACTTTTATTTTCTTTTATTTCATTTTTAATAATATTTTTATTTCATTATTTCATCTATTTACTATTTTAATTATTTGTTTATACTGTTGATAGTTATTTGTTTTACTGACATGAGACTTAATTATATTTTTAAACAAGTATAAAGAGAATTGAGTACTTTTCCTTTTCTCTTCTTCTCCTTTCTTTAATAGATGATGTTAGTTAATAAGGTAGCTGAAAGTTTCGAAGTCGCTAGATGCGTGATGTTACAACGTTTTATCTCATTGTAATTTCTTCGCGAAAGATAAACTGGTTTTTTTTAATTTCTCCATCAGGGAAGAGAATTGAGGACACCAGAAGTAATTCATGCAAACGAGGAATCCACTGTTCGTTCCTTTTATAATCTACCTAGTTACGGTGCTAGCAGTGGTGACATTGCTCTTCGGGATTACATCTACGATGAATACAATCGCACGAAACGCGAAGATGAAGATGTAAAGTCGATTGAGAATAATCATAGTTAATATTACTCAATCGCAAGATTTCCTGTATGAAAAATGCTAATAAATGTATAAAATACCAATAGCCAATAGCAATAATAAATACATAAACATACGTAACACGAGAGAAATGTGTAAAATCTTATTTTCAAGCATTGAATTTTAAATTTCAGATCCTGATTTTACAAAATTTTTTAAATTTAAATAATGCTTTCTTCGTCGTTTAAATATTTGTTATTATTTATATGAAGATTTACATGATGATTATTTTTTATAAAATATTATATATATAACCTTGCAGATGTACCTAACACTAAAGCTACCAAAGTAGTCCTTGCGACTGGTTTCAGACGTTTTGTTCCTGCTATTACTGGAAATACAGGTATTTCTGGAAAAAGGAATGCAGCCTTTTAATGTAGACCCGTAAATATAGAAACGTAATTATAAATACCTATTTATTTTAGTTACTCTTCGTTAATCATCCCTACCCATCCATGCTATACTTAGAATTGGTAAATCAAATTATTAAAATGATAAATATCGTTCATAGACTTAATTCGTCAAACATTGTAATTACCTTCATTGAGACTAAAAATTCCTGATCTCCTACGAACACATCTATCCTTCATAATTCGAATTTTATTTCCACAGAAAATGAAAAAAGTCTTAGTTAACAAGTTTCTCATTTACATCACAAAACGTGAAACTGGTCGTTAGCATACATACGCTGAGAACCAGCACGGTGGCGTGAAAAATAAAATATAATAGCAGGGTGACAACAAAATCGAATGAGATTTGCCAAGCATAAATACACGGATATCTAACTCCTACGTCACGAAGTGTCGTTGAGAGAGTAAAATGGTAATAATGTAACATACTTTCGACGAACACACTTTTTATCTTTTTCTGGACTATCTGAACATTCAAGTACTCTAATTTAATCGAAAATAAGTACCTAGAAGTAGCCTCTCGACATGCATCGAGTCACTTGGCAAGCAATAAAGAACACGGACCTTTGAAAAGGCGATGGCTGCCCTAATTCAATCGAATCGAACGTTCTTGCGACACGAAATCTCCATTCCGATCTCCAGGTTTCTATTACGATTAAACACACCCACCGACGATAAGTCATTTACATTACAGTGGAAACCGAGTTCATTACTTCGTTATGTTCTCATTGTCCGTACACGATTGCACCTTTTACGATGATAATGGTACCGTATCGAATAGCAAAGTACACTTTGTACATAATTTGTTGGGAGATCATTCGTGCCTGAAATTCAAATTTATTTAGACTGATTTTTGGTTAATAAGAAGTATTAACAGTACTCCATTTATCTTTAGTTATTAGGAATAATAGTGATACTAAAATATCAAAATATCAAATGATTAATAGTGTGTCCCAGATAATTTAGCTTTCTAGTTTTGAACGAGGAAAATGGAAACGAGGAAAATAACAGTAGAAATATTTACTTCATGCCAGTATTAATGTGACAGTATTGTCTACTATATTTTAGTATTATTCTAATATAGGGCTTCTCAACGAAAATCATCCAATGAGGAAATTAGGGGATCATGAACTTCATGAAAACTTCAAAAATGACCAGCCCTATTTTGATTAATTAATTTTGTTTCATAGGTGTAATTCGACCTTTTGTGAATATGAAGAAAGTAGATAAAGGGAGCCATTGAAAATGCTGATGTCCACAGAGGAATCATAAGCCAAAAGAATAAATTTATCTAATAAATTCGTCCCCTGAAATATGAACATGTATTCGCGAATCACCCTCTATAATAAAATTATCATAATATTACCATAAGATATACAGTCTAACATAATTACTCCGTATAAATGCAACGTTTTCAGAAATAACATACATTATTCATCAGACCTAGCACTGAGAAGTGTCATCGATTGGTCAATCTCGTTGAAAGTGTTGGCCGAAATGAATCACGAAAAACGTAAAGAAGCTTTACATAAGTCCTCGAATACATTTCCAAGCTGTCATTAATCTCCTGTCATTAAGTTCCTCGTGTTACACATCCACGTTTGCGGGAATTACTTTCTTTTAGATCCCTGTCGTTACATTCCAAGAAAAACAGGACTTGCTTGAACGAAGGCGCGCGAACGAATGGATTCGTCAATAATTACGGATAATTGTTGCTATTACTGCAAATGATACTTAAATGGAGCGTTTAGCAAATTTTTCGGAATACCATTACGCTTGTTTCGTTTGAAAAACGGAAATCGATGCGAAATTTTTCGAATGCTGTCGATTACTCTGGAAGATTTTCTTGCAATGATCTTTTTGCGTACTTTTCTTCGGTGATTAAATAGATTAAAATCCATTCGATGAAACTCATCGCCAAAAATATTTCCTACAGTGGACGATGGTTAAGGAAATGTTCAACGCGCCATTTAAGCGAACCATTTGTAATGTAAATTCGACAAGTGCAGTGAATGAATCAGAATCACAAAGAGAAAAATAAACTGCCAACAGAAGCCAATGAGAAGATGTGTTTATTACACGTGAATCAGGGATTGCAGAAGTAATCAGTGACACATAATTAAATATATTCCGGAAACAGTGCAATTTGAAAGAAATAACAAATTACGATGATGAGTTAGTGGTTTCAATGTTTAGGAAAATTATACTGGAAAAAATGACGTAGTTTGAAATATGGGTTATATAGACTGGAAACAGATACGTCAAGAAAAGCTGCATATTAATATTATTATATACATGTATTTAAATAATTACTATTTAGATACATACCTTAAGCAAATTGACAAATATTCCTTTAACGATACCAATTTTGCCAGCATCTTTTTCTTCAATAATTGGCACAATTTTATTCCATAAAAATAGCGAATAAATATCTCGTTACCCTAAAATGTTCATAAATTTTGTGTCATAATTTTATAATTATCTATAGAATTGCTATTTAAATACATACCTTAAGCAAATTGACAAATATTCCTTTGACGACATTAATTTTTCCAGCATCTTTTTCTTCAATAATTGGCGCAGTTTTATTCCATAAAAATATCCAATGAATATCTCGTTATCCTAAAATGTTCATAAATTTAGTGTTATAATTTAATAATTGTCTATAGAATTACTGTTTAAATACTTACCTTAAGCAAGTTGACAAATATTCCTTTAAGGATACCAATTTTTCCAGAATCTTTTTCTTCAATAATTGACGCAATTTTATTCCATAAAAATATCCAATGAATATCTCGTTATCCTAAAATGATCATAAATTTTGTGTCATAATTTAATCATTGTTTATAGGAAAGAAACTTACCTTGCCAATCCTCGACTCGTTCAAATTGAATGCACACTTTTCCCTTTCTTTGATTATGCTCCCCTAATGCAATTACTGTTACAAAAATGAAAAATGTATCAACGTATTCGGAACTTTCCATTCTCGCATTATATTAATATTAGAAATATCAATGAATAATAGGAGATAATGTGAAAATATCGTCGAGTCACGATTTGTCGATGCAGTTATTTTGTTCGGCTAATCCTCGACTCATTCTAAGCTAGTGACGATGCTTATAGATAAAGCATTATTATACAAATCGAAATGGTTGATGAAACATAATGCAACCGATAGGTGAAATGCGATTTTACATGTAGATATCAACGCGTAACTGTCAATTAAAAGTTAAATCTGTTACGTAATTGGAATTTCAATTAATTAAAGGTTTGGATATGTACGTCCCAATTAATGATACGTTTTAATTAATCTGAAACTGTTGTGCAAGATATAACGAATATCGCGATGCTCGTTGATTTTATAAAAATTCGTCAAGCGCATTTCATATTGATGTAAAATGTCATACACGTACGTATATGTATGTGCAGAGAAAAAATTGATAAGAGCCCTTTTCCCAAATACTTGAAAAAAAAATTTTTGATGAAAAATTATACGAAAAGTTATTTAGGAATTATTAAATTATTAAAGGAATATTTGAAGATGAATATAAAACATAAAAAGAGAGGAACGTGTTTGGAATTAAATTACAAACTTTGTTCAAAAATAAATGTATGAAATTATATTTATAAATCAAATCCAATTAAATGCAAAAATTTCTTTCCACAGTGATATTTAATTATTTTAATGATTGAATCTAAAATTCTTCCATAACATAATCCAAAATTCCGTTCAAAAACCTTGACCCATATACATTGTAGGCTTCCTAAATCTCATCTCAGTAAATTCTTTGGAAACCTTTCTACGTGTTATATAAATACCACTTTTCGTGGATCAGAAGTTTGTTAAAAATGCCCCAAATCTTCCAAAATTCACGTGAAATCCCTTAACACAGAAAGAGTAAGAAAAAGACGCCAAAAACATAAATCACTTTCGCGATACTGAAACAAGAGCAGCAAAAATAATCGACAAATAAGAAAACGCGTGAAGAATTTCTATTACAAAATTAATAAATATTTTTTCGATCAACAACTAGTTCCTGTAAATACTTTCTACTTTCTTCTTCCGCGAGTGAGATACTTCCCAAACAAGGGACAACGAAATCGAGAAAATCAGGAATCAAAACCTATCGAATTGCTATAGCCATTTCAATTTGTATAGGTTTTCGAATAGAATTTTGGATTGTATTGACATCTTTGACTAATATCGCGGTGAGCTAATAATTTCACATAAATAAAGGAATCAAAGCCAACGTGATAACGAATATCCTGATATCCATTGCTCAATATATCGCGAGATCGAAGTATAATCGTTTGTTCAGAAATTCCTGGATCCTATTTTTAACGAGTTAATTCGAATTTCTCTCTTCCTCTTAATCTCTTCGACAGCGAGCGTGACGAAAATGGCGAGATGGCAGCGGCCGCACGGATCATTTCCATAAACTGGTACCTGGCAGAAGGGAAGGCAAGAAAGTGGTGGAAGTTGTCGAATATTACAACCTCGATGGAGAATGGTATCGGGCTAGTCTGCTGTTGATCGTGGCACCGTGAACCACGATCCTGTTCTTTCCGCGCGTACCGTGAGCATAAACACGCCGGGGATCCTCTGTGTCGCAAGTGTGAAACTCGACACGAAAGGATAACAGGGACCAACGAACTTCCAGAGGTGAGTCTCACTCTATATACGAATATCGATACATAACGAATAAAAGAATCTAATTTTCGAGAAAAAAAATATTAGAAGAGAGGAATTTGTTTTGGCACTGGTATCGCGGTGCTTGGCAAATATGGGATTCGTTGAAAAGAAATATCCTGGCGGAAAAATTTAACGCGATGAAAAAATTGTTGGGTATCAAGCTTGTGAAACATTTGATATTGGAATTGAAGTATTTGGAGCTTTCTGGATTAGGTATTTAATGCGGATATATATCTATTATAGATGGTATTTTATTTTTGGTACTTTGTGGGAATATTTATTAATATATTTTATATATATATTAATAATATTTAAGGAATATTAAAGAGTTGGAAAAAGTATATAGCAAAAGGTAGGATATTATATAGACTCCTAGGTGAATTTGAAAAGATAGGAGAACTTTAGGATGCATTTAATATTGGAATTGCATGCATACCTTATGAAGAATTTAATATTGGAAATATTGATGTAGAAATATTGATAGACTGTTGCTTTATTTTTGGTACTTTGTGATGAATTAGTTATATAAATTTGAAAAAGAAATAGTTTCTAAAATAGTTCTTAGTTGAGAAACAGGAAAATTTACCGATAGAAAAATTTATTTACTATATCTAATATTCTAAATATTCTAATTATAATTATTAAAACCCGTCTTATGGAGAAAATAAACTATATACCGTTTAAAATAAACAAATTCACCTTTGTATAACTAACTTTAATTTTCTGTCATTTATTTATCCCGTTTTAATAAAATATAACTTTTGTTTTTAATAATAATTATTCTCAACAAATTATCTGCGCGATACACGTGATATGTACTTTACGAGAATTGTCCAATAATTTGACACGAAGATATTACGCAAATTAATTTTGAAATATCCTTTTAATTATACATATAAAAATATACGATAATTCAATACGTTCGAAATGTCGACTCAAATTTATCCACACCAATTGTTCGATTCCCTGTAATAACACAGAATTCAATACACATTTTCATCGGTGGAAAAACCAGAAGATTTCGAAATTTTTGCGAAGTCTGAATTTAACGAAATAACTTCGTTAAGAGAAAAGAAAGAAGATGAAATCTTATCGATCTACACTCGAATCCAGCCACTTCCGTGTTTTAACACCCTGCAGCGACAGAAAATTTGATTCGAATCTCGATCAGTATGAGAACCAGCGGATTTCGAAAATTTTGCGAAACCAGAATTCAACGAAATATCTTCATTAGAAAAGAAGAAGAAAAAAGAAGAAAAGAAAATGAAATCTCATCGATCTACACTCGAAGCCAGCCACTTCCGTGTTTTAACACCCTGCAGCGACAGAAAATTTGATTCGAATCTCGATCAGTATGAGAACCAGCGGATTTCGAAAATTCTGCGAGAGCTGAATTGAACGAAGTGCGTTCGTTACAAAAAGAGCGGAAAAATATGAAATTTCGTCGACGATCGCACCGCCCTGCGACGATTGTTCTTGGCGGAAGAAGTCGAGGCAGGCTTCTCTTTTTTTCCTCTAAAACGGAACGTCGCAAGACTCGTTAATTATAATCGCGAGTTCCGTTCTTTCACGTTTTTCGTTTAAACAATGCCCTACCGGCGTAGCGGAGTCGCGCGAATTGTGTAACGCCGAAAGAACGACAAGACGAGATAATCAGGTGGAATGCGTGTATCCGAACTTTGAATCTAATTACGTATACGCTATGTGAAACATCTGTCTCTAACGAGGAATAAAATCAGGCATTACGTACTCGAAATTGAGCAAATCGAACGGCCGATTTCCAAGAAAATTCCTTCAGCTCGTTCCATTATTCACGGGTTTGTTAAACCTCTCCCTTTAATCCCTTGGCGAAGAATCCGGCTAAAATAATTGCGCTTAACCGTTTACGTCTAGGTTAAAAGCGATGGTTGAAATTTTATTTCTGATCTCCAATTCGTGGAACTTTGAACGAGAGAATTTCTGCCCCTTTCAGGGGGAACGAAGTGATTAAACGCAAGTAATTAATTACAAAGAGAGAAACACGTTCATACGTACAATAATAAAGCATTTCGCATTGAGATTGAAGACTGGAACTTTGAAAAAGTTCCTTTTAAATCATCCTTCGAGATAATATCCTTTTGCTCTCGGCAACTTTCGAATATTTATACAGACGAAGTATTTTCGCCATTGAGAATTTCTAAAAATGGCGATGCAGAGTTGAAATCCGAGAAATTTGTATTTAATTTATGCTGCGAAATGAGGTATTTTTTTATTACTCAATTTTCGAGTATTTGTCTCTTTTCGAATAGCTTCGACAATATCTTTGTCGATAATAATTTTTGGAAACGAAAATTGAATATTAAAACGTTGAAAATATTTTTCCTAATTTATTCTTCGATGAAGTTAGATATTTTTAAATTTGTATCCTAGGTAAGATATTCGAAGATATTCGAGTGTTTGTCCAACTGAGACATATTTTATACTTTTACCAAGGATTTTCAAAAATGACCAGTCGCAGGAGATGGATTATACAATCGCGACGTGACTCGCAGTTTAAGAAAGCCGTAAAAAAAAACACCACTCCCATTTTCGAGAAGCACAATCGAGTGGAAAAACTCGCGATTCGCTTCTTGGCGATTTTACAATGCGAGACTGGCATTGCAATCAACCTGTTGACCTGGCAAAGAGGTGAATCATCCAAGTATATTTTGAACTTGCTGATTCTTTCACGCGAAGGTCCTCGGAATTTTAATTTTCGCTTTTAATGTATAGTTAAATGCATATATTTTATATGAAAATTATATTATTATACTGTAAATTTATTTGCAGAGACTGAAGCGAATTAATTCGGATATATTGATTTTGGGGCACGTTCATACGTGTTCAAAAAGAATTTTTGATGAGGGAATGACCGAGTTAATGAGCTCAGCTTTCGTGCTTTCAGGAGTATTAAATTGTTGTATAATCTGATTATGGAAATGACGATACGATTTCGGTGTCCTTATACGAAAATCGGAGAGTAGCGTTAAATTTATGAACATCGTAGAGATAATACGCGTATGTTGATCGAATATATGTAGACAGCAAAGCAGATTGCGCGAGGTTAATTGATCCCCAAGAACAGGTCTCTGGGGAATATTTAACTACTAGAAATATTTTGAGAACGACATTTCAGCAACGCGAGATGCTATCTATCTTTACTTTATGAAAGTTTCAAATTAAAAATTTCCAAATTTAAGTTTAAAATTTCAAGAACAGAGCTTGCAAACTTCGCAATTGTCAGTTTTTAAGCTACCGAATTCTCGCGTTATTTAACATCCAAATTCCTAAATTTTTTAATTTTTAAATTCTTAGATTTCCAAACTTCTAAATTTTTAAGTTCTCAGATTTCCAAACTTTTTATTTCCAAGCGTCCAAATCTTCAAATTTTTTAATTTACAAATTCTTAGATTCCTAAACTATTAAATTTTTAAGTTCTCAGATTTCCAAACTTTTTATTTCCAAGCGTCCAAATTCCCAAATTTTAATTTTCAGATTCTCAAGTTCCCAAACTCCTAAATTTTTAAGTTCTCAGATTTCCAAACCTTTTATTTCCAAACGTCCAAATTTCTATTTTAATTTTCAGATTCTCAAATTCCCAAACTCCTAAATTTTTAAGTTCTCAGATTTCCAAACCTTTTATTTCCAAGCGTCCAAATTCCCAAATTTTGTAATTTTCAGATTCTCAGGTTCCCAAACTCCCAAAGTTTAAAGTTCTCAGATTTCCAAACTTTTTATTTCCAAGCTCCTAAATTCCCAAATTTACAAATTTTCAATATTCTCAAACCCCCAAATTAAAAATTGCAATTTTTAAAACTATCTCCTTCATCTTAATCACAATCTCACAATGAAATGACACTATATACATGACACAATGAAATACTAACAATGCCACCATGTAATGGCAGATATTTGTACCAATCACTACGAGAAATTACCCATGCAACTTAACTAGCAAACAATCCTTTAAATTCAAAAGCAGGATAATTTTTCTCCACGCGTGTATCTCGCAATAATGCCGTTTCAGTATTATCGACTCGCGTCGCGATATACCTTGGCATTAAGAATCGTGGAATCATTCTACCTTTCCCTTGAAATATTCCCACTAGGTTCATCGTACTACTTGTCTTACATTCTCTCTCTGACTGAATGTTGTATAAAAATAACGGTCCATTGCTTTTTCGTTTTCTCGGCCAATCGCATCACCGGTTCGCTCAAAGAAATTTATCACGACAAAAATATAACGGTTGATTTTTATTATTGATCGAAGTTGAGTGACTGTTAGAATATTTAAGACTGAAAACGCGCCATGGGATATCGTTATTCATAAATATGCATGAACTTGTTACCGTTCGTGACACTGCTATACAGGTCAATCCCATAAACTGGATCTTGCTTCTAGTTTTGTTCTAAAGGAAAGAAGGGAGAAAAAATTCTACGCCATTTAATGAGCTCTACCCTCTGGTGACACGAGTATTTTACAGATGTAGATAGTCACGGATTGCGCGTATCTCTTCGATCGCACATTTTCATTCCAATACTGCTTAATTATAATACTCCACTTTGTTCTAATGATATACCTTGAAAATACGATTTCGATATAATAGGACGCAAAAATTGCGACGGTTCTCCTACAACACGATATTCTTGTGACACTCTTTCCATACAGCACGATTCGGAAAGCTCGAGCAAGCATATAGCATGAACATTTATACTGTTTCGTTTAATTCAGTATAGAATGACATGACCGTGTTATAGGAGGCTTCAATAAATTTATAAATTGTGCATCAACTGTGATAAGAAGATATATAGTTTGGAGTATCATGCTGTACATGGGTTGTCATAAGAATATATGTAATAACATATGGAAGCCATTCTAAGTTGAACAGTCCAGAATTACAACAAATACAATACAAATTATATAAATACAAATAAATATTAATAACAATGTATTTATAAATTGTCTCTGACAGTATCAAACATTTTTGAAACTTTCTAGCACCCTTTCCAATTACCAGACATATAATATCAAGTGCATATGGGACTACTTAAATGTCCTATTTAAATTCCAAATTTAAAAAACGATACAAGGATATGATTACTCTGTGAATATCTCGTGATCGATAAGGGATGAAACAATCGTGGAATAGAAAAAGAAAAATGAGTGATCATGCTGTACATGTATAGTCATAAGAATGTATGTAATAACCGGAAGCCATCCTAAGTTAAACAGTCAAGGATTGCAATAAATAATAATGAATTTATAAATTGTCCCTGTCAGTATCAAACATTTTTGAAACTTTCTAGCACCTTTTCCAATTACTAGTCATATAATGTCAATTGCATATGGAACTACTTAAATGTTCCATTTAAATTGCAAATTTGGAAAACGACACAAGAATGTGATCACTCTGTGAATATCTCGTGATCGATAAGGGATGAAACAATCGTGGAATAGGAAAAGAAAAATAAGTGAGACGATAAAATAACGAATGAAAGTCGAAAGAGGAAAGGAGGAAATAAATAACCGTGTTCAAAAAGCTGCAGTTCCCAAGAGATGCACCGGTGATAAAAATCCCCAGTCGATCACAAGACCGCCATTTGTATTATTCGTATCCTCCATGAAACCAGCTCAGCTCTGACATATTTCGCGCCAACAATTTTGCACAATTCATTGGAACATCCGATATCCGGCCAGCACAGGAGCGTGAAACGAAGCATAAATCTCGAAACGGAAGATTAGAGGGACGAAGGTAACTTTTTCTTGGTAACCGTAAAAGGAGCACTCCTGTTTAATAGACACGTTAAAAATTGTACCTAATGGCTCGTTGCTTCGACATTACGTAAAATGGCTTTATTTCGGATATATGGGAACTTTGCGGATATAATTGAGAAATTAAAAATGAATTATAAATTATTAATGATAAAAATTAATATATAAAATTAAATTATGCGTGGAATATAAATGAGATTTTAAAATAAGATTTTCATAGAAGGAAGAAATTGCTTATGTTGTTTGTCCATTTAATTCTTAGGTTCTAATGGAATCGATATATGTATATAAAGAGTTGAGAAAAATTTTTGACGAAAATTTTCGATGTAAAATGTATTCTTGCAAACTATTCTATCGCTTTAAAGCCGAATTAAATTAGGTTTAACCCTTTGCACTCAAGGGGTGATCTTCAATCAGCATTTCATGAAATTTGGAAGATCGTTATTAATTAATATATCAAATTTAATGTAATGTAACAGCGTGCAAAGTATTGAAATCAAATAATTCTACAATTCTATCATTATACAATTCTTTATTTACTGCTCAAAAAAGTATCGTCAGTTTTTTAGTAGAGAATCTTTGATTTTCCACTCTTCTCTAGCCAAAAAATCGTCGAGTGCAAAGGGTTAAAATCTCAGTTATCTAAATCGTACCCTCAAATACCGTATTGTTCTGTGCAAAAAAATTCAAGAATCTATCACAAAATAATTTCCTATAATACCTTGATTCTTGCCCAAAGAACGACGCAGAATGCAGAAATGAAAATGATTCTTCTTCGACCTTTCTCTTCCACGAAATTCAAGTTCTTACATAACTTTTATTTTGCATCACCCATCATGGATACTCGTTTCATACATCACGCTTAAAAATTCATCCCTGTTACACCGAAACGTGCGTACCTAACCTATATCGATCCTTAAAACGGTTACCTTGATAAATTTAATATTCGATTTCCAAATTTCGCAAAACACTTGTCTATTTCGATATCGTACATCTATGTCCACATCGAGTAATTTCACGTTCTGACGATATTTTTCATTTCCAAGAATCGAATGGCACCAGAAAAATCGGTAACCTGGTAAAAATTCGGCTGGAGCAACAAAGTCCTTCGAAATCGGCGAAAGAACGAAAACCACGCGATTCGTTATGTTTTACTATCCACGATGGTGTTAGAAATAAATAGTCCCGGTGTTGCATAAATTCTGCTTGACGTGCGAGCTATTTGCGCGACCAGCAGGTATGACGAAGTGCAAAACGTTACAAGGCTCGGATAGTTAGGAGCTGGTGACTTCGATTGCACGACAGTCGTACATGTGAGCGATAATTGCTTGTAAAACCCAGCACGAGACCAAACGAAAGATCACAGGTATTTTATTTAAAACGAGTTGCACGTCAACTTCCGATTACCTGCCTCGCTCGTCGTGGAACTCGCGATACTTTCGAATGTTACGCGAATTATGGAATTATGGAAAAATCCTCGTGACATCGATTCCCTAACAAGGTTTTATATAAATACAATAATATTTTTCTTCTATGTACAAACGTTTAGATATTATAATACAATAGAGACAAACGGTATGGAAGAATGTGAGAGAACGCGGATAATTGTAAACCAAGTCCATTTCTTGGCATGTGGGCTCGAAATTAATAAATAAATAATAATAATATTTTTCTTCTTCCAGTTAGGTTTCCTCTGAATTTCACTGAAATTCGAAATGCACCGTGGTTAAATAGCCTTTTTAAAGGAATACTTTCCAACTCGGAATAATTTATGTAATTTACCGTTGGCTGTCTATATTCCTTAAAAAGGCGATTTTTATTATTTTATTCATTGCAGTCGACTTTCAAGACTTTCGACTCTTTTACTAATTTGCATTGTTCGATGAACTACTGCTGAATCTGAATTTTGACTGTTCGTAAATTTATCGTGTAAGAATTTACGAGACAGCACCTTATCGGGTGAATATTCTTTGAAAAGAAATATTTCTCAGTTTACTCGCACGATTCGCCATTGGATCTCTAGAATTCTCGAAAAGTCGATTTTAATTATTTTATTCGTTGTAATTTCTATTTTATTATTAATTTTCCTCAATTCGTGGTTTTAATTATTAATTATTAATCAGTTTTTAAAGCTTCTAATACCACTGCCAATATAATGTCTGCAAATGAGAAATTTAAAAAACCGTAGAGAATTTTCGAAATTGGAGAACTGGAAATATTACGTTAATTTTGCAGCGACTAATTAGGTATAAAGAACAGGACATCACGTTTAATGTATTAAATTCGAAACCACGAGTTTGCATAAGTTGCACATCGAACCCTAGCTCGCTATCGAGTTCTGCCAGGGGAATGGCGTTTCTAACCAGACTATAAGATACGAGTCTTCGTTCCAAAGAGCCTAAGCTTCTCGTGCAAGTTGGAAATAGCGAGTTTAACGAAGCCAGATAGGCGAACGGATTCCCAAGCACGTATATCATAATATTCTCCTCGATAAATCCATAACTTTTTCAACGAATACCACGCGTTCCTTAAGTGCCCAGACTGAACGTATCTTGTATACAGATTTGAAGAAATTTATCCTGGAAGAAACTGAAATATGCCGACACAGGAAACGAGGTGCTTATGACATGATCTAATTACAAGATTCAGAGTTACGCGTGTAAATAAATTACTATACAGATGCTCTGGGTTTTAATTAAATTAACCATATAAAGAGACTGACAGAAGAGAAGGTGTCAGACTTTAGGGGTTATATAATACCTCGTAAACTTGTGTATTAAAAACATTTTAAAAATATTAATGCATCGTGAAGCTATTATAAGACTATTATTTTCATACATGTAATTATTATGAAATTTTCATTTTTAATTTTGTGATTTTTAATTTATGTCACAGGAGGGAGACAGGGCTCGAAGAAATTTTAATGTTTCACCTGCAGGGCATTGAAATTTGAACGTTTTCAAATTCTCGTCGAATCTTTATTTCATTATCATTCTGATGTGCATTTCAAACGTAATCCTTTTATAGACCGTGACGTAATTCCAATTGCACGTTCTTATTTCAATCCAGGAGTCAGAGAGAACTGAATAAAATATTCCCGTTTATGGGCCATGAAAGAATCGTACGGTTTCACTGAAATATAACGAAATTTTTATTTCTTCCCTTTAAAATCTCGTTTATATTTCACCGGTTTACAGAAACACGATCAGCAGTAATTATTTTTTAATTGTGAAGAGTAACACGATTGTATGGAAAGTATAGCTTTATAACGATTGCGAGCAAATTGGACCAAAATGTCTATGGGTAAAGGTAGCACACGTTATCCAAGCACAAAGGAATGATTATTTAATGCCGTTTTATAATTATTGCGACATCGGTGGAGCGCATAATTCGCAGTTGAGATTTTTTTCCCGTTTTTCTGTCAGAAAGATCAACGAAGAAAGTGTGGGACGCTTCCTCGTTTCCGTTACCACGATTCCACGCATTTATGCGATGTAAATTATAAGAGATGCTGATACAATTCTATTTCCCGACGATCAACAGAGCACGAATGAACTTTCTGTCGGGAAAACAACTGATTCGACGCTCGAAATTTCTTGCGTAACTCTGAAGAAAGTGTCTCCTTGCTGAAAACAAATTAAACTGTACCTTCCTACATATCTTTTTCATTTTTATACATCGTTAACCCTTTTACTATGACGAAATCTCTCCAGTAGAACGAAGCGACGTGTTAAAGATAGTAACATTATGATAGCGTAACCTTTAGCATTTGGTCTTTTGACGCAAATTTTTCGAAGAAAGAAAGAAAAGGAACAACTGACCACCGTAATAGAGCATGCAATTCTTTACAAAGAGAGCTAAGAGGAACGATAGCACCTGTCTTAATTTTTTACATAATTTCTAAGGCCAGTGACTATAGTCATCCGTCCTGTGTACTTAGATGGTGTCTCGTGGCCGGTGACTATAATCGCCTGTAATAGCGAAAGGGTTAATTCGTTATAATTCTATATCGAAACATTTCAGTTTATCGTCACTTTATTCACATACAAAGTGACAGAAAAGAAGAATTAGACTATGCGAGTAAGGTTTAAAGGCAGCGAGACTTTAAATTAAAAGGTGAATATCACGAGGGTCGTTATAATACCGTAATCTGCTGTCAAAGCCACCCGCAGGTGACGAGGGTGATCATGGTACTAAGATCTTTCGTCAAAGTCATCTCCAGGTTTGGAGAGTCGTAGCACTGTGATCTCCTGTCAGGGCCACCTCCAGGTCGTGAGAGTAACCATGGTTTGAGATCTTCAGTCAAAGTCATCGTCAGGTCGCCAGAGCTGTCACGGTACAGTCTTTTCGTTGTTCGTACAAATATAAAATCGTTAAGCTGATCTCGACAAATCTAATAATATAAAATACCTAAATTCCATTTAAGAAGATTAACCCGATACGCATAAGCACAAACATTTCCAATTATTATCACATATACATCGATACTTTTCTTTTATTAAATATTTATTGACAATCTTTTATTTTGTCACAAGGTTGGTAAACTTGAAGCCTGCTCTGAGAGCCCCATAAATTGACAGTCGAAAGAAATACACGTCAGATTGGTGACAGTTTAATAAGTCCACTTTCTCCAATACAAACGTAAAAATAAACACATGCGAATTTTAGTTATTGTGTAATCCTGTTTGTCGCTATCACAAACAGGATTACGTACACTTACTGACAAAAATTAACACATTGTTAACCGGTGACGAGTTAACTCGTCTTTTCCTACTCAAACGTTGTTGACCGATGACGAGTTAACTCGTCATTGCACTTGCATTATCTATTTCAATTTATGAAACCCAGGGCGATATAGAATATTGCCTGTGAAAGTGATTTTGAAGGTTGGATTACAAAATAATAGCCGGTGACATGGCATAGTTTCTGTGTAAAATGGCCAGTCAACAAAGTGTTAAGAAACAACCCCATCATTTGGGAATTTCGGTATATTCTCTATCTTCTAAGATACATAGATTGAAACTAAAAATATTACAGCATAGTAAGATAAGTTTCAACCCAAGTATCTCAGAAGATAGAGAATATACCCAAATTACCAACCGATTAAATTACTAGACGTTGTTTCTTAATTTTTGTCAGTAAGTGTGTACCTCATCGTGTGACGAGAATGAACAAATCGCTATCGTCGATTTAGACATAAACTGCACACGAAAAATTATATTAACCCTTTGACTGCCATGCCAAAATCACATGCTTCGCTCAGGACGCCACGTAAGATGCACCGCTGTTCTAATATTCTTTTGACGTTCTAATAAAAATCTTTAATAATTCAATGAGGCACTTTTTATTTCAAAGTATCTTCCAATTAGCGGTTAAATTCAAAATGCACTAACTGTCAATTTTCATTCAATGTTGTTCAATGTAGTTTAAGTATGACCAATGACCACCGTGGCGTCACAGGAGAAACCGTGACCGGTCATATATGACCAACGTGGCAATGAAAGCGTTAATTACAAAGAAAATCCTCCTACCATATGAAAATATGCCACCAAGACCCTAAGAGCACACGTTTCAAGAGCAACAAAGACCCCCACAGTCAGTCTCAGCGAAGAATGCACCTATCGTAACCTTGTACCTTCTCAGCAGCCAGCTCGCCAAGCTCATAAGACGCACAAGACAACAATAAAAAGCCACACGTGATGGACATCAAAAAGTCATTACACGTCAACCCTGCATCGGACGCATATGTCGCGTTCCAATCGGCATTCTAGGTTGAGGACACAAAATTCATCCTTCCAGGACTTTCGACACGTCCCGATCAGGGCTACGACCTGTCCAATTAGCCTGTTGCACGCTGGCTACCCGGCCAGACGGCTCGAGTAAACAGGCAGGAAAACCGTGGCCAAAAAAAAGAAGCTGCAGAACTGCGTGACTTTCGTAATCGACGTGGTTCTCGGTCAGTGAACGTAACGGTTGAAGGTGTGTACACACGACCATGCGGGTACCGGCGATGTCCTTTCGCAGACTGAGCCTCTCTTGTCTGGCGAAGCGAACGGGCAAGGTGACGTTGTTCGTGAACATTTTTACGAGCCGGAGCAACGTGGATAATAGATGTATTTGGAGAAGAAAGTCGATACGACGCGTGATTTATTCGAGCAATTATAGATAGCTGGATGGGAATTGATCAGGAGAGCTGGACACCTGTCGTTAGCCGGTGACATCGATGGTAATGAGCACGATCGTCTGTTATACTTCGATCGTGAATGATCCTGTGTTATGTAATTGCATCCTACGATTTGTTCCTTTCTCGGCTCTCGACGTATGGAAACTCGTTCTGACTAATGATTAAGAAACGAATTTTATGTGTATCACTGGCTCACTGTGGTGAAATTTAACGGTGGAACTGACGGGGGTCGGAGACCAATGGCTAGAATTATTCGATACAGTGGATAATTGTGGTCTTTATGGTTTTCTGGAATCGTGGCTCGATTTTTCGCAATTTCCTTAATTATAATAGCAATGGCAACTTAATAACTATTTTCTCGTATTAGTAATTAGTTAATAACCGATCTGGTTGCATAAATAATTGCGTTTCATGGAACCGCAGTGGCACTGTTATGTGGAACTGTGCACGTAACAGGTATCGTAAAAAATTTCGCGTTATGTTGACACCAGTCAGATGAATTACCCATAACATTTTCATATCGAAACGGAGTGTCATTTTTCCTGAATACTTAATGATATAATACATTGTAATAGAAATATACAGATATTACAAAAGATATATGTGTGTACTTCTTCAAGCATGACACAAGGCAAACCAGGTCAACAAAGTCGAAGGTTGTAAAGTATCTTCCCTCTCTCTAGAAAACGATAAAATTGACAAGACTCGGTTTTGATGTGTACCCTTCAATTACACCTGGATTCTGAACAATGAGAAATAAAAGCCGTTCCCACGATTAAATAACGATCCATTCGACTCGCGTATCATCGAACAATAAAGAATATCTCCTACGATACAGTGGCCAAAAACAATTACCTAATGAATACTCATCGTCCACGAATACCAACGATATCCCAACAATGCCTCTCTTTTACTCAGACCTCGCGTTTCCCTGCATTCTCCGCAAATTTCACCATCCTCCATTCCACTGTATCGATATTTCACCCACTTTCTAGTCGCGAGTCTGTCGTAAAATCGAATCCCATCTGCAAAGATTACCGTAACGCGTTGCAACGCAACTCGCATAATAGCAAGAAAAAGCCAAACGAATGATCGCGAATTCCACCTCGACGTCATGCGGCTCGATCTCGTTCGCCATGCTTCATCGATCATTCCACGCAAGAAGCATAGCTAGCTGGCGAGATGTCTGGCTCGGAGAGGTGGCAAGGAGGAACAATGAGAGATGCCTCGCTCTACGTGCATCCACAACTGCAGAACAACAATTACGGTTCACCATGAAGGAAAGGTAACTGCCTGGTCGCGGAATGTAGATGGAGGATGAGGAGCGTAGGAAGAGGAAACGTGCAAAAACGTATTACCGTTGCAGAACGCAGGGCCAGAGGCCTGTTCGAGAATAGAATGTGGCGAGTCGATGAGCACGGGACGACGGAGGAATCGTTGATGACTGCGATGATCTAGGAAAACAGTCTTTACCATTCGTAACGCTCTGAGTCAAGAATAATATTTAGTTGACAAGGAAAATAGACGAGTTCACGTGTTCCGAAGATGAGTTGTTATGGCTTCGAAGTTTAGGGAAATGCTGGGTAACCGTTGGGTCTCGAGGTATGCGGCGAAAGTGGAGAAAATGGCGAAAATGTTGCAGCCTTTTGAGAAATAATAATACACGGGCAATGGAAAATAATAACAGAATGCATTAGCGGTTATACGAAATGGAATATAACGATTCGGAACACTAGTAACGTATATAGAATGCGGAATACTAATTGGCAACGTTAATGTACGTTGAACTAACGATTTATTGCGAAATTTAATATTTATTTATTTATTTATTTATACAGGATTAACCTATTAGAAAAATTACGAGAAAATTATTACAGTGAGGTATAAAATTAATGGTAACAAAGAAAAAGAAAAATAAAAGAGAGCTGCGATGTAGTAGCTGTTTTATAGAGTGAAGAAATTGGCTGAATAGATCTAGAGTAGGATAAGTGTTGTTAAAATTAATAATCTTATACTTTATATACTTTGGTGTATCCACATTCAACGAACCGTGCTACCTGTGATATTTAGTTAAAAATAATTTTATTATCCATAAAATTCTTTCGAAATAATTCAATGCAAACGATCTCGTAAATATTCCCTAGAATTATGAAGTGAAATTTGATACCTATTTATCCGTATCTTTTATATGACATTTTACATGTTTACTGTGAGACCATTTTGCCACAGTGGAGACCAACCTTCCACTGTTAACGAACGAATAGCCTACTGTAACGATTATCTGTTTCCACTTCTGTCAGATGGAGAGTAACAAAACGAAATTTCTTCCCTCGCGAGCGAAGGAAAATTCGGTTATAGAGGGTTACGAATAGAATACGATGAAGAAGAATCGACATCCTCGTCGCAGATTCGCTGCATCGATTGAGATCGCTACGTGACCAGACTCCAGTGTCGCTTTCCTTCTCGTCGAAACGTCGTAAATTGTTTAATCGGGGGTAATTGGTCGGGGCGCAGATGGTGGTTCGAAGGGCTTGAAGGATTTGAACGATTGAAGAGGTGTTAAGGGAAACGGTCGTGAAGGGGTTTTCGATTTGGATAAATTGCCAATGGCGAGTGGGGGTTGAATAGCGATCGAAAGCAGAGGAGCAGATATGAAATTAGAAAAATTCAAGACTAGATTTGAAAATTCAGACTTTCATAATGAAATGTATGTTTATATATATTCGTTATGAACGAAGAGTATAGATTTAAAAACTAACGACACTGTAATAGGGGTAAATTTTAACAAATTTTCACATTTTATTTAAATCTAAATACTCTTTTTAAGTCTAACAAGAAGATTGCAAGTCCTTTGGGTCATTGATTTAGGTGAAATTTTGCAGATTTGTAGATTTATTCATCCAGTTCAAGAAAATGTATCGTTATAAAGCAACTACTCAATAATTTTCGAGATATTTATGATTAGAATTTTATTATTGCCTTAATTATATAGATTTACTTCGAATATTTATCAGGTACCGTTAGGTCACAACGCCACTTAATAAATATCGACAACTATTCGGAAAAACTCTAGTTAAGAATAATAAAACTTTAATCATAAATATCTCGAAAACTATCAAGTAATTGCCCTTATAATGGTACACTTTCTTGGACTGGATGACTAAATCTACAAACCTGCA
The DNA here is from genome assembly GCF_001483705.2 of Eufriesea mexicana. Taxonomy (NCBI): domain Eukaryota; kingdom Metazoa; phylum Arthropoda; class Insecta; order Hymenoptera; family Apidae; genus Eufriesea; species Eufriesea mexicana. Next base: position 110,429 of record NW_016908331.1, on the reverse strand, counting down.
AAGTTTCAACTAAATCAATCACCCGAAGGACTTGCACTCTCCTTGTAAGTTCATCTAAATTTCGATTTTCAAAAAAGGAAAAATGGTATTTAAATTTATCTAAGTTCCTTAAAAATTGACTTAAATTTACCTAGCTTCCTTGAGAATCGACTTAAATCTGTTTAATCTTAAATTTACCTAAATCTAATTTCTCTAGAAAAGGAAAGAGAGAAATATATTTAGACGAATCTATGATCTATAATCTATTCAATTTCTTAAATTCATTAATAAAGAGGATAAAGGATCCAGGTTAATTCTCTGAGCATTGATAAAGCCCAGATAAATGAAAGGTGAATAATAGAAATAAAATGGCAGTTCATAAACACGTTTCTCATCTCTAACGAAGTAGGAAACTGAAATTTGATAGAACCAGCATACACGCGTCTCTCGGGTTGTCGATCACGAATAAACGAAGCTATTACGGCATATACAGAATTATCGAGCCACGTTGCAGAGAGAAAATCAGTACGAAACAACAACCCCGATAAAGTTCTGCAACGAATGATGCGACCGATACTGCAGTTTTTGCATTTATTCATATCGATGATTGCGAATTCGTCTAGTGTTCTCGAAACTCGATACTGATGAATTTCCCCGCGATACACGGAATGAATCCAATTTCCGTTGGAATTGAACAATCTCGACACTGATATCACAGCACATCAACACGTATCCCGGCTGCCGTTGTTTATAACAGAAAATTACCTATCGAAATAATTTTCTTCCTAATAATCTACTTAAACCATTCATCGCGCTACGTTCTATGAAATAAAAACGAATAAAACTTATATACAAATTAGTGGACAATTTTACATATTTTATTAAAATACTACTGTAAATTTTGAATTTTCTTAAATTTCCTATGATCTCTAAATTTTTCATTGGTAGATGGGGTGCGACGAGGGTAGTAGATACCTGCGAATTACCTGTATTTTATTTCTTTTTTTTTATTTAAATTAGTGTTTTTTGTTAATACGATATAGAACATTAACGACACCTAGGTAAATTACATGTAAACACGGTTTAAGGGTTTACCGAATATGACCAACCGGTTTTTCGGTATAAATTATTAACACTTTGCACTCGACGACTTTTTGGCTAGAGAAGAATAGAAATTCAAAGATTCTCTATTAAAAAACTGACGATACCTTTTGAGCAGTAAATAAAGAATTGTATAATAATAGAATTGTAGAATTATTTGATTTCGATACCTCGCACACTGTTACATTACATTAAATTTGATATATCAATTAATATCGATCTTCCAAATTTTATGAAATGGTGACTGAAGCTCACTTCTCGAGTGCAAAGGGTTAACTTAACTACACAGAAAGTTGCGAAAGTGTACGTATAAAGAACTATCTCATTACTGTTAAATATGTCTAAATAGAACGTATCAAAGTGTATTCTTTTCTTCGACCACTGCCCAAAGCTAACAGGAATTAACATTTTTGATATAAAAAGAAAATTAATCTATGCACCTATTATATTCGTCAATGGTTCCAGTTAAATTCTAGATTGACATTTCAGAGCGGAAATTTTTAATTAACTTCGAAGTGGACTGATAATCGCGCAAAAAAGAGATGAAATTAGAAAGTGCCAGGTGACCAGCAGGCTGTCACCGTTGTTGCGATGAAATTTCACTTTTTTATAATGAATTTTTATCGGAAACAAGGGTCGAGAACAAAGGATCGAGGTAGAAAGTATGGCTGCCCGCTGGGCTTCCTTATTCCTTCACCCTTTGAGTCGACAAAAGTGCAACTTCGCTCGGGTGATCGTAAAACCCGCTGTCTCACGATTCCAATAAGTGCTTAGAAGCGACGCCTTTTTTTTTTTTATCAATTTACGGATAATTAAATCACCGTCTAATTACATCTCCGATGACCGCGGATATTTTCATTCCTCAAGTCTCGGCTTGCTTTACGCGACTCTAGTAATTATCGATATCCCGTTTTCTGTGCTAACGATTAGCGAAGAACACGTGTAATTTATCCACCGATGAAGAAATAGAGAAAAAATAGAATAAAAAGGAAATTACCGGTGTAATCAAGTAATTGATTACCAGATTACGTAATTAATTTTGTTATTATTAATAAATTCCTTAAAACCAGTATTAAGTAATTAATTAACGGATTGCTTAATTAATTTCATTATTAATAAATTCCTTAATACCAGTATTAAGTAATTTAGCAATAAAGTAATAAAGTGATTTAAATTGGAAGAAATTATTTGTATTAATTATTCACTGAACTGTGAAATTATTAAGGATAAAGCTAACTAATTAATATTTCTGCAATTAGCTAATTTATCTAGGACGATAAATTCTATAGCATGGACGTGTTTGTTCACGGTGAAATCTCGCGGAAGACTCCATCTTAATTAATCAATACTTCCGGTTGGCAGACATCGCAGTCTTCTTCTTCTCGAAGCAAAATTAACAGAGAATCTACTCTCTGTTCCTCGACAAAAATTAAAGAAAGCGATACAGGTGTAAATTTAATTTAATTTGAAGATCCTGTTCATTAAATTTCAGTGACGAAGAAAATAGTCATTTTCGAGTATTATACACAAAAATGACATAATACCAGGCATGTTACGCGGTACATATGGAGTATCCCGCCTTGGCATCGCTAAATGAGCCGTGAGGTCGGTATTTCTAAGGTTTATAACACGATCGGAAAGTCAGACTATTTTAGAGTTGGACTCTAGGTATATTGGGGAAGCAATGAAACTAATATTCTTTCAAATCTTCATTTCGCCTACGTTCAATAGCCAAAGGACGAACACCGTAACCCTTGGGAAAAACCCATGACCTCACGCCCGCTCGAGTGTCATCCCACCCTTGCAGGAGAAGGCGCGCCAAGGGCGCATGGAAGGGGTGATCACGACAATTAGGATGCCGCTGATTGGGAAATTAACATTTTTCTAAACAACCGATCAGCGCGCATCCTCGACATGCCAAGGCGAAGAACTGACTAGCGGAAAAGGGTCAGTCAGTGTATATCGTCAACAGCAAAATGTATATCGTCAATAGGTCGTCCGCAATTGGCGACGGTTAATGACGAACCAAATTTCCTAAGGAACGTTGTGTTTTTAGTGGACTGTATATTTTGTAATAGTTCCGGTTAACTCTTCTGAACTCTTCGAATGTTATTTGCTGACTGACTGGTACTGACCTAACTAACTTGTGCGATGCACGATCTTTCGGAGCCCATGGTTTCCAAAGGGAAATCGGTTTTCCCATTGGTGGTTGACAGGACCGAGGGTGGGCCCTCGGTCCGCGAATCAGATGCCCCCAAAGAAGGGAGGACCGTCTTCCGCGACCAGGTCTGCCGGTGGAGGAAGCCTCTCCCTTAAAGGGGGTTGTTGGTGGGCCACCCGCACATTCGTGATCCTTTCTGAAGGACCCGTTACCTATCAATTAGAATCTGGCTGCTAGAAGACCCTAACGGTCTTCTGGGTCTGTTCTAGACAAAGGGCCGAACAAAATACCGGCACGACATTCCAAGGCTTAACAGTCAGTAAAACCACAACTTTCAAACACTCGAACTCGCAAACTATCACATATCAACCGTCAGTTAGAATCGCGACTCCGAGAAAGGAGTAAGATAGAAGCAGATTAACATTCGGGCTACCAAACAACAATAACAGCTCTAGACCGTAAAACGTCTAGAGCAGCCCACGCGTTCATAAGAAGGAAATAACTTCGATACACTCGCGACGCGTGGGAACACAAGGCAGAATAACAAAGTTTATCGAAAGATCTTTCTTATTATTCCAGTTTATTTTAGCTTATCGTTAAAGACCCGATTGTTGTTACAGATGAGCTGCAACTGTCCATTAACCCCTTCAACCGGACCAACCTTGGCGTCGACATGCGGAGGTTCGTCTTTCATGCTGTTCATGGGCCTTCTAGAAGTCTTTCTTCGTAGCCAATGCGATCTCGAGGATCCATGCAATAGACCTTTACCTCCTCTTAGTGTCAATTCCAGGTAAGTTATGAAACTTGCCATCAACTGTCTCTGATGTGTGATAATAACGAAGAATTAAAGAACAATATTTGAACTTTGAATTCTTGCATCTTGTGTTCAATGTTACAACCTATAATTCTACTATGAACGAAATAATTCGAAATTGGGTATTACGATTGCTAAAAATGCAGAAATACAACGCAGAAACTGAATGACTTGTTATCCAGCTAATAATCTCAACTCCTTGACTACTGTGGACACCTAGAGGCGCTCAAAAGTTTGATTTACTGCTAAATTTTAAGTATGTACAGTAACCATTTAATGCAGAATACAAAGAAATAAACAATATTGTTTTAATATAGTAGAATGTAGTGTTTCGATTATTATTTAAATATACAATAATTTCTCAGACATGCACACCCAACGAAAAATTTCACCGTTCTCAGTGTACATCGCAAATGGATCCCTACCGTATGGTACGACTGGTGCGTTTTAAAATGGCATATTATGGCACTTATGGCAATTACGGCGCCTTCTGACATAGTCAAAGGGTTAATTAAAATATTTCATATTCGATATCCCCCTAAAACCAACCCAAGATTTCATAATTCAATAATAATAAAGCATATAATGTAGAGGCTATATCACACCATTGTACCACATTTTTGGAAGAATATAATTCCTACGTCCTCTAAATAAGAATAATCCCTACATTCCCCGATGTGAAACCCACATTGGAAGCGACTCTCCCTCGAATTCAAGATTTCCTGGAACGATTCCAGCATCGATACCGCAGGCAGAGGCACAAACAAAAACACAGCAGAAGTTTCTGAACCTAGAATATCTTGCGAAAACGAATCCGAGATACTGCAGAAAATATCATCAATTGGAGATTTCGAGCTCTTTGAAGATTAAACGAAAGATCGGGTTACGGTCAGACAAAACAACAAATTGACCGTGCCTTGTGATAAACATAATTCGATAACCCAAAGACTCGTTTCCCTCGTCGAGATCTAAAGAGAAAATTAAAATGGAGCATCGATTTAGAACCCTCGAGAATATAAATATTTCTGTATCGTTTCGGTTTTAGTACTGTCTCTTGGTTCTGTTAAACGAACGTTGAATCAACCATGTTTTAGGATAAAACACCGAGGCCCTTAGGGATTTGAATTTAAAAAGGGTAATGAATACAGAACCGATCATCGTGCACGATTGTCCATTTTCATTTTATTTTCATTTTATTTCCTTGTACCGCTCGATGCTTTGTTTCGCTAACAGGCAAATGTAGCAGGATTTGTATTTTATTTTCCACGTCCTCTTTGCCTCGAATTCCTTTGTCGATTTTAAAACCACTGCCTGTTTGCGTGGCTGTACGTGTGTATGTTCTCCGTGCCATTATATCCTGACTTTTCGTGTATTTTTAGGAAATTAATATCGCAAAAGCTCTCGAAACGTAAGATGTGGTTGGGAAATTTTTATTTGAGATAGCAATATTAATATAACCGCGTGATTTAATATAGATTTAACGTTGGAAGATAGATATTTGTATCTATAAGTGAGATACATCATGGATATGAAAATAAATTGTATTGCACAATTAGGTTTCTAAGACTGGAATGATCACGTAAGATCTATCGAATCATGTGTCACAGTATGGAAATTTTTATTCGAGATAGTAGGAATATATAATTTAAAATATTAATAAAGTTAGTAATATATTTGAATTTATTGCAATTAGATTTATAAACCTACCTCTCGAAATATCAGTGACATAAAAATGAATACTTATATGGAGTAATAGGTCAAAAGTGTAATATGAGAGAAGAAATTTAATACAGGCAACGTTAATAATACGAACTTTATCCATAATGAAATCAAATAGCGAATGAAATAAAGAAAAAGAAAGAAATGTATTTGATCACGAAAAAATACAGGAAATTTCTTTTCAAATATTAACCGAATGGTACGTGAAATAATGAAAGAGCGATATTATGCCACACGTTATATAATTATACTCTCATGGAGAATATCCCGACGAGACATTTTCGCTTTGCACGTCCATTTTAATTCCTCATTGCATCTGTATTATGTAATCTTTTAAAAATTCCCGTATCAGATTGAACCGTGTAAATTAAATTTTCATTTCCAACCTAAGTATCTTATAAATCTAGCATGGCTGATCAAATCGCCGATGAATCGATATAGAGATTCTCATAAAGGATGCATGGACTAATTAAATTGTGCACATACACGACGAGCAAACGTTTCTCGCTTTTCTACATATTTTTTACTTTATCGAAAAACAGACGACCGATAATTATCCAATTTATTACGATTAAATCAAGACTGATCTCGAAAATATTTTTGTCAATTTTTATTTCAATAATTTCATCCAAGAATCGTTTCATGTTTTATATCCTTCTTCTCCGTTTAATTTTAGCACTAATTTAATTGTAACCCTATTTTTACTTGAAAATATAGCACGATTTTAATCCCAAAAATTAATCTTTAAAATTTTTCGAGTGACTTTACTTTTATAGTATCTACTTTTATTCGTTAATTTCTACTTTTAATTCGATTTTAACACGATTTTAATCCCAAAAATTATTCTCTGAAATTTTTCGAGTGAGTTTACTTTTATAATATAATATTCTCTTGAGAAGAAAATACTATTTTTATTTGTTAATTTCAACTTTTAATTCGATAATGGACATACAGAAGTGTATGATCCAAACTCGAAATTTCAAAACGTTAGCTATAATATTTTCGAAATATCCGTAATTAATTCATTCAAAAATCTCGAATCCTGATGCGAATATTTACCACGGAAATTATGATCAACCATATTTAGATATTCATCATCAAAATTTCACGATAATGCATAACCAGATGACGTGGAAAATCTCGATACTAAAAAATATTGAAGATTCCTCTAACAATAACTCGAATATTGGATAGAAATTTCGATAGAATATTCGTACGATCGATATCACTGATGGCCTCTATCCTGCTTCCTCCTCCATCTCACGGACGCCATTTTTTCCATCTGGCTTCCGTATATGCCCCATAAATCCTTCCTCTTCCCTAGTCGCTCCGTTTCATTAGAGCCACATCAGGGACGTGGCATCGGAGCGAATCGAAAGAGATTCCGGAAGAATCTCGACTAAGGTATAAAGTCGTTCGAACAGGAACCAGAGTGTCTCGCGATCGGTTGAACGACACCGGTTGAAGACCCTCTTAATTGTCGCGGACACGGTTCACGTAATGCCCGTATAGAAACTCGCCTTTCGTCTCTGTCCCTCTCGGAAGCGAGCATCCATGCATATGTATCCGTGAAATTGTTGCCTGTCTATATGTGTGTGCGTGTGTATCCACGCGTAATGGCCCGGTACCATTGTTCCAATGATTCTCTCACGTTGCATCACGCCTGGCCCCGTGGATCTGCGCTTGCACTTATGCCGGATGCGGACTGAGGCAACCAGCTTCGGCTATTAGATCCTTCGTGCGGTTTCAGGCAGCCGCGAATCCGTGGCCTGAGTTATGGGTAACTGGGTGAAATTGAAAGTGCATCGTCAGGATCGTCCGCGGTTAAACGCGGCAAGGCGAGGTTCGTGTGTGTGCCAGCTTTCGTAGAAGATCCGGATGTGATCAAAGGAGAGGCGGAGAGAGAAAGAGGGAACGTATGATGGAAAAGGGTATTTAGTGGAGATACTGGTTGAGGACCGAGTGACGTTGATTAGAGTATGAGAGATTATTCCAAGTCAGAGTTTAAATTCGCGTAGTCGGAGCGAATTCTTTTAAGACCCAAAATAGATGGATTCTTTTCGTATAATATGGAGACCTTCGAAAAAGGTATCTCTGACGAATGGAAGAAGAAGGCTTCGGAAGAAAGATTATTTAAAGGAAGTTATTTGAACTGAACTTCGAAATCGATAAGTTTCTCCTAGGGACATGGAGAAGAAAATTGAAGGAGAAATTACTGAGAAATAAAATAAACCTCTAGCACTGACATGGTATGCATATTGTTAGGGAAAGCAGATGATCTGATATTAGTAAAGTTAAGTTAAATTAAACGCTCAATTACTTGAGATTAGAATTACCAATGTGACATGTATACCTAAACACAGTATGTTGCCATATTAAATGACATTTTCTTTCCATTCGAGGATAACGAGAAATTACTTGACACTAGAATTACCAATCTAATAATTAAAATTGTACGATAAAAATTAATTTTAATAAATGCAGGAACAAAACATTCGAAGCTCGTCAATCTAATTAATTTAATCCAGTATTAAAACTTTCTGGAAGGAACCTCGGTCACTTAAAATATAGCATACATATGTAATACTAATTAAAGTCATACGACGACAGTGATGAAATACATGCAACTAGAAAACAACATTAATTTTCACAAATGTGAGAATAAAAAATCGGAAATCAATCATTTGGACCAATTTAATAGTTCCCCTATTACAAACTTTCTAGGAGGAACCTAGGTCACTTGAAAAATAATTCCCTCTGCTTCTACAGTAATACTCCATGAATAATATTCCACAACAATGACAGCTGTTTATTCTCAAATAAGCAGCTCCCGACGTGGCTCCTGTATCAATTATATCATCGTTCAAGGAGCTATTTCATAACTTCGATTTAAACATTCTTGTTACGCATACCCGGTTTCCCGAGTGTCTGCTGCTCTGTCCGCCAAGTCACTATTGCCTCTCTACGCAACGTACGTGTACACCATCACTGATACACGTTCTGTACTGTTTCATTGAACTTTTGCGTCACACCGCGTTGTTTAGTCGAGTATCCAGGATGAAATGGCGGCGAGGGATGAAGCGTTGTTAACCGATTTCTCGAGAGATACACGTTCATCGGTTCATATGCATTTAATTAGCTCGTTTTCGCGTTTCTCATGCGTACCAGGCATTACATAACACGCTTCTTCTGCGTAATTCCAGATAGAGTGACACGAGCCGTGGCCACGGTCTCTTTCCCTCTTTCCCTCTAACAGGTTTGCTGCTGATCACATTTTCATTAGCTAGAACGCCAACAGATAAATCCGATACAGGCTCCGTGTCTGTGTGGTAAAATATTGCTAACACGATCTGAAAATTAAGCTTCCAGGTGTAAATCGTGACGTCCTGAAAGAAGTATTCCAACGTTTCGCAAGCGTTGCACCTAACGTCATTAGGGATCGAATGATGCACTGACGAGAATATCGTATCAGCAGCTGCAACGCTGATGAAGAGTTGGGATGTTTCTTTCGAGAGAACACGGGTTATCGTGATGTCAGTGACATCGAGTCGTAAAGGTCTCGAATATTTGATAAAAATAATAATTATTCGATTACACCGTGTTTGTGACTATTTTCAATTCCCTCTGATAAACTCTGTCAACTCTGAACTCCGGATTCTAAACTCCTCGTGCACGTATGTACTCCATTTCTCCCTCTACCTCCCTATCTCTTTCACTTCGTGTAGACAATTCTAGAAGCCATTCTACCACGTCCAAAACCTTGGATTTCACACCATACACAGATTCACGCCGTCGTCTCAAACACGCGCTCTAAATACCCTTATTTCACACCTCTAACACTCCAATCATACTCCTCGTTTACTTATATCCACTGCTCCGATCTAAATGATCCATCACTCATTCCCACCGTATTGTAAAACGTTCTTTCATGCTCTGTATCAAAGTCTTTGAATAATTATCGAAACTTTTCTTGACGATTATTAAAATTCCCGATGTTTATCTATCTGCTACATTCGAGTTGATATCCCAGGTATACGGACAGGTGTAGATGGTGTACACCGACTCGAAAGCTGGATACAGTGAACGTGTTAAATCTCAGCCAGAGATCCCTAATTGGAATCTGTGGAAACCGTATCGCGATGATCGACGGTGATTAACGAGGATATCGATAAAAAGGATTGCGAGGATGATAATAATTTCGCTATCGTTGCACGGTTGATGGAAACAGGTTTTCCAGAACGGGGCCAGTCATCGAGGGTATTGCTTCGCTACGTTTTAATCAATTTCCGTGGCTGTAATGTTAACGGGCAGCGTGATATTGCTGAAATTAGTAACGAAGGTAGAGAAAAACTGTCTTCCTATGGAAAGTTTCTGTTGCGCAAGCATGTAAAATTGGCATTGAGAAACGAGTAATGGCTCGTGAATTTTATTTTACGACCGATACTTAGGAAAAGTAAAAAGGATGGGTTAGCAGAAGTGAAGCAACAAAGGAGAAAAGGAGTTTCGCAGACGTCGATTGTATAAACGGGTTAAAGGTGATCTTGTTCCATTGGGATCGTTGTGGAGAGAATAATTATAATATACAGGAATGTTAACAATGGCGGCTACCCATTTCTGGAACCCATTTAGCGAAGATTCGTTAATTTTAGCCTGTGCCTTAAGGATTGATTTGAATTATAAAATATATCACAAACGAGTATTACAAATTTAAACTATATATATTTATATTAGGAAGTAAGGTAATACTGTACAAAATGAAAGAAAAATTCCGAGGAAAATGTTGAATGCAGAGAACTACTTTATATGATAATCGAGACTTGAGGAAGATATAGTGGAAGATAGGAAGCATAAGAAATATAAGAAATTTCGTGTATCGATTAAAAATAGATAGGAAACAAGATGATATATTGTATTATTTAATAAATAATTAAACATCAATCGCGACGACTGTTATTTATTAAATTTGCAAGGTTTCTTACTAGATTCTTTCATAGAATGGGAACTGCTAGAAACAGACCAAGCATCTAACAAAGTAACACAGGCAAATTTGTGATAAGTCTAATCAGCAACCAGTTTCAGTCAGAAGAACTGGTTCTCTTGTAACTGGTCTGAAAATTGTCTCGTTCCCAATGACACTCAAACTCAAGATATTAGGAGAATATTCAAGAATAAAGTGAAATGTGTATCGAGCATAGGATTTTCTGGCTACATTAATAAAATCTTTAGGAATCATTACAATTCCTTTAAAACAACGACTCATTAAAATGTAACTGTAATGAGGTTTGCTTCCAGCAAATTCAAATATCCCAATTAGTAGTAAAAGTGGACAATGAAACTGAGGAAAATATTAAAATATTCAACAATTCAGTCAAAATTGATGTTTCAATAAATAATACCTTGCAACAATACATACAATGAGCAAAGAAACCAAACCACAAAGACAAAAGATCGACCTAAATCAGACACAGACATTTGACAACTCAGAGCCACATAAAAGAGGCAGTAAATTATCTCGAACAAATAAATATGTACAACAAAACATAGTACTGGAGTCGCAATAATCCCTTGGTCGGTACGACATAAATCTCATACAAAGAAGAAGAAAAACATAGATAAAGAATTATTATCCTCATACGAAGAGAACAATAAAACTGAACATCTCCCATATAAAAATATTCCAGTTTATATAAAATATGCGAATAATAACTTTCGAACAATAAATACGCTAGTTTAAAAAGTAACAAATTTATACGATATCATAAAACTTAAAAAGATAACAGATAATCACAGAGGATTCTCTGAAACGAGGATCAGAGGGTCGAGAATCCTCAGCAGCTTGCAATGCTGGACATTATCGTATTACGTAAAATAGACTCATCGAAGAGAACACAGAACGAGAGTTATTCACCATTCTCGTCTAGAACCACTGGCTTTGGCAACATACTGGACACTTGACAAAAGTAGCAATGAAAGACACGCTGGCTATTCAGGCCCACATTTCTACGCGTAAAGTCGTTGTCCCTCGACGAGGCAAGTGTACATTTCATGGAGTGCATACGGTTGCATGAACCTCGTGGCATTCAAAATACCATTACCACTTGGCATGAGCGTCCCCAACAAACTACTGAGAAATCTACCTTTCGCTTGGCTCAGTCGCCTATACCTAGGACACTCCGTTCCTTTAACCCAGTTTCTAATTCGTATGACGGCAATCGGCGTCTTCTTCGAAGATGAGTCGATTTTTAGCGTCGAAAGATCGTCAAATGACCGACTGACCTGTCACGTTGAAGAAAGTGAAATCGTAACCTTGTTCGCTATAACAGGCCGCATTTCGTAAGAAGTAGAGCTAACACGTGAGACCACAGCTGATCCGCGCAAAACTTGACTTTGAGGAATGGATTATGCAACACGATTTGCTCGTGTTTAGGCAGTTTCTTTGGGTTATTGCTTGTGAGAGTTTGGCTTTTAGATATAATGCGAGCCACGGTTTTGCTAGACAGACTGATTCCACGGAATGCACAGTAGGAAATTGTTAATATATGTATATATATGTACAATAGAAAGTCAAGAGACTTTTTGTTTATGTTTTTACCCCTTGGATTTGCTAATACTAACTGGTTTTCATCTTGTTTTCGTTTTGATTAAGAATTTAAAACGTAGTCAGCTTATGAAGACGTATTTTTGTACATATTCCTATACATATATTTATATACCTGTTTTTAAAACCAGATGATGATAACTGGTTTTAGATGTTAATGGTTAAGTATCGATAAAGTGCTTTGGTATTAAAATTGAAAGAAATCATTTTAACCTGTGAACTGTTATTACAATGATACTGATCATAGTATGCATTGAGAAATAAATTTATTATTTTCATCGTTGTTCTTGATATCTTTTATTTATAGAATTTCCCTCAGTTTGGTATTTCTAATGATTTACCAGGTATTCTATGCACAGTGATTTTTCGACTTACACTGTTGCTATATTTTTTAAAAATTTCAATATCAACGATGAAGATAATAAAATTGTCTCCTACTGTGATATACACAACATTTGGCCTGATAAGTAAAAGTATTATGCTGCCTATATTTGGGCATCCGCTCCTAAAGGGTTAATGAACAATGAAAAATTTATGGCTCAGTATTGAACTATCCAAACAGTGATGGAGAAAAGAAAATATATAAAATAAAAGAAGAAGAAATAAATTACAGGATGTTCGAAATTTCTCCGCATAAACTTTTTCAGTGAATTATGACTAAAAATAAAAGTTCCTGAATACTTTATTAAAAAGTTGTAGCTTATAGAAATGAAGCATTGATTACCTTCAAGAATTCGATATTAAAATTCATATCAACAATAACAATTTGTATTAAATGAATAATTAATATCAATTTAACGACTGCAGATAGTAAACACAGCCTTGTATTTCATATTTTTCCACCAACTTTTTAATAAAGTATTAAATGTTCCATTTCTGCTTATCTAGACCCATAAAATATATTGACAAAGTTTCACACCTACAATCAGGAACACCCTGTATATAGGAAAGGTGTTTAATTATCGATTAGGGTGGAAAATCGAACGAAGCTTGTTTGCATTGCTTTTCAGGTACGACTTCGTAGTTATTGGAGGTGGCAGTGCAGGTGCAACAGTTGCAGCACGATTATCTGAAGAACCACGATTTTCGGTGTTATTGCTAGAAGCTGGCTTAGATGAACCCACTGGAACACAAATACCCTCGTTCTTTTTCAACTTCATTGGGACTGACATAGACTGGCAGTACAACACCGAAAGCGAAGATACTGCGTGTCTGAATAAAGATGATCGGAAGTGTTACTGGCCTAGAGGGAAGGTATGTATTATAGAAACGTAAGTTGTGCAGTATCTATGGGTAGAATATGGCAGTGCGACTTAGATAACGGCGGCGTAGATGAAAGATTATGGCGGTGCGATTGAGGCGTGTGCGGCACGGATGAAAGAGTGCTCATAGAGGACATTCGGCAGCACATGCCAAGGATATGTGTATCAAAAAATCGCGTGACAATCGTTGACGAGAAGGCGTAGCGTTAGGACGATCCCAAACCTCTACCACGAAAATTTTCAAATAAAAATAAGTCCCACAATATTCTTAAACAAATTTTTCAGATTATGTAGTTGATTCCGAATACAGAATTTGTAATCACGTGAAGTGAAATACACTGAAGAGAATCATATACATTTTGTAAATACCTTATGTTCATGACAATTGATTTTAGGGGCTGTTACACGTGTATGTACCACTCACAAGTGTTAGATTATATATTGCTCTGTACTTCTAACTAAAATTATCATTATTATTATTGAATAATAATTCCTAATTCCTAATTCTCAATTTTTAATCAAAAGATTTGTGAATTTCACACAGAGTAGATATATGAAGAATTGCCTACCAATTGTAATTCACAAACAAAATGAATTTACCAGGTACATCTAAAAATGTTCCTTTCAATTCGAGGTATAACCTATTACTAAGATATCAATGTTCCATAAATTATTATTAACATTCGGTTACATGGCTGTTTCATCCTTGTACTCGATAATCCTCGTTTGACCACCGTTATCGCAACGCATACAGAAATAGTGGAAGAAACGAATGTGTAATTAAAATGTTACCAGGTGCTGGGTGGAACCAGCGTTATGAATGGCATGATGTATATGAGGGGCTCACGAAAGGATTACGATGACTGGGCCAGGCTCGGTAACATAGGATGGTCTTATCAAGATGTCCTTCCGTATTTCATCAGGAGCGAAGATAATCTTCAAGCAAACACTATGGATTACGGTTATCACGGTGTCGGTGGACCACTCACGGTCACGCAGTTCCCTTATCATCCGCCCTTGAGTTATTCCATCCTCGAAGCTGGAAAAGAACTCGGTGAGTTTATTCTTTATCAGTCTTTAGCTTGGCTAGTATAGTTATTAAACGGGACGAGTTATCGTTTAATTACTTAATTGATTACATAGTTTCGTTTTCTAGAAATTAACATCGGACGCGTAATACATGAATTAAGATTAGATTGCATAATTAAAAATGGGTTAGTAGAGCTCGATTAGGGCAACGGAGTAATTAACGCTTGTGTAATACCTGTTTGATAATGACAGCTGCCGCCGCTATTACGGGTAATAGCTATATTTTAATATTAATTTTATGTTATCCAACTAACGTCTTATCTGTTGCTCCTTTTAGATCAGATCTTTCGTAACGGTTTATGGTACTTTCTTTAATCAGATGAATTATCGTAATAGCGTTTTTCTTGGATATTTTACTCGTGGGAACAGAAGTCTTTCTGGTCTTGAGATCTAGCTAATAATAATTTAATTGAGATAATATATCTTATCTAATCAATCGAGTGCAGTATCTTTGTTAATAATGTTAATGATAAATATTTAGATGTATATGGTGTGGTGATTTTTACAAATGATAATTAAAATTATTTGCGAAGCTACCGATAAATCAGCACGAATATCAACGACTATTATTTGTATTTAATTATCCTTTATTCGCGTTTCAACTGTTACTTTACTCAGCCACTTATATACCGATGTGCATATAAAGAAATACTTCTGTTACGTTTGTTTCCTTTCATTTACGTTAAAAAATATAAATAAAAATTCTTTTTTACGCGCTATGAATAAATTCTCTAATATTAGGGTGTTCTGAAAACTCATAATTAAATGCCTCCCTAATTAAAAGAATTTTACAATAATATATTGAAAACTTTGACTTTTTTGCAAGCTATTAAAACATGCAATTTTTATCAATGAAAGGATTTTTTACTATTTTTTGGCATAAACACCTCCAATCAGAGTGAAACTATCGTATGCTGGATTTAAATGGCGAGATAGAGAAATTTGAGGAATTCAACCAAGATCCAATTCCTCTAATTCAAAAATAGCCTATTTCCTATACCAAATATCGTATTCCATGTCCCACTAAAAATAGTATTCGCCCAAATTCAGAATTTCATGAATGGACCGAATTTTCTTGCAAATAATCCATTTGGAGTCTTGCCAAAGACACGACAATTCTTAACATCGATTGTCGGAAAGTCTAGGAACTTTCCAACGAACAACAACGGATATTTTGTCGCAAATTACGGGCGAATTAAATCACGTCAACCTGACTTTACCCGTTTTCAGTTAACTCCAACTCGAACAGTGAACTTTGCCAAAAGAACGATCTCCGATCGAGAAATGGCTCCTGCAAACGAGTTTGAAAAACTTCTGTTTAACTTCCATTATAAGTCTTCAGTCACGGTGTAAAGAAATACTCGAGAAAGTGGGGAAAAAGTGGGAAAAGAACAGAGCTAACAACGAGTCGATCTACTTTACTCGGGTCGCGTTTAACCTGTTATTACGCGACAAGGAAGAACACGCTTGCTCTTTAATCCTGTTGTTGTTACTCGCGTAATCCTGCTGAGTCCAATAACCTGATTTGACATCTATGGAAAAACCTGTTACGCAATCTCTCGCGACGAAATTGCGACACCATATTTGTCGGTGGCATTTCACTAACGATGGTAATGCATAATTTCGATAATGGATGGTCGCGAGTGACCTTGTTACAAATTTGTAAATGGCGCCCTATTTACGAACGTAATCAATTCGGGAGTTCACCGCTAAAGAAAGTGAAGGCAAACGGAGTTAATAAGCGAAACTGGATCAATGTCGTAAATAAGAAATTCGTTGATTGATGATTTTACGTAATAGGTATCCACGCCTTTCTTTCTTCCAATAACCCATTAAATTTGAGAAGTCTTCCATCTGAAATCAATGAATAAACGTGAGGACAACTGAGACTTGCAATTGTGATGCAGGATTTTATGGATATAATTTAAGATAGCTTTTAATGATTTATTAAAGAAATGATAGGTATGTTAATGATCAATCTTCTAGAAATGTAAACTAGAAAGCTGTGAAACGAGTTGAATAAAATTAAGGCTGTAATTGAAACTAAGATTGTTCAAACTGGGGCATTTGAAGAATTTCCTGAAGAGCTTTGTCAAATATTAGTTAGAATTACTTGTTTATTTATTTTCCTGTATATCACTGTGGTACTCATTGTCAATTTTTTTGTGGGAGACTGAGTTTCCTATGTGTACAGATATTACTTGATTAATATTAGTAACGTACCTATACCCAAAACTAATTTTGCTAAAACGCTATACTAAAACTTTTAAAAAATTTAACCTTGACAGTATTTCCTTAAAAGTACTTAGAAATGATTTCCCAATGTACAATAAGCTTGTTAATAAGATAACATATAATATATTTATAATATTTTATAATTAATTCTAGTACCACACTGATATACTGTTACACTGCTATGCTACCACTGTGCTAAAATTTCCTATACTGATCTACTACTATATTTCTCTGTTACTTTACTGCTATACTGTTATATTGCTATGTCACTATATTAAGAGAAACCAAATTTCCATTAACTATTGACAGGTTACGGTGCCGCGGATCTGAACGGACGGACTCACACTGGATTCGCCATAGCCCAAACGACTTCGAGGAATGGTTCACGACTTTCGACTGCCCGAGCATTTTTACGTCCAGCTAGAAATCGACCAAACCTCCACATAATGCTTAATTCCACGGTCACCAGGATCCTATTCGACAATAACAAGAGAGCAGTCGGTGTGGAATTCGTTCACGATGGAAAGGTTCTCCGTGTCTCTGTGGCGAAAGAAGTGGTCGTAAGCGGAGGTAATTGAAACCGAATAGTTCTGACGATAGCGTTGAATTAAAGTGACCAGGGGCATCAAACTGGATTTAATCGATAGATATTGATTCTCGATGAAATACGCCTGCCATCCGCGAATCGAAGATATGGATCGTGTAATAATCTATGATGCAAGATTAATTATATCAAGTTCATATTAAGATTAATTTTATTCTGTTCAGAGTTCAATTAACATATACATACGTATACTAAGATCCTCAGACTACAGCTTATCCTGTGTTGACGTGCGAAACAGGTTTTCATCTATAGCTATCCAGTGTAAGAATATGTTAAATGGCCGACGGGAATGCTTCAGCAGTTAATATAATAATGAGGTAATAACTGTTAATTTCAGATGTAAGATTGTGGACTTATTTTACGTATTTATTATTACGTACTTTCTATGCGAAAGCATATTCGTATTTATGACAAATAGCTCCACTTTGGCGAAATATTTAAATAATAGGAGTCGCTCCACAGGCGTATGTTATTTATTAGTATCATTTGTAGAATTGAACAGGTAAATTGCAGAGAAGAAGGAGGAAGAAGAATTACGATAAAACCTCTATCTGCGAAATCAAAGTAGTATTACTCGAGAGACATAATCATATCTGAAAGAGAAGAGATAAAACAGTAAAAAAGTCACTAAAAATAGCGCAAACGTAATATCATAGATCATATAAAATTAGTTAAGATGTTTCCGTTCATATCTATCTATTCTTACCATACAATCTTAGTTGACGTATGAAATGATAGCTGTCACTCAACTTTCAAGCCCATCGAAAACAGAAAGCAGGAAGAAACGCGTTTCACTATCGACATCTAGTATCTCTCACACAAAAATACTCATTACCAAAGCAACTGGATAACCAATTCTGTGGTCTACATTATCTTATGCTATACAGCATTCCCATGATCATACATGGAAACCTAATTTTCCACTTCCAATTTTAGTTCTCGAACGAACAAACGATAGTTGTAAAATTACGATAGCTGAGAGCACGTTTCATAAACTGATTCCATTTCTAGATCCCTGAAAAACATTCATTCGTTTCGAAGAATCTTTTAAAACTGCCACAATAATATATAATTATAATGAAATGTACAAAACAAAATGTACAATATATTAAATATAATAATAATTAAAATATTAAATACAATATATACAGATATATTGAATTAATATATATATATTATATTATTATATATTACATATATAATATATTAGTACAAAATTATAATAATATACTATTACTGGAAGATAAATTAATATCCTCAGATAGTAGGCAGTGTTTAAAAATTCTTTGTTCAAGAAATAACTGCTTGTTCATAATATAAATAAGTCATCTTAATATATAACCATAATTGCACGTTGATAGCCTCGCAAACGATAGGAATTGCATGTCTTTCTGAGGACAAAGGAAGCAAAGATTATTGCAGAAAAGGATACGCACGGTTAACGTGTCTCTGATGACACGTATAGAGGGGCTGTTGGTAATTATTACACAAAGATGGACGCTAAGTTACAAGGCCATATAGCTTTAGATTTTTGTTCTATACATACATCCTCGGTGTTTCACTTTGATCGTTACCAATCACACGTGTTCCTTTGTCCGAGTTATGGTCTATGGCCACATCCTGTCCAAATTGTGGAATCATTTTGTAACAGACTCAGTGTCAACCTTTATAGGAACTATTTCCCATTCAGAAATATTCATCAAGGATTAAGATGCGAAAAAAGATGAATGCATACAAGTCAGCTATAATTTATTAACTTTAAGCTCTCCATCTCTGCTTCAAAAATAATAACATTGTAAGTACTGCTTAGTAATCAGGACATTGGATAATGGAAATCATCAATTACCTTCTTACACAATACCCAAATAAAAATCAATAGTTGAGATGCAATTTTATGCTCAGATTTAAACAAAGACCTCACAATCAAATAAACCTGAAAATTTTCAACAGATGTTTTAAAAAAATCCTGCAAATAGCAGACAAGTAAACTGCTATAAATCATCTAATAACAATGCAATATTAGATGACTCACGTTGAACTGACCGCATAAATGCAGCTAGCATTTATGAAACAATAGCATCTTAAAACGATGTAGTGTATCATATGATACAAAATATTGTAAATTACCGACGTAGACAGATTGGATTTCATCATTTCCTCCAAAAAATATATTCAGAAAATCGTCATGTTCTTCAATTACCATCGAAAATCGAACAATACGAAAGTGGTTTTTCCGGTTTGTTCAAGGTCCCAAAAGACAATATAATCACATACATTGTGATGTAAATATTTCCTCTTTGAGCTGAAAAAGCAATGTCATTTGAATGCTTGTTTCTTTGTCTCATTTAGGTGCTGTTAATTCGCCACAGATACTCTTGAATAGCGGTATCGGCCCACGAGAAGAGTTGAACGCTGTTGGCGTCCCCGTTATTCACGATCTACCTGGCGTAGGTAAAAATCTTCACAATCACGTCGCCTACACGCTGACCTTCACTATCAACGACACTGACACGACTCCCCTCAACTGGGCAACCGCAATGGAATACCTTCTCTTCAGGGATGGCCTGATGTCTGGTACTGGTAAGTAAACAAGAAAATATTTTTCATTTCTTTCTTAAAATCTTTTATTTCGTACAATAATATAACGATTGGGAGATTTTGGGAATTTCGAATGATTTCGAGCAATTTTTATGATTTAGTCAATTTTACTACCTTACTAAATTTTGTGATAGTAAATTTCATAATGATTAATTACGAGATGGAACTGAAATCGCGAGTGTGAAAGGTTAAGTTGTCTAAATTTGAGCTAAAAGACTGAAAACTAACAAGAATAGAATACTAAAAACAATGACTTTGAAACCTATGAATTAATAAAAATTGCAAAAAAACACAAATCATCCGAAGATAAATACCTGTTCAAAATGAGAAAACTAGAAAAATAAGGAAAGATAATTTTGAGCTGATAGAATTTATCAGTTTATGGGTAACCTAAAACTTTCACGAACGCTGACTCGTGTTCTCAATGTTTACCTATATCCGTTCCTACACGCTACAGTTTCTAATAAAACGAAAACCCTACTTAACCTATTAAAAATAAATATGTTTAGAAAGGAACGTTCTAAATGTTACACACATCAAATACATAGAACCATTCTAAAAGGTTATCTTGCCCTGAACAAATTATTTTTTGATAATCTAAAACTTCTACAAATGCTATGAGTCGTGTTTTCAATGTTTACCTATATCTGTTCCTACACGCTACAGTTTCTAATAAAACGAAAACTCTACTTAACCTATTAAAAATGAATTTGTTTAAAAACGAACGTTCTAAATGTTACACACATCAAATACATCGATCCATTCCGAAAAGTTAATTAACTTCGATTCAATACATAATGAAAACAATACGAAAACGTTAAAAGATTATCAACCTCTAAAAAGTCGATAAAAAGATTCGAAACAACTAAAGAAACCTTTACTACGTATAAAATTGTAAATAAAGGTATCGGAAAAATACGAATCATTAAATATTTATATTACGTATAAAAAGAACCAACTCAGACGCCATGTGCATTTTACGAATATCCCGAATATACCCAAACACGTACGCGCTGCATACAGATGCACAATATATGTGTGTAATACATGTACAGTATATGTACGTAATACATGTACAATCCACTGTGAGATACTACCACCACAATGAAACGTAATCACTCGAACGAAGCCTCACAGAACTAGAAAAAACAAAAAAAAAAGAAAAATCCATGGCAAAAGCTCACCAAATCATGAAAGTTGCATCCGAAACAATCGAGGAAGCTTGCATACAGTGGGCAGTGAAAGTGCGTTGCACAATGATCCCGTTCGTGTTTGCCGATCAGGCAGCTGACGTAACCGCATTTCCGATCGGTCTGTTTGCCATCATTTGACCCGAAACCGATCGAAAAACGGCGCGATCGTAATACTCTACCGGCTGGCTGCCCCCTCTGGAACTGCTCACGTTTTACGAACTCGTAACTCGTCGAATCGATTTTACCGGCGCCAACGACGTGACCCGCCATGGAATCGGACCAATTAACGTTCGATTCGTCGCTTCGTTGGCCCGTGCATCCGGTGTTAGCCGCCGCGTACCTGCTTCTGGCAATTTTACGACCGAGCTCGCAAATCTCTCGCGAATCTCGAGCATTTCCGTGCACTGAAACTCCTTCCCGAGGGGAACTTTAATTATCACGACGGCAATTTCCAGCGTAACGAAGGAACGCTCTGAATTTTCGTAGAAACGATTTCCGACGATGCCGGGGCACGTGCCGCGTCTCTACGATCGCGACAGGCGACAACGATGCTGAAAGATCCGAATTACGGTAGAGGGTGCTCGCATCGAAGTTTACAAAGTTATTGAATAAATTGTGTGAAGTTGGCGCTATTCAGTAATTTTGTGTTGCATGCCATTGGACCGCTTTGGTTAATATTTGATAGGTTCTGTTAGGTTACGTTGCACTTACGAAACTCGCTAACGTGATAATTCTCATAACGCGTGTATGTGCTGGGTAATAAATTATGGCAGACTTTCGATTATATGGGAACAACGGATTATCTGGATCATAAATTCAGTACACTTTGCGATTTAATGTGTGGTATGGAATATTAAAGTGGCACTGGTTTTGATTAGACATAGTGCTGTAATATTTTAATGATTAAAAGGTAAAGCCATAGTATAACCTATAGATCTCTTAATAAATAACTCGTTCGTAATAATTTCGTAATAATTCACTCTGTAATTTCTGGATGTGCTCGTATTATATTATACTGCGGAATCTAATTGCAATCGATTAGTACACTTCTTCGTAATATTAGATTCGCAGTTTCGTAAAATTGAATCGAAAGTTTATGATTCCTAATTTGTATAATTCTGGATTGCATTTGCAAATTTTTAACGTGTTTTAGAAATTTCTTTTATTAAGAGATACTGATATAGTTATTTCTCTGAGATTTATAATGCAAACTGCTGCCACTTTTTCCTCTTCTTATAACAAATTCTATATATTTCTTGCATTTCAGAAGCTTAATTACGGTTAAAAATAATTCCCAATGGCCATGTTTTATTTGTTGCGTATTCCTTTCATAAAAGTCAGTCGTTCATAAGCGAAGCCAAATACCTTTTCAAGATATACATTCGATCCGTGGCAAGTGAACTGGTTTTCAGAGTGGATCGCTCGAGGATGTCGGTTTTTGTTTCGATCTTTTTCTTAATTTCCCACATCAAAGGGTAGTAAATTCAGTATTGCAATTATTTGCGAAAAAGAATGATAACGATGCAAGACCTCAACGTCGCGCACAAACTTCTTAACTATTTACCTACTAGTCTGACGAAATGTAATTAATTAAATCAAGCTAACGTTTTCTTCTTTGTTAAAGCAATACACTTTATTAAGTAATTAATTAACTTCTGAGAACTATTATTTCATAAATCATTCATGTGTTGAATTAATTAGAAGAAAAGAAAAATTGAAATAACTTAAAATTATCAATAAATCTATTTCAAATACGTCATCTATTTCTCAATAATCAAATCTATAAAATTGCAATTGAAAAAATATTTAAACACATATTCACAATTACCTTGAATGAAATAACTAATTGCAAAAATGTTCAATTCATTTTTCAATTAGAAAACTATCTAGAAATCATACCAACAATTACCAAGCACCTAACCGTGAGACCATTTACTCAACAAATTCCATTAATACTATTGACCTACATATTCCGAATACTATTTCTTTCAATACTCCATTATATAATAATTTTACGCATTCCTGACACAGTTTGAGTATTTCTAATTAAATAATCTTTTATTTATAATATATAGGTATTTCCGAGGTAACCGCGATGGTAAACACGAAATATTCGAATCCAAAGGATGACCATCCGGATGTTCAGCTGATTTTCGGTGGTTACCTAGCAGATTGCGCAGAAACCGGCATGGTCGGTGAAACATCGGGTAACAATCGCACGATTTACATTATACCAACATATTTGCATCCGAAGAGCCGTGGTTATATACGTCTACGAAACAACGATCCTCTTTCGAAGCCATTGATCTACCCAAAGTATCTGAATCACCCTGACGACGTTGCGGGCCTCGTGGAAGCTATTAAATTCGGTATCAGGTTGTCTGAAACCGAGGCTCTCAGCAGGTACAACATACTTTCTGCACGTGTGTAATTTATACTCGGGTATCGATTTCTTCTGGCTGAACGCTTTTGACGGAGGTCAATAGCATCGTCGATCAACTGTCACTGTTTCCTGATGGATCATACATTGAAAGCCGAGCTACTTCATATATAGATGTAGTGAAGACCTTTTGATGTAAAAGTTTGATGTCAGAGTAGTAGCTCCAAATATGTTTTAAGTGGTAGATTGCTGGAGTGTTTGAGATTAATCGTTTGAAACTTTGATGAGGTGTTTAAAGGTATGGGAAGTTAGACTAATGTAAACGTTAGATACCCTAGGCAAATTTATGTTTATGGTAGCCTAAAAGTGAATATTTTCGAATTTAATTATCCCAATAGATATTTTATTTGCAAAATAGCCGTAATGTAAAAAATAGTAATCGTGTAAAGGTGCCACTTGAATGCTTAAAAATATTTTTCACTTCCATAATTAGTAGAGCATGTCTGCTGGAGTATTTTAACAGCATCGCTTTTACAATAATTTTGTAATGCATCTCCATTGTTTCAAAGATTATACCCAACAACATTCAGATAGTCAAATCTAGTCTCCATGAAATATTCAAGGGCTATTTAAATTCTAATGTCAACGAGACTTTCTCTTATCTTTATCTTACACATAGTCATTCTGACATATTCTCAAATTACTCAGTCTGATACTCAAATTCAGTCTGAAGATTAAACACTCGAAAACTATCTAAGTATTAAATCATTTTCTTAATTACATTCCACTTTTCTCAGTACTGTCAAACTTTCCCTTATCTTTGTAGTACAAACAAAGATTCAAATATATATACTCAAATCTACTCTTATCAGTAGCAATACCATTTCTCATGAATTTTTTGATAGTTAATAATTAATTCATTATAATCTAAACATTTTTAAACTTCCTTTTATTTTTATTTTATAATTATCTACTCAAACACTCAGGATGACAGACACTCTAAGATCCTAAAATCACCTTTTCTTTATTATCAGTGCCTAATCTTTTTCATTCTCATCTGACAGATACGGATTCCAATTGGATCGTACACCGGTGAAGAATTGCGAGCATTTAAAATTCGGTTGCGACGCTTACTGGGAATGCGCTGTAAAACACGATACCGCACCAGAGAATCATCAAGCTGGCTCCTGCAAAATGGGCCCACCAGACGATCCGTTGGCAGTAGTAGATAACCAATTGAGAGTTCGAGGAGTGAGGGGCGTTAGAGTAGCAGATACCAGCATCATGCCGAAAGTCGTTTCCGGTAATACGAATGCACCCGCTATTATGATCGGTGAACGAGCTGCGGACTTTATCAAGAGAACCTGGGTCGGCTGAACGATGTTTTCTCACGAAACGGAACTTCCTCTAAAACCGAAATGATTTTGTTCACTGAAAGAAATTTATAGTTCAACGTCACTAAAATATTAGATGTGTTGAACGAAAATTCAATTATTACAAATACGAATGACTGATTTACTTCTAAATTATTAATTTCTGTTTGACCTATCAAATCACTGTGAAATGTTTATTCGTTTAAAATATCTCCGACTGAAGATATTTAAAAAAAAAAATGAAAATGTCACTCTTTTTGATTGTTTTTGAAAATTAGGTACAGATGTTTAATGATACCAATGTTTTTGATCTGTTTAATATCATTTTATAACAAAAAGAAATTGAGATATTTCGAGGAAGTTTTAAAGCTGAAATTACGGTGAATTTGATTACAAATTTCTTTCAATATTTGGATAGAGAAAGCAAAGGTAGCGCTGTGCGCATTTGAATATGCATAATTTCTATGAAATATGCATAGCTAAAGAATTTAAAGAGATTTCAAAATTCGTTAAAATAAAATCATGATAAATTTTAAAGAAACCTTGTATTATCTGTAGTTATAAGAAATAATTCCAATAATGACGGCAGCTACCTCGGCTTTAAACCCTTTTTATTGAAGAAGAGGGTACCGACTTCTGTAAATAGTTCAGCAATAGTATCAAATATAAATACTCTAATTATAAATGTAATTTACCTTAATAAGTATTATGCGTATTGATGATCATTCAATATTTTTATGTATGAATTATGATTAAAATTTTATACTTCAGCCCCTAAAGTAAAATTAATAACTTGCGAAACAATATAAATTAGGTATTTTATAACAATCGTATAGAATTTATAAAAGAAAAATATAGTTTGAGAATACAGTATTCAATTATAAGCTACAATAATGATAAGAAAATAGAAATAAAAAATATAGAATGTTTTAAATACAATAAGTTTTTGTTTTAATAATACCCTACTTAATAAATTTTAAAAATTATCCAAATCTAATACAAGATTTAAATTACTAAAATACATTTTCAGGACGATATCTAATTCTGAATCTGATTTTAAAAAATTAATGTTTAGGACAGAAATAGGAAGGTAAGTTAATTTGTCAATTTTTTCTTTTATATATTCCTTTTTGTTTTTTAGTTTCCTTTTGTGCTTTTAATTTGAAGTTTCTATACTTTTCCTTCACTATCGATACAAAAAGACAAACATTAAATTGAATTTAATTCTGCTAATTCAAAATAACTATAAACAGCGAAACAACTTAATTCCATGAGCTACTAAATGTACCAGAGCTTCAATAAATCGGCTTAAGGTGAAGTTTACTAGGACGTCTATTAATTAGAAACTACAGGATTTCTAGCAATATCCTATACCAAATAGTTACATTTACAGTTGTATATTTTCCAAATTTCCTGAATACCCGTCATGCTGAAACCCACTCGTTGACCGAGCTTGTAAGTATCCCTAGAATGGCTTCTCAGTATCTATAACATCAAAAAGTACGATCGATAAGCAGCAAACTTACACGTTTCACAAACACGTTTTATCTAACTTATTTGATATTTTCGCCATTTTTTTTTTTTATTTTTTAATTATTTTGTAAGAATACAAAAATTTACAATTTAAGATAACTAACAATTTTATATAGAATATCCTACCATTAATAGGAGAAAAGTGGCAAGCTTCTAAGAAATGGAAATCAAGTACTTTGGGTATTATAGTAGATTTGCCGTTCTTCGAAAATGCATAGAGTGAATAATGCATTGTGCTTCCATAATCGTAGCCAACGCCGAAGTCGCCAACAGTCTTTCTCGAAGCTTTCTTAAAATTACTGTCATAGTCTAATGCAGTAGTATCTTAGATCAGGAGACTAAGAACTTAAGAGACTCATAGTTTATACAATTATTTTAATATCCAGATAATTCAACGATGTGCAAAACTATGATATTAAATAAATAAGATTTAAAGAATTTTGTAAAACAAAAGTCTAGGAAAGGACCATTTAGAAGACTTTTTCTCGAGAATTAAAATAACAATATCTAGTCTAATCTGACTTCTAAAAGTGAAAAATTATTTCTTATCAGAAAACATTCTTATCTAACGCTTCCGAACATTTCAAATTACACAGAGTTCTATTCAAAACCTACTTGAAATAATAAACAGTCAAAGCGACAAGTATCAAAATGTCTAAGACGAATCATTAATCGAAAAATTTCCCAACTGATACAAGATCAAACGCTTAACCAGAGTTTCACGAAACTTTGCTATTGTCCAACTTAGATCGAGGCACATCATTCCGAATATTATTCCACTGTATCTAGACATATTGGTCCATTTCAAATCTGTTCTACTCATTCGGAGAAACCCAATATCGTGCATCAATTCGCGTTCCACCGTGTCTTCTTTGTCACACAGCCGGCTATTTGGAGATTCACGTTCAGCCAGCCATTTATTCTTCCCACACTGCCTCAACGACTACTATTACCAGCCGTGATTCTGATATAATCACTCAGCTCACTGGTATACGGCTTGAATTTAGTAAACGAGTATTTGTGGTAATCGTTCATTGCCTTGTAAATCAATCTTCGTTGGTTGCTATCTACAAATGCGATTCGTGACTCGCTGCATTTTCCATTAATTCCTTGTGAGAACATGGTTCTCAGTTAATTGGCCGCGTTCGTTACTAATGACGATTTGCAGGATTGGAATAATTGGTTAGGTTCAGAGATTACTGCAAATTGATAAGGTATTTTTTGACCTACCTTGTGATACAGCTAACGTATCTGTTGTCGAAGTACTCATACGGTAGAATATCCATTATTGGAAATAATAGGGAGATTGAAGTGGGAGGGTCAAAGAATTTTCTCTTTCGTGATATTGATCTTTGTGGGTTGTAGAATAAACACGAAACTATGAACGCTAAAAATAAATAATAATAAATTTTAATATAATCGAAGGTGTCTTAGCTGTAAAAGGAATTGAGATTCATGGATACTTAACTATTGTTTGTTGGAAAGTTAGAATTAGAGGGAGACTTTTCAGGATGCTGAAAATAGTATGGTAATATTGTAACATTAGAATATATTACAAGCATAAACTGTATTATTTTTTATTTATATGAAAATATAATAAAATCGAAAAATAAAATAAACCATATCTTACATGAAATGATTATTCTATTATTCACATTTCCGACATTTAATTTTTTATAAAAACAGTTGCTTCATTAATGGACAATTTCCGTAGTGCTGCGGCTTTTTTAATTGAATAAACTTCATAAAAATCAGCCTGTACCTAGAACAATAAATTTAATTAAAACGTAACAAAACAAACTTTTGTGGCGACAGGTTATTTCAATACAAAGAAAGAAACAATTACCTCGCAAGCATGCAATTAACTTTCGTTCTACGACCATTACAAAATGCACGAAACGTTTCACACTCGAAAGACTCCATTGTCGACTGCATTGCAGCGTTGCAAGTACTATGCTTTACTAACGTAACAGCAACTAGTATGAAGTATGTAATTTCTAATATAAATTAATTCTTCTTTTCACGATTTCCTAAAATTAAGTATGTCAATTTATTGTGGATTATAAAACCGTTAGAGATCATAGTACAGAAAAATAAAATACGTGACGTAAAAGAAGTATTTGAAAATACATCTCGATATATAATATAACAGATATTTTTTACATATACATATACTTACCTCAAAGAGAATATTATAAGAAAGTATATACAGTTATACTCTGCAAAAAAATCATAAATTATCGTTAATATTACATTTATTGTTAATAACAAATTGATAACAGTGTATATTTATAAAGGAAAGTGAAAAAATTAATAAACTATTGACTATTACTCGTACTTATAATGTACTTGTGTCAAAATGTATCTATAATTTACTAAAAGTTTATAAATTATTTCACTTATTGTTAATAAAAAATTAATATTGTTATTAACAAATTATTTGCAACCTAAATTAATAATAAAAATGAAAAAATTACTGAATTATTGGTTACTGCAACGGAAAAGTAATTATTAACGAAATCGGGAGAGTTCAACAATTTTCGCCGATTTTCGGCAGATCGACAGCTATACATGTGGCGCCACGAAGTTTGCCGAGTCTTTTGCAGGTTTGCCTTCGGGTCGGACATATGCAGAAGTTGGTCGGCGTGTTTTGGCGACTGCGGGAGGTGGGAGGTGAGTGGTTTGGAGGGGGTACAACCCTCTGTACCCTGAACAAAACAGATTTCCTAGGACTAAAATTCACGAGTAAGAGGAGTTGTTTATTCTCTCCCTTTATTTGTAGTTTACCTGCTATAACATAAGGGACTTACTGAAATACGGACCGATAACAAGAAATCACGTTATTGATCCCTCATTGATCATTGATCTCCCTCCCTCCTCTCCCTCTTGATAAGAGATAAGGAAAGTTTACGAATTTTTCTATAAATGTATGAATATTTGTACGCGAATTCGTAAGTTCAAATATAAAACTACCCATCAGGATCGCCTAAAAGTGAAGGATTTATAAAGTCAATATTTGCTGAGATAGTTGACACACGATGTACTTGAATAGTATAGAATATTGACAAAAGTATTCGAGGTTTAATAAACGCGTGAAAATGGGTGTGCCTGATACGTGACCTTTGAAACAGTAATTTCGTATAAAATCAATCAGGGACACTTAGAGATAACCTTCCGATTTATGATGATACAAAGTGATAAAAGATATTTACTTATTGCAGCTCCAAGGTGTGGTTGTACTTCCTCCTACTTTAAATCGTATATATTTACAATATCTGATCGCTGAATTGATATTGTTCACTGCATTTCTGTTTTAAATATTCTTTCAAAATTTTTATCGTTGAATATGTCAAAACAAATATTAACTTTTATTATCGAATTGTTGATCGTATTATTCGATCATCTCTAACGATGCAAAAATTATTTTATATCTAGAAATATAATTTATTCTTCAGATACTTAACTAGTAGTTCGGTATAAAATTGTTGAGGTCGTTAACTCTGCTAACCGAAATATGTCAAGTACATCTTTGATACCGTGAAAAGACACTATTTGCGTACGGTGTCACATACACGCAACGTAATCTGAGATTAAGATTCCATAATGCTCTTCACTCGCATGTAAATCTCGAAGAACAAACATTTGTCTCGACGTCCTTTGCCCCTGGAAATTACAAATACCGTTATAAATAGGCAAGGCTGAGTATAATTAAGTCAAGTACAATTATTATACTCCCACCTTTCCACAGTATTATACTTTATTATAATTATTATTTAATTATAATAAAATTTAATTACGATAAAGTTCAACAAACCCACAAGCAAATAAATATTGTGATCTTTAGATAAAACGCCAATATATCTACATTACAACATAATCTGAAAATATCACAGAGATATAAATAATTACAAATTATCTGCTATTCTACTTTCTTTTAAAATACTTCTATGATAATAATAATTTTGCTTAATATCACTAGAAATATCCGTTACTTCAATGAAAACTATAATATGAAAGATTTGCAAATCATACTGTACAGAAGATATACTTTTTCAAGTAATTGTCACATGTTTTCCTTGATTGTCACAGATCTTTGATATTACATGTAAAAGTTTAAAGAATATAATAAAATAAGAGTAATAAAGTGGTCAAGAATTAATGAAATTATGAAATTCATATAAACTTGACATCGTTGGGCGCCTGGAAACAACGATGGCTATTTTTGCTGGCATTCGTTTCATTTATATGTCTTTCGGATATTCTCTCTCGCTGAATTTATCTCTGTGACCCAGTTCGCGTTTAGTCTTACCCTAGAATATTTCGCCAATGCGAGAAGGCCAGCAGGACAACTGCAGAATGTGCACACGTTGGACACGTACATGCATACAATTTCATATCCTATCGTGTTTACGCGCTTTTCCCCTTTTCCTTTTTTGCTTCCCAGTTTTTGTCTCGTTTTGAATGGAACGAGAAACAATGCTTGACACGTGAATATATGGTATGTGCAGTTATTGATACATATTAATTGAATACTTAATACGTTTAAATATTTTATAAGCAAACATATGATGTTTCAGTTCCATCCAAGTATAATAGAAAAAAGTACATATGCATTACAAGTTTAATAGTAAAGTGAGTATAGTGAGCTGTTCACAGATTAAAGAGATTCACTCCAATTTTTTAAATTTCAGCATCAACGCACTTCACCGATGCTTGACTTTTTATAATTAAGATAAATTTGGCAAATGAGTTAATCAATTTGGCAAATAAGCAGCTCACATATTACTTAGCATATTAATATACTGTTCATTTAATATTACAGTTACTAAAAATTGCCTAAAATCGTACATCATAACAGTTATTATATATTCACTTAAACAATACTGTTGTCGTATATTTAATATGTACATATTTAAAAATGAGAACATTAACTATACTTTGCAGATACTTTTATTCACATATTTGAAAACCAACTTTACAAAATGTATGTAAAAGAATTCTTAAGGAACTCAATTATCATAAGTACGATTATAATATTATAAATCACTTAAAAAAGCAACATATTCACACACACACACATACATGCATACCCGCAATGAATGAAGAAAAGAAGTACTGTTTCTCTGAATGCACGTTCTACTTCGTTAATATCGATTCATTTTCACTTCTAAATCCGATTCGCTTTTATTCCTCTCAACATTGGGCGAAGTTAAGAGCAATGCCATGTATACTTAATTGTAAAAGACTAGATTCATGATTCTCTTTGCTTCAATCCAATAAAAGACTCCCGAAGAATCTTCAAGTTGCATCGATCGTAGTTCCAGCTAATCAATAGCTGCTTCGCCTGCGTTTGTTGCATTTGTACATTTTTCGGATCTTCTGTATGTCCCTCTTGCTGAATCCCACTCTCTGACCCAGTTGAACCTTCGTTGCACCCTGGAATATTTCGCCAATAAAACTTAGAAGGCCGCCAGGTTCCTACGGACATCCACAGGATATGCAAACGTAGGCGTTGCACAAATTTCGCGACGTTATATTTTTACCATAATCACATCGGAGACATTGAACAGATTGGTAAATAAGGCGAATAACGTACAAAAAATGAAAAGGAAAATCATTCGAGATCGTTAAAAGTATCAGAAAGTGATACAAATCTGGGTAAAAATGGATCGTGGGCGTTACAAGAACGTAAGTAGGCATCAGGGTAGAAATCAAGTTATTTGATTTGAAAACTTTAGTAATTTACATAGAAGTGCTTCAAATTTTAAATTTTAGCGAAAATACTAATACTTGTAATAATCTTAAATTATCCTGTATTTCATTATCACATGATTAATACTAATTAATAATAAGTCAGGTTTCAGAATTCTCATTTTGAAAATTACTAAAAAGATCCAGTTTATTACGATAATATAAATAAGATATCGTAATTGTAAGGCTATGACAATCCTTCGATTTTATTAAGGTATAAGTGCATTTAATTAATGATACATCGTTATCTTTAATTGCTATCACATTTAGATTTTATCCCAAGGTTCATAAAGTCATAAAGGAAAACAAAGTTACGAGATCTTTAAAAAAATTATTATCTCATTAAAAATTGTGGATAACGATGTCACGTAATATGATATCGACATAAATCA
The DNA here is from genome assembly GCF_001483705.2 of Eufriesea mexicana. Taxonomy (NCBI): domain Eukaryota; kingdom Metazoa; phylum Arthropoda; class Insecta; order Hymenoptera; family Apidae; genus Eufriesea; species Eufriesea mexicana. The sequence continues at coordinate 77,647 of NW_016908331.1, read as the reverse complement.
GACTGTCATTAATAGATCCTTTATATTTATGGGATCTCCCAAAATCGTATAATCGTCTGGTATTAGAAAGTTGAGAAAAAGACCTTGATCATTTTGGTCTACTGTATTACTCACTTTTGGCACTATGGTGGGTTGTCCGTTCCTGGAAAACGCGTTCGCGGAGTAATGCATTACGCTGCCATAATCATAGCCGACCCCGAACGCGTCAGTGGTTTCCTTCGAGGCTTTCTCAAAATTTCCAGCATGGCCTAAATAGATAATAACACATTGATTATTATTTACATACATACTTTATCAATTTTAATCTGCACAAAATGAGTACAGAGAGAAGAACTTGTCATAACAGTTCAAGGTATGATGTCAAATTAATGTTGTAGTAAGTGTCAAGTAAATGTTATTAGTTCACTTTTGTATTGAAGAATTTAAAATTAGAATAAAAGATATTAAAAAGAACAGAAAAGAATATTTAAAAGTTCTTAAGAGAAAAAATATCGAATATTTTTATCTTAAAAACAAAATGATTGAAATGTTATTGATAGTTTAAAGTCTATATTCTATAAATGTAGAACGTATTAAAAATTCAATCTTAACATTATTTTGATATAAATTACTTATATAATAAATCAATTCAAAAATAGAAATAAAAATAGATAGAGAATAGTATAAATTAGCTGCACAAAAAATATTGCAATTTAAATCTTCTACAGCTCCAATAGCAAATCACTTACTGTTCAAAATATTATGCCACTGTATTGTAACGTATTCGTCCCGTTCATATCTGCTCTGCTCATGCAGAAATCCAATTGCGTGCATCAGTTCGTGTATCACCGTGCCTTTCTTCACCATACATCCTGGGACTTGAAGATTCACATCTTGTCGTCCACCGATTCTTCCAACGCTACTCCAACAACCGCTATTACCAGCCGTGATCCTGATATAATCACTTTCCTCGCCGGAATAAGGTTTAAACTTAATGCACGTGTAAGTGTGATAATCGTTCATAGCTTCGTAAATTAGTTTTCTTTGTTCTGTATCTAAAATTCAATTCCACCACCAAAAAACTTTACCTCTACCTCATTATATTTTTCATAAATATATATATTTTGCATAAAAATCAAACTTCCCTTTGTACTTAAACCATAGTCAACTAAATTGCTATACCACTCGCTACAATTAACATAAATTAAAAAAAGGACTTACTAAAATAAGGACTAATCATATAGGGTACCACGCCACCAGGCCACCGAGCAGCTTCCGCTTTCAAGCCGTTCTTTCCAAGCTGAGGCGGAAACAGGATATCACCCTCAGCGTAGTTGCCCAACTCTTCCGGATTGCGGTCCCAGCCCTCGTGCCAGTTCGCTACCATTGCTCCAGTTTCGTTGTCCGGATTACGATACAACATAGCCCCAAAATGTTGTAAATGACCGATTACTCCATCGAGAGTGTCCACCGAATTACCCAGGTCGTTACGACGTCGAAATGGCCAGGCTGACGTCGAATTCAATAAAACAAACGTTAACGAAAAGACAATAGTACAACGATTCATAGCGAATTTCTTTGTAGGAAAGAACATAGTAGAAGAATCCTCGCTGCTGTTCGAAGCGATACCACTGACGAAAATCGGCCGGTTCTTCCTGGCTTTATACGTACCTGAGAAACCCCACCCGCGGATCTGCTTGATGCTTCCGCTCGATACGGAAGCGATCGGGGACGGTTGCTGATAACCGTGGACTTTGGGTAACAGAAAGTCGGGATTTGCTAGCTTGGTTCCTCGAAGGCTTCCACAATGCGTTGGACAACGTGTGGTATTTGGTATATGGGATGATGAGCGTGGAGGAGTAACACGGACGAACGTCGTCAAGTGGTAATAAATAATATTTGTTGGCTCATGAACGTTCTTGAGATCGAGGTAGTGCTATAAGGATACAATCGGGTAATACAATTGAGTGGTTTACGAAAAATGAAAATCGCGATGGATGTAGATGAATTTAAAAATCTTATTACCTTACTTCTGTTGATTAATAATGATTATATAAAATGATTAAAAAAATTAGAACAAGAATGCATAGATACAGTTGCGAATTATAATTACAATTCTTTCTTGAGCAGAACTTATGCATGTTCCTCTATAGCAAATTTACAGTGCCTTATTCATTGTTTGGAGGATGCATCAAATTACTAATAAATTCCCATTCGCCTGTAAAAAAAAAAAAAAAAAAAAAAAAATTCGTAAAAAAAGAAGTAAAGTCGTTGATGTAGATCAAATTTTTAAATAATATTGCTTGCCTTCATTAAAGGAAAAACTTATGTTTTTCCTAATTTCTAAGATCAATTTATACATCTTTATTAAATTATATATTGTATATTGATACTAGATATTGTCAGATTACTAGATAGATTACTAGATATCGTAAATGCATTAAGTTATGTAAAAAAGATATTACTATATTTTTAATACATCAAGTACGTGTAACGAAAATAAGAAGTTATATTCTACCTTCTTCTACGTTTTATTTTTAAAAATAAATTATGCATGAACGAACTGATTTTGAATTACCTGATCCAAATCACAGATTAGAAATATTTACAAATGCGGAAGGAAAGTCGCAGATTAATTAAAAATCCTGACGGTCGACATTGTCGCTTGAAGTAGCAAGAAATTATTTACACGCCGCTCTAAACGGTCTTCCACACCGGTTAAAATTAACATCCTCCTTCGCACTTTATTCACATGCAAATTTCGCTGGACAGATCCTTCCTATCATCGCTACTCGATACTTCCTATGAACCTTGCCAGTTCCTCCACAACAGTGACTATGAACGAAGGTCAGTAATAAAGTCTTTCTTCACTTATGCCACACCACTCATTATGGTTTATATTACTTTTTTCTTTTTACTGGAAACTTTGCATAGTAGTCACCATCGTACATAATGATGGCCATATATAATCTGTCACGTTACTTCCTTCGAAGTAACATCGAATTAAGAATACCTGTTCAGAAATATTAAATGTGTTAATAAATCATAAGTGTGATCGAATATTTATCTTCTTTCCAAAACAGTCCTCTCATACATATTACATAATTAATATTTCATAAAATACTATCTTCATTTTTCCATTTTATTTTTTGACAAAAATTTAAATATGCCGTTTCCAGTTCCAACATAGGTTATTATTCGTCTAAGATAAGAAGAATTATATCAAGGTGAGAACCGTTTAAAACCGGTTCAATATATACGAACGTAATTGTTGAATCGTCAAAAGATAAATTTTTACACGACACCCTCTTACTTATTATACAGACAAGATAATTACAGGTCCTAAACTTCCATGCGATAATTTGTATTTATTAAAAGCTTCATTTACATGTAGGTCAACACTTCCGAAATTTGAAAACAATTACTGAATTAGACAAAGAGTAAAAATAAAATTTTAATTATTGAACATATTTTTATTTTATGGTAATATGTTTTTTATAAACATAGAAATTGATTTTCTGAAAATTAATCACCAACCAAAATCATGTAATACACACACATAATCATGTAAAATAAATTTAATTTTCTATATTACAAATTCAAATTATTCAAATAATAAAGTTTCAAGAATTGCATGAACTATAAACTTAAGAATTTGAATTAGATGAGTATACTTCATTCTGATTATTACTTTATATTTTTATAAGTTTACACTTAGGATTATACTTTAATTTATGATTTAAAAATCATATAATATTAAATAATATTATCCCATATAATAAAAATAGCATTTTCAAATCAAACAATTAGACAAAATATGACTAATAGCACCGTTATCATTTAACATAATAAGTATGAAACACACAACATTAACCAAAACCTCGTGTGACGTATATGGTTTATTCGATATAATTTAAGATGTATGTATTTGTCTTTTATCTAGCTATTCTTTGTAACTGCGATTTTTAAATCGCCTTATGTACATAGATGTCGTTATAATCGAACGACGCACGTTTCAAACTAAATAACCTGGCACGTAACCTTGAAACAATATAATCCTCTGTTAATAGAAAGTTGTTTAAAATTGACTAATAATGACATTTGACAATTCGTGGCATGTGATAAAAATTGCTGCCGAAGAAAATAGACACGAATTAGTGTTGTCAGGTCCAGCAATTTCTGACCTAATACAAAAAAGAGGCTTTGACAAATCTTTGTTTAACCTACAGCACTTAAATTATTTGAATATCACACAGACATGTTTACAAGAGATATCAACAAAAATCAAAAATTTACAAAATCTGACGACTCTAGTTCTACATTCAAATGAAATTTCAGAATTACCTGGTACAATTGAGAAATTAGAAAAACTGAAAGTTCTCGATTGTTCCAGGAACAAGTTGAAATCTGTGCCAGATGAAATTGGTAATCTTCCACAATTAACAACTATGAACTTGAGTTCAAATCTTTTAAAATCCTTGCCCACGCAAATAAATAATGTTAAGTTGACTGTTTTGAATCTTTCGAATAATCAGTTTGAAGTCTTTCCTGATGTATGCTATCCAGAATTGGTTCATCTTTCTGAAATTTATGTTAATGGAAATAAAATAAAAGAAATTCCTGCAACTATAAATCAGCTTTCATCTTTAAAAATAATAAATGTAGCGGACAATTTGATTACAGGTAATTTATTTTTAAATAATGTAAGATAATCTTTTATGGAATTGATTTAGTTCTTAATTTCTTTTTATTGCAGTCATTCCAGGTGAAATAGCTGATTGTAATAAGCTCAAGGAACTTCATTTAAAAGGGAATACATTGGCAGACAAAAGATTATTAAAATTGATTGATCAGTGCCGTAGTAAACAAATAATAGAATATGTGAGATTGCATTGTCCTAAACAAGATGGTTTTATTAATTCAAATGCTAAATCAAAAAAAGGAAAGAAAGTACAAAAATTATCAGAAACTGAAAATAATGCTAATGTAACAGATATTTTAACACACAAGATAAAAGTATTGAAAATAACAAATGACATACCATTAATTAAAGTTACAAAATATGTGAGAAATATTAGACCTTATATTGCAGCTTGTATTATTAGAAATATGAGTTTTATAGAGGACAGTTTTAAGAAATTTATTCAACTTCAAACTAAATTACACAATGGTATATGTGAAAAAAGAAATGCAGCTACTATTGCTACGCATGATTTGAAATCAATTGTTTCTGGTAAATATGATTGACATTGAAAGTGCTTACATGTGAATAAATACATTTTGTTAATATCAGTTTTAATATTTAGGAGACTTAATATACACAGCACAACGACCAAATGAATTAAAAATCAAGCCATTAATGCGTAATAATGTTTATACTGGTGCTGCATTGTTTCAACAATTACAAACTGAAGCTGACAATTTAAGAAAAGAAAAAAAACGCAATGTATATTCTGGCATTCACAAATATATATATTTATTAGAAGGTAAACCTCTATTTCCATGTTTATTAGATGCCTCAGAGCAAGTTATATCATTTCCACCAATAACAAACAGTGATATTACAAAAATGTCAGTAAATACTCAAGCAATACTAATAGAAGTAACCAGTACTATATCATATGATATTTGCAGGTAATATTATAATTCAGTAATAACAATTTATATTTACCTGTCAATAATTCTTTTTATTCTTAATTTTTAATTAGCTTTAATAAAGTTAATACTAACATTGAAACTGATATATAATTTTAGCTATATGTAATCACAATTTTTCTTTCATTAGAAATGTACTGGATCAATTTTTAAAAGAATTAGTCATACTTGGTTATGGATGTCTCCCAGAACAAAAGGATTCTTCAAACTATCATAATTTAGTTGTACAACAAGTAAAAGTGGTAACTATGGAAGGTAAAATGATACTGTTATATCCTTCTGGAGCAGATTTACATTTTGCAGAAAATCTTATAACTGTATTGCGTGAGTAATAAATTACTGTGAATAATTTAGTTGCTCCTTAACATTAATCTATATTTTATCTTTCTTTTTTATTAATTCTTCTAACTATTATTGAAAATACAAATTGTTTTGTAAGATAGTTTAATATATTAATGTTATAAATTTTTATTTATGATTGTATTAGAACCTTAAGGAGGAACACCACCCTATTAATTAAAAAAAAATAAATCTTTTCTTAGTTTCTTAAAGTTTCAAGCATAAAATGTTATACCAAATATTCATATTTTGTTTTTTGTAAAAAATATAATTGTAGCGAATTTAATTTAAATATTTTGTACCAAAAGAGAATGCAGTTTAGAATGACTGCAGTGTAAGACTGTGATCTGCTAATAAAATATAAATAGTAAATTTTTAATATGAAGTCGAAAATGTCAAAAGTTCGTATTGGAAGATTGATCACATCTACAGATAATAAAACAATGATGTACGATTTATGTAAAATAACGTATAAGCAACGACTATCTAACGCTGCAACGTTAGTAGAGAGACATAATAAAAGAATTCGATAAATACCAGATTAATTTGAAAAGATACATGCAAGAAATTTGTATAATGTATGTTAGCATTTCTAATGTATTCAAATGTTACAATCCTCGCCAAAAATGGTAGCCAATTATTTGTTTCAACAAAAAGATTTTAGACCTAGTGAACAACTTCACCATTTTGTAATATTTTTAATTTAAAAAAATTGTAAAGTGAAGCTAAAAGTTATATGAATATCATTAAAAAAAAAAATGATTACATTTTTATTTAATAATTACCTACGAAAAAATTCCAAAGTTTACCTATTTTTCGACTTTCCAAAGTGGTGTCCCACCCTTAAGATTAACAACTAAAGTATGTAATGGAGATAGCACTTGCATATTTTATACAGAACTTTTTTACTATGTATTAATACATAATTATATATTGATTATAATATTTTTCTACTGAAACAAAACTGTCTATTAGTAGTAATAACAATAATATTAGTAAGTGTTTAATATTATAAAAATCAAAAAACTGAAAAATAAATATTAAAAAGTTATACTTACATTTTAACAGTTTATTCTTCTGTAATTTATAACAAAACAAAACTTGATCACATTAAATTATATAGTGTACAAAAAATCGTCATATATAAATAAAAATGTAACTCTCTACATATCTATCCATAGTATATTTAATAACAAAAAAAATTAGACTAAAATTGTAACCTGTTATAATTTGTAAAAATAATTTAAAAATATTAACAATTTAAAATAGTCTAATTGATAAGTATTAATATATATAAAGAATACATTGCTCTTTCTCGAAACGTCAAATATTCCTATTATTAGATTTAAGGAAAAATATAACATGAAAATCACAAAGTCATCATTTGTTGCTATAAATCATGCAATTTTAAAGCCTAATAAATGTCTGCAATTATAAAAGCTTATATATATGTATATATTTATACGTAAATACATATATGAGTACATAAACACATACTTTTTTGTATGATGTTAAAAATTATTTTATACAAGATAAAGTAGTTAACCGTGAATTCGAATACCGATGAAAAACCGCCATTTTACATGCAGCTGACGACATTGGCGCTGTCGTGTCGCGAATCGTCCCGTAGTAAGCCGGTGAAGAATTCTCATCTGTTTTTATAAATATTGTACTTTGTTTCGTGTACCTCGATGCAGTGCAAACTATAAACACCGTCCAAGTGAGACGTTTTCGTTCATCTTAGTAAGCATAGTTGGTGAAAGTTTCATTTCAAAGCATTTAACGACAAGAAGAAATTTGCACGAATTTTCTGAACTTTCCAACATGCGCGAATGTTTGAAGTGTTAACATGGCGCCGAAACATGACTGGTCATGACGGGGGAATGAGAACGAAGTTTTTGAGGTTAGTTGATTATTTTGTCATTTAAGTAATGTCGCATATCGTAAATCTTTTATATTATGTACTATATTAACTTAACGAACATCACAATAGACATGTATATTATGAACATATTGCAGAATTTTATTATCATTGTAGAAAACACGTGTCACGTTGTATAATTTATCTATTGTTTTTATAATGATTTAGCAGAACGTCTCGATAGTAATAATAGCTTGTTATAAATATCACATTGAACAAGCGATATTTGCATTGTATATTGTATTGCTTCATTTTCCATAAGTTTTATCGTAGATATTATAGATTACATAAATTGGTGCAATATAATAGGAGTGTCTACGTTACTTTCTGTCCGATCTTTTATTCTCCTTATGTGGATTTTTTAACGTCATAGATAATCTTTCTCTTAATTTTCATAAAAACGTCATAAAGCTTTATAATAATGAAATATCTGTATAGCAAGAGATAAATTAACACATAATAAGAAATATGTTTATGTGTAGCAGTAAATATTTACTAATAATTAATTTTAATGTATGTTAAATTGATATGACTCATGCTATCTGTTTTATTCATATATAATGATATTGATATTATGCTTATAATAATTTGTATTAATAATTATAATACAATAAAGATAATGTTAATACTATATAAGGGACAAAAATATTTATTAAATATTTTTTTAAAACTTTATACATTTTTCATATGAGATTTATATATTACAGATACATCAATGCACAATAAACTATAAAATATAACAAAAATGTAACATTCTGATATAGAACATATACATATATATAAAATTATTCAACTATAAAAATATTCCTAATAGATTATATTAAAACATTTAAAAAATGATAACATCTAGTGCACTTCTTAATCTTCTCCTAATACCATTCTATCAAAATATCTATTTAAAAAAAAAAATTATCAAGTTATATGTATTACTTAAAAATATAAAATTATTAATTAAATGCAAAAATAGAATGAGAGTTTAGATATCTCAAAATTTTAATTGTACAAGGATATTTCATATGATACTTGTAGTTTGCTTATTATCATTAAAATAGAAATTAAATAATAACTAGCGTCATATATCTAATCCATATTAAAATAGTTTATGAACTCTAGTTTTAAATATGGCACATTGAAGTAGATTATTGATGAAAATATAATGTATTTGCATGTAATGGATATTAAATTAGGAAGGTCAATCAATAACATACAAGTTGTCTAAGTAATATTAAATAAATGCAACAATCTAATTTACTTTTGGCTGTCCTTGCCTTTCTTTGAGATCAATGATGCTTAAATTGATACAGGATATGTATCCATGTAACAATGAGATACCAGATTTAATAAATGCTATAGGTGCAGAAAGGTACATTACCAATCTCAATAAACTTATACCGAGAACTGGAAAAAAATATATATTTTACAGTATTTGTTATGATACTTAGCATTAATAATACATATATAAATGAAGAAATAATAACTTACAAATAGGTCCTTCAGTAAAGTAAAGGAGATATAATGCAGCATAAAAGGCTTCATTACCAGCACACATAATAAACAGGACCGTACGATCAGTGTAATACAGCCTTAGGACTGAATTTTCAGACATAGAAAGAAATTTGTGGTTTGTTTTTCCTTGCAAAAGTGACCTATAATTGGTTCTTTTACATTTTTGTTATTACAATATACACATATCTAAATAAATTTATTCTTACGTATGCAAATATATCCAGTGGCAACTAATGTCAATGGCCATGCTTAATTGAAACCAGAATGAATATGATGGATAAAATATACACAGTGTAGCTAAAAGGCACATGGTACCAATACGATCAGTTAACTGATCTAACATAGCACCAAATTTGGTACCTTGATTAAAATATCTTGCTGCATAACCATCTACTGCATCTAATAGTGCACTAATAATGTAACACCATGATGCAATAATATAGTTAGTTGTCATAAGATAGAAAGATATAATAGCCAAAATCACTCTGCCATAGCCTGTTAATACATATATAAATGTATTACTTAATATTACTATCATTAGTGTTACATATCACTAATATTAATTATGTTTAGTTGCTTTTATATTTTTTTCTAACTTACTGTAATTTTAATATTATTTACAATAGATTTCTAATGTGATTATTATATTTATAAAATGTGAGTAATGTTTTCATTTGATATAAAATGTTTTTTGCACTTATTATCAATTAAACAACTTGCTTTTTATCTTAAATGTAGTGAGGGGTTATATAGAAAAACTTTCTCTTTAGATTAGTATAAATCAATACAAGAAGTCTTCAAACTGCTCTGCTTTTAATCTTCCATGTTATCATGTTCCGTATACCAATAATAATTCCTTTCATATTTTTCATCCATGTGCATAATAAGAATAGTAATACTTTACAATATTCATAAAAACAATTTATATACCAGGAGAAATTAATACATATAATACACAAACACAATACATAGCTTCATAGAAATTGATTATTTCATTAATATAACAAACAAAATTGTACTTTAAGAAACAATATATGTTGCAAATAAATTTTTAAAATCATTAAAAATAAAATACAAATTCTATATCATATTTATACATTTTAAAATATCTTGTATCATTTCTCTTGAAAGTTTCAAATGTATATCTTTGTGGTTTAATATTAAAAAATAATATATACATAAAGTATAAATTTATCATGCTACTAATATTGTTTTTAAGATATATTTTTTAGTTCTTTGATATAAAAAAATGTTCACACGATATTACTATATGTAAAAAACTATAAATTAGACATGAATCGTTATAAAAATGCTAAATACTAAATATTCATTTACCAATAATGTTGGGCACAAACAAGAAAATATTCTCAGATTTTGTCATTTTGCCGCCTCTGATTATTCCTCACTGTTTTGGAAATAGGAACGGAATCAATTAACTATACCTGAATATAAAGATTTATTTGTTATCTATAGTCGTCTATATTAAATATTCTCTTATTCTTAACTTACGAACTTTACAATTATCCAACTACTTATACACGCTGCGCTGTCTTCTATTTAATCTGAGTTACTGTAGAGAGAAATATAGACAACCTATAACGTCAATGAATTGGTAGAATCGACAATCATATCGCATTATAGTTCGAGTTCGAGATATATCGATCCCGGTGACGCATATAGCAGTCACACAACTAACAGGGTTGTATCTATTAATATTTTCACCGACTTTTTGAACTTTCATTTATTTACGTTACCTAATATGGTAAAACAAATTTTCATAAAATACGTTTTCTACTTAATTGTGTAATATTTAAAGGAAATATATTATATCTTGTTCTAAATTTTCTCTGCTGTGATTAAATTACAAGGATTCGAACAAATTTGATTCACAGTGTGACATATTCTCTTTTAAAATATAACAATTTGTTTTAAGTAATCTGTTCTTACACTCGTAATAAAATTTATTTTAAATATATAAAAAAAATCACAGTTGCTGAAGATATCTTGACATATAGTTACGGTCCTGAAGCCAGACGACATTTTCGGAGGCTAAACGGCTGGTCCGCCGTTTCTCTGCGCAAAAGCGATCGTTTATTGTGTCGCGAGAAAACTGTCGGTACAGGTTTACGTCAATTTTCCTATAACTTTTTTTTGATGGGATTAACTAAAAATAATATTTATTAAACAATAGTGACGTCGAGTGAAATATTTTAGTACTAAAACTGATTAACCGTACGGTTGGATTTCGATGTCGTGTAATGAAGTTTCGGGTGGACTACTTTTCATTTACTCAAACACAATTAAGTTTATATTTAAAATAAATCTCATTAGTGAGATTTACTGTTGACGTTTGAATCGAGTGTTTCGATAAAAGATAGTCGTGGTTTTAATGCCATTGTCGGAAAGTGTACAGACAGAAGTAACATTATGCGATCGATAATTCGCCGACAATTTTGGAATACGCTTCAATGATCCGATCACATACTTGTGACTTCGTGCGATGTTTCTAGTTGTCAGTGAAATGTTTAAAAAGTGATTTTAGTGTCTTCCAAAGCTTATGCATGGAGGAATAGTAACAAGAACAAACTATATACTTGCTGGTATGTGTACAAGCAATGCCAGAAACAGTGTCGTCGTTTTGGACAAAAACGTTTTTACATCTTCCATCTGTACACGATTGCAACAACGATATTAGTAAATTGCATTTCATATAAAAAAAAATTTGCACGCAGCATACGTGAGAAAAATGTGCATTTTAATATCGTCAGCGGCCATTTTGAATTTATGAGTACTCCGAACTACGGCGATTATCAACCTCGTTTTATAACTTTGAAATTGGATTTTCTTCAATGCCTTCAATAGAGCGAAAGACGAAAAGAATTAATATGATATGTCATCTGAAAATATTTACAATTTCTTTTTTTCCGAAATGAAATTTTAATAAGTGTTTCATAAAGCATTCCATTCATTTCATATTTCACATTGTTACACATCTGTTAGTATAGTTATGGCCTAAATCAAGTAATTCGAATATATGTTCAAATGTAATCAAAAGTTTATTTATTACGAAAAGGAAAAGAAAAAGACGAATTGGAAATTATGTATGTTTTATGCATTACTACTTATGGAAAAGCAGCAAATAATTCTAAATGAACATATCAGAAATAAAACAACGTGCAAGCGGGATAGATTTTTCTTTGTTTTTGTGTTTCTTGTCCTTATTTAAATTATAAATATATGACTTAAACACAAAATAAATATTCGTCCAACATTCATACAAAAAGCATAGTACGTATTTCAATTTATTGGAATACATAACGTACGTTACCAGTCGATAATTGTAACTGAAGCTGACAAGTAGATCTGAAATAACCTCAACAACGAAAAGTCGTTGATAACAAAGTATAAAGAAAGAATTATACTTTCAAATATATTGTACATAAAGAGAAATGTACAAGGTAATTGGAAATATATGTAAGCAATAAAAGAAAAGTTGAAAGACAACAGTTTTCTGATTGATCGACAGTCACGACACTAGATGGTGGACGGTGCCATTTTTGTCACTTTCGTAGCGCGCATGATACGCGCGTAAAATCTGAGTACATTGGAAAGACCATCAGTTGAATCTCATGATTTGAATACGAATAATTATTATTGTTTATGCGTATATTTTTTTTTAGTTTCATTGAACGAGTTGAATTTCTGATCGGTCAAACCGATTAATCTTAACCTGATGTGATATCGATATGGTGTACAATGCTTTCGTTTATATGGACGTGATGGTTTCATAGACTAAGTAGAGAAATTTAACAAAATTAAAGTGATACGACATGCGAGAATCTCAAATTGTTCTCCGTGATCAAACGGAACGGGTCGTTACACCTTAAAAACACCAAAGAAAAATGATGAAACTATGAGTACAGCGGACATAACGCTGTCAATTTCAATCAAAATGGCCCCAGGGCCAGAACATCGTCAAGAACCGGTAGCACCTGATAAAAGTGCTGAAAATAATAATCGTGAGATCTCTAATGAAAGAGCTATTGAAAATTTAGTGGTAGGTGTTGAGACTGTTAGTAACCAGAACTTGAATACAGAGTGTGCTTCAACGAACACTGACACCAATTCAGATTCGACAACTCAAAGTGTACCAACTTGTATTACCTCTGAGAATAAGCAGGTGAGTTAAGAATACAAGAAATATATATGAGGATTGAGAGATTTTTTTAGACATGTGTTAGTGAAATAGTTAATGCTATAAGATGATTACAATTATTTTTACGTGGAGAGGAATAGCATATGTATATATGAAAATTACTTTAAATTCGTTTATAGAAAACTTCAATTTCTTACAAGTATTAACTTCATGCGGTACTTAAAATGATTTATGTAATTAAAATTTCACATATGATTATTGGTATTATTTTATACATGAATTATAATAATATAAATGGAACAAAAAAATAATAATATATCCCCTGACATATTGATAATCATTGTAGTAATTCAGAATTTAAATTGATTGCTTTCCCTAAATTTGAAACTTATTATTTCTATATCATACTGATTTTCATATATTTAATTAAAATCTATTGACTATTAGAACACTATTATTTAGATCCACTTAAATATTGTTGCTTTAATTAGGCATTACATATCTATTAGTTACACAGAATTTTATAATAAACAATTATTTATAAAATATCTGTAATTCATTTGCTGTAATGCTATAAAATATTAATAATAAATTTCACTGAATATATCCTATATCTTACAGCAAGAAAATAGCATGAAAAGTGTAATAATCAAATTTACTATTGTATGACTAACTGCATAAATAATGATATTCTTCCTTAAAATGTTAAAGATATAATTTTAATTATATGATGTTATCACAAATGAATTTTTATTTACTATAAACTATATTTCATACATATTTATAATATCTACTATTGAAAGAGCAATATTAAAGATTTCATCAAACTAAATGCACTAGAAGTATACTAATTGTTTGATAAAAAGAAACAATAATTAACTAATCATACCACTAGTTTTCTATGCAATTTTATTTATAAAATGAGCTAACTTCAAAAAATAATATATTACGTATTCATACATAACTTTTAAATGCTATATTATTTTTTTTTTTTTTTTTTTTTTTTTTTTTTTTTTTTTTTTTTCTTTTCCTTTTTTTTTTGCTTGCAAGTTCATGCAACTTTTTTAAGTACATAATACGATACAGGCATGACAAAGAATAACGAATAGAAGCATGAAGGGGCCCTCACTTATTACGATCCTGGAATGGCCGTGTTCTCAGTGTAATGGCGGCGGCCATGGTGAGAAGAGCGCGCCGCGCCCGCTCGTTACAATAGCATTTAAATCGGTAGCGTATTTTTGATACTGCCGATAATATTTCTTGTGAACAGTGATAGCATATCGTCAGCTACCATTTATCGTATACTTAAATGCACAAAGTCTCTACGTAACGGTGCTATACTGCGGGACTGCAGTTCGACGGAGCAAAGACGACTGCAGCCGACCCAGGTGCCCTCTAAAAATATAAATTCCGTGCCGGCACTGCCCAGCAGATTTTTCCTTCGTCTGTAAGTCACCCCGGTATCTCGTGTCTCAATTAGCTAATCGCGACCCCCTATCGATCTCTGGACAAGCCCAAACTCATTCCTGGTGTGTGTCCTATTTTAATTTACGAGCGAAGGTAAACTCGCTATTGGCTATCCTTTTCACATTTCCAAGGACTTACGAGTATTCATTAACAGTGCTTTCTGAATCTTCAAAGATGATTGGTTTGTATTGTTCGTACACGAAACCACGTATTTTTTTCTTCTTTTGAGTCATATTACTCAACACTGCGAAACGAATGATAACTTTCTTCTTTTTTTTCTTTCCTTTTGGCGAAGAATGATAAGAGTTTATTATTAACCTAGCTATGAAAACGTATAAAGTATTTCATTGTATGTATGACGATTCACGGTCAGTAAGTTCGGAAACGTTTTGTTATCTCTATAAAAATTCAAATACTGGGAGTAATATAATCGTTCCCAATTTTTTTTTATTCGTAACTTTCATTAGAAGTTTATTACTAAATACTTTGTCTCCCGACGATATTTATGTAGTTTTCAAATGAAAAAAAATCTGCAGTAGTCAATTACTTTGTTTTTTTTATATGGATAGCCATTCTGATAAGATATTTTGCTTTGAATGAAGCTAGTCAGGTTACCGCAAGGCAATGTTCGTCAAATTACCACGAAAATAAATGACATATCATGTACCGTTTCTTACAATATTTTCTAGCTTGTTTATAGTTTATAGGTGAAAAATATCCAGTTGATAATAATATCCATGCAGTATTTTGTAAGTAAACGAAATCAAAGTCTATATAGACTTATAATTTTTGTTGCTGTTATGTAAACAGCTATGTACATTTCGTATAATAATGTTAGATATTTTTTGCATAGATTGGTTAGCATTGCAAATCTAATGATAAAAGGAAAAATAAATATGTGTCCTTATTAACAAAATATTAGAAATTTAATAATACGTTTTCTAGTTCGTGAGAAATAAGAAGGTATATGTATAAAATGTATGTGTGTGTGTGCGCGCGTGTGTGTGTGCGCGCGTGTGTGTGTGTGTGCGTGTGCGTGTTGAGGTGGGTAAGTGCGTATGCAAGCGTACGTGTATGCATATGAAGGTATGTACTATTAATCATGACATTATTATACATCATTTATACTAATATACTTTTTTCTATGTGGTCTCTATATTTCTTCATAAAATCCAATAAGTGAAACCTTAAATTCACTGCTGAATCTATCTATATCTATGCTCATTTGCCTTGTGGTCTAGTTTATACTATGGTGTTCAATATAATATATAAAAATGAAAATACTATAAAGTAAAATCTGTTTTTCATTAGATATTTATTTATTCCATTATTATTAATTGCAATAAAAAAATTATAAAGATTTTTAACTTCAAGTAACATTTTTATTGTTAATGATTAAGTATATGATGATCTATTGAAAAATGTTATAAATTTTATGTTATAACTATAGTTTATACGTTTGAGTAAAGAATAAATGATAAAATACTACGTAAAAATTATAGATAACGTAATGAAATAATTTAACCAAGTCATAGATAGCCAGAATATCCTCTATTTTCTTAGTATATCTCTGAATGTATATTCCCACTTATGGTTTACTCCTAAAGTTTGGATTGAACTCTTGGCATACTTTCCATATTTGAATTTACATTGCCAAACATGTTTCTGCACCATGTATAGGTTACAAACAAAGTGATCCCAAACATTAGATAGTTAAGGTTTTATAATGTGTGTATTTAAACTGAATTTGATATATTTGTTGGTTATTTATGTAGTTAGTTTTAAAATTAATATTACTTTTGTACTTTATAACATAATATATTCTGTGTTGTCAGTTCATTATAGCTTATATAATAGATTTTGTTCAATGAAAGTATGTGTTGGATTTACAAATGAATATTTTTTGAAAGATGCAAAGGCTTATAATTGGATTTATTAGTATTTATTTTTATTTTTTTACGGAGATTTTTTAATTTTTTCTTATAGAATTTATGTATCCATAATATGGAATAAATTTGTTAATTTTTATTTTTTGCTGTAACTTCTAGGAAGAACCAGCTACTTTGTCTACATTAAATGAAGGTGAATTACGTGCACTATTGGATGAAGCTATAACTTATAAGTGTCCCAAAGACCGTGAAGGAAAATCAAGTCTTTTTAAAGTAAGTATATTGAGATTTTTATTTTTTCTATTCTAATAATAATTTAATAATATCTATTTTAGGAATTACTTCAAGAAGCAGAAGCTGATGAAACTGAGGAAGGTCGTAGAATAATAACTAATTCACGTTGCTTACCTGGGTCAAATCGTAGAAGGCATAAAAGAGACTCTGTGTCTGAGAGGTTGACACATGGAGGTTCATTGCAAAATTTAGCTCAACCTATTGCTTCAGAGTTTGATAGTAGTTTTGCTTATTTGACATCTGGATCTAGCCATACATACGGTGGAAATAGAAGAAAGAATAAAAAATACACTGGACCCAGTGTATCTGCAAGACAAAGGGAAGGTGGTTCATTACCCTCGAATGTTAATGCATCACACAGTCTTGCTTCGTTGGCTAATTTAGATTTATTATTTGATAAGAAGGTATGTATGTTGGAAATCATTAATACAATTTTTTGTAGATTTAAGTAGATTAATTGTTTTATATTTATTCATTAATTTTATTTAAAATAATTATTTATATTTGTATAAAATAATATAACGAGTAGAATTATAATATGTAATTAAATCTATTTTTCTTCCTATTTTAAGAAGGGTTTCTGTGAAGAAAGAACGACATATGACTGGACCAATAAAGAAAAATCTAAATCGTTAGACAAACCATCATACAGTAGTACAAAAAAAGACGAAAAAGATACGAAAAAAGATTTGTGTAAAACTGAAATTGAAGTACGTGAGAAGAGAGATAGCAAAGGCAAATACGGGACAAATGAAATGCTTGAATCGGATAATCCACCACCGGAATATAAGTCAGATTACATGGTAATTGATTTAGGTGATACTGAGGTAAATTCGTACATTATTGATATATTCATTGTTTTCTTTATGGACGTTTATTTTTTGTTTGTGCTAATTATTTTAGGTGGGTACTATTAGTGAAAGGAATGTGGGATCCACTATAAGTGGGGTTCAGAGACCTCACTCCTTAGACACAGAAGATGATGAAGGAATTGAAATGAAAATTATTGAACCACGTAGATCGCAATATAAATCACGCACCACTTTTGATATAGGTCAAACTCCTGTGGATACTACTATAGATTTTTCGTTCCGTGAATATTATGGGAAACAAGATAAAACAAAAATATCTGTTAATGGAACCCTTTCTTTTCAAACTTTTAATAGTGTGAAATGTGGTATTGGTGGAACTGCAAATAGTTCTAGTACTAGTCAGGGTAAAGTAATTCCGAATTTGTGCTCCATGATGTCTGCATCTCTACAAACACAAAACATTACAATGGGTAGGTGATATATCAAAATTATTGAATATTAATTACTATGAAGTTATCGTGATAATTAATAATCAGGCTACATAATTAAATATCTATACTTAATAATTGATCTAAATTAATTATGTTCCGTTTTACTTTATAATTACGATGTTTATTATAGCTTTTAATTTATAACAAATAAAAATATGAAAATTTTGCACAGAAGGCTCTAAGTATACAGCGCATACTACCGGATCTGGAGAAAAGAAGTCCTTGGATGAGAATGGAAATCCAGTACGAAACTATAATAATGGAGAACGAAAAAAATCGAAGAAAAAGCAAGAACCTAATGTTATTGTATATAGTGCGGAAAACGTTGAAGGACATCGTGATGAAGATATCGACAGTTTAATTAATTTTATTGAAAATAAAGAATCTAAAAGTAAAAAAGGAAAACCAGGTAATCCAGTAAGAGTAAAAACTAGTTCAGGTGCAAAGCCAAGAAGCAGGGAAAAAGATACTAAAAGGGAACAGTTACCTGCCAAATTACAGAAGTCTAATTCTCTTGAAGAGATATCTAAGACTAAGCTCGAAGACCTCACGACGGAAAAAAGCATTAGTTCTAGTGGTGCCAGTAGTATATCAAGTCAACATGGTAAGTGATTGATTACAGTAGCTTATTATTTAAGTAACATTGGAACATAGCAAAAGTTCACGAAGTTTGCTTATATCGTTCGAGTAGGCACGATCAATGTTGCTTTACGCCGTGCAAAACAGAAAAGCACAGGGGACACAGCTATCGATAGTCGTGGTGATAGACGATCTTGGGGAACGGAAGAAGGTCAGTCTATATATTGCAATGATACTGGAGATGATTATGCTAGTCGTCGAAACTCCAATAAAAAAATCAATCCAGAGTCTGAACATGAAACAGAATTCCTGGTAGTTACGAAAAAGAAGAAAAGTAAAAAACAGAGACGAAGCTCTAGCGGGAGTAGAGCACAAAATTTAACAACGTCCGGATCTTATCTCCAAAATTCCAGAGGATTCTCTAATGAATATAGAACGCCACTTTCTCCTGAACTTAGAAGAAAATCAGCAAGCAGTATGCCACCGAGGTAATTAATACAACTTTCTTCAAATTTCTTTTATATAAATAACTTTCGAAAGCAGTATCCACAGAAGAAATTTTATTATTTCATATAATTCGAATAATCTGTACCATTAAATAAAATAAAATAAAATTATTTGCAGTGATAAATCAGACAGCAGTGATTCTGACTCTGTCCATTCTTTACCTGTTACATCAAACACGTCCAAACATAATCTATCAAAAATAGCTACCTCATCGGGTGGAACTCCGCAAGCAAGTTACGCGGACATAGCTCGTATGGCAACTATTAATATGACTCATAATTCGGTGTTAAATATGTCTACGATAGTTCCGAATATATTAAACACGTCTTCATGGCCTAGTGTGCCACCTAAGACACCGTCGGAACCAGATAAAATTCCTCAAGATTATTATCCTAGTCTAGATGAATTGCAACATTCAGATAGGAAAACAAGGCAACATAATTTCACCCATTCAAACCATATTCTGAATCTAAGTTTTGAAAAACCACCTTCACCAACTTTAACGAAAATAAAAAATTCAACGGAAAGGAAAAAGGCAGAAGCTCAAGAAGAAGCTATTAATAAAAATATTCAGGTTATCAAATATGTACAGGATATTGAAAAAATGCACCAAAACTTAACGCAGCAAGAACAGAAACCTGCAAATTTAAATAATCATAGCACAACATCAAATGAGGTTCCAGTAACGAATACAGTACTATCAAAGCTTAGTAATGTAGTAACAAATTGTAATCCCGATTCTGATAACAACAATTCTAATTGCAACAATGTTAATAATAAAGATATGGTTGTAAGTGCAAGGTGTAACAATCCACGGATACGTCGAGGAGGTTACACTCAAAACATTCAAAATGTACAAAATCAAGTATCGCACGAAGATCAACATTTCAAAAAAGGTGGATATACGTTTCACGATGAAAACACAAAAAAATCACAAAATATTGAAAATTCCAATATGTATTGCGAAAATAAAAATAGTCCAAGTTCAAATGATGAAGTTGAATTACATAAAGTTAATATTGCAAATAATCCAAAGTCAATGCAAGAGGTGCAAAATATTGATTCAGATGCTAGCAAATTAACAAAAACCGAGAAACCAACAAAAACCACAAAAGAACAAAATGTTAATGTTAAGCATGAAACAGTAAAATCGGGTAGTACATATTCCGTGAATTCAAAACAAGAACAATCGGAAGATCCAGATTCTAAGAAAATGAAACAGCAAAGTTCCACTTTGGAAAAAGACCAGACACAAAAAGGAGGGTCACAAATATCTAATAAGCAAAAAACTTCAAGACCTGCAGTTATATTATTAGACGAAACATCAGATATTACTAAGAACAGTGAGTTGCCAACGGAACTTAGGTTTGGGTTTGAAATTAATGAACAGCTTTTATTGTCGGAAGATTCAACGACCGAAGAGACCAGTGCTAGTTCTGTGTTTCCTTCTGTAGTACCACCACTCATAAACAAACCACCTTCAAATTTCGATAGATATCCTCCAATATTTGACAAACACATGAGATGTGATAAATTTACACCTAATTTTATACAACCTGCGAACACGCACGTAACACAACCTCTACATCCGGTTATGGTACAGCGATTACCATGCATGGCTTATCCTCCAAGATTTCCACCTCCTACATGTCTACAACCACCACCTACACCTCCACCAGGAATAATGGAAAAGTATCACCATCAACCAAAAGAAGATTTTTCTATGCTTTATGTGGCTCCTGAAGAAGACGTTAATATACAAACGTACAATCATGATAAGATCGTCTCATTCGTTGGCTCAGGTAAATCAGTTTTATTTTATGATCTTATATCATGTAACTTTTTAAGAAAATACCGAGTAGTGTTGTATAGTAGTTAAAGTTTACAAAATCCTATTAGATTTTATTAGTTAATCTCTGAAATATTATTGTTAACCGTTTGCGTTCTGAAAACAATTGTAATAATCTATAGCTAAAGTTCACTAGCTTGATTTTGTTTAAAGTAATTAGTATGTTACAGTTAGTGCTACTTTTCAACATAAAACAAGGAAAATGCGCGCTAAATATTCAAACGATTAATTATAGTTTTTGAGGATAACTATTGTTTCTTCTCTAATTATAGTTTGTAATAATTTGAATTCAATTAATTTTCTAATTCTATTTGTTAATGTAGCATGGGACGCTGTTATGAGAGAAATGCCAGTAACTACAGGTGGTCGTATACAGTTCTACAGTGGTCAGTGAAATGGGCACTAAGAAATATGGGGTAAATAATACAATAATGTTTTTGTACTGCAAAATTACCTCTATTGCAAGTTATACGTTATAAAACTGTAAACAGCCAGAAGAGTCTGCTAACTAATGCAAGACCAAATATATATCTAAATACAAGCAAACCGATCGAATCTGTATCAAACAAGTTATAGTAACTTTCAGCTTCGATCACCAATAAAAGCTGTACTAATTCTTGAGTCAAATCATCAGTGATAATTCTGTAAAGCCAACCGGCGCAAATGTGCCTCTAAGCTAATGTACATAATAGTCAATCACCAGAAAAGACATGGCTTATAAATTATGTATGTTCTGATTGTACATACATTAAGAAGTTACAAAATACCTTTGAAAAGGTAGTAACACGATACTTTGTTTCAGTATTGACATCTGATATGATATTCGACTGAAAATTAAAAATTCGTGATGCGTAAAACATATTTCGTTCCTTCAAAATATAAACGTCAAATTTCCTTGTAAAAAATGTGAAAATTCGTATAGTTATAAAATGCCTCGTATAAGTTTCGGAAGAAGGAGAAAGAAACAAAATGTCTTTCGGATCAGTCACGAAAGTGTTACAATTTTGAAAGAAAAATACAAAAACTATTTAAGAAGTTTAAAAATTGAAATGAGATCACCACGAAGCAGATTTTTCAGAAACTGCATGTGCTGTGACAGTGGTTTATGCTGATGCCTTTGAGAAATAATACATCTTAGACCATTGTAATAAAGTTTAAAGATAGTTGAAAGAAGCCTGTTATGTTAACTATACCAAATTGAGATCGTCCGTCGGAAATATTGCAAGACTATTAACAGTTATCTTGAATAGTTGATAGCAGAGATGATCTTAAAACAACACTTTAAAAACAGGGATTGTTGCAGCCATCAGTGAGTCTTCAAAGAAAACTTTAGAAAGATTAAACATGGGAATAGTGGTTGCTAGATTACATGTACTTTATTTAAGACAAGCACTAAAGAAAAGTAAAGAAAGCTATAAAGATGTGTGAAGTGTAATGAAAATGGTGAATGTAAGTGTGTCATTGAACACGTGTAACATATAAAAAAAAAAAAAATAGTGTGATTGACTTATAACTTTATGGAGTGGTTACTTCTTCCAGCCGCGACAGATAATAGTTTAAGAAATTTGAAAAGAGGAAAAAAGAAAGAATCGTAAAAAACTGATTTTTTTGCAAATGTTGCGCTCAAGGACATAAACTGGATAGAAACAGTGAGAAAAGTGCGAATGTGTCGAAACAAAAAAAAAAAAAAGAAAAAAACAAAAAAAAAACAACAAAAACGCTAAATTTTTACACAGACTCGCTTATTTAATGAATAATTAATTATTAATTATTGGTAATGATAATTATAATAAAGTACTTGCTTGTGATCATAAAGTATGATGGTGTGAATGAGTGTAGTGCATGTAGATACTCTACTAGCTGATGTCCAGTTTAGTTTTGAATATTTGTGTTTTGAATTCTTTTGGAATTTTTCATGGAATTGTGTTATCCTCTGAATATGGTAAAAAAGAAAGTAATTAATACATTTTGTGGTTATCGATCTACAGTAAGAAAAAAAAGCTTATACGAGTAGTTAATCAAAAAAAAAAAAAGAAAAAAAATGTGGGACAGAAAACTGGATTTCATATTATTTCTTTCGCTATTTTATTCGTTGTATAGGAAGCCTACCTCCAACATATTTTGCTTTTCGGTCAGTGAACGAAATAATAAAACATAATTTTCAAATTCGTATGCAAAATATAACGTATTTGAAACCAAAAAACATAAGTAAAAGATAAAATGTGTAGAAACTTATCATCACCTTTGAAGATAACGATAAAAGAAATGGATTATCACATATAAATTTCATATGAAAGAATGAAAGTGTATTTGTCTATTTAGATTATTATTATTATTATTAATAATTATTAATATTAATATTATTATTATTATTATTACTATTATTATTAATCAGAAGTTAATCGTTATTAACAAATTAAGATTGGCGATTTTTTTCGTTGTTTTTCTTCTTTCAAAATTACACAATGAAAACTGAAAATCAGAACTATATCGATGTTTTCCGTTTTGTTTAAAAATATAACAGTACAGCTGGGGGTACAGCTTTCAGATGAGTAATAAATTAAAATATTTAACGCGTATGAAAATCACTAATATATGTTAGAATATACCTTGAAGGAAACATTATTCCGTTCCTTAACTGAATTTTCAATAACTTGACATTGCAAATGTAATTGCCGTTTAAGTTTGTATTATCATCGTACGTTCAATATTTTTCTTTTCTTTTTCTCTCGTTTTTTTCCTTTTGTTTTATTTTTATTTTTTTTTTTTATTTCTTCTTTTTTTTATTTTTTTTTTTAAATCTTTTTTCTTTTTAATACTGCATTATACAAATGTTAAAGTATAAGATACCACTATTAGATGAAGTATTAAAATTTACTTTTACAATTAATTTTATATCGATCATTTTATACAGACTTTTATAACATAAAATGCATAAAATTAGATAATCTTCTTTTCCTCCGCAAAAAGGTGGGAATGACAGTAATTGGTCATTTCTAAAAATCTCTATGTACAATTGTGTCTATGACTATTTTATTTTTAATCACAAGACCTTGTTATATTACATCACACTACGATAAGAAGCGATTATTTTATCTTTACGTTGAGTGAATGATGTTTCTTCAAGGTATTTCGCTATGACATACAAGAAACTATTCAAAAGTCAGGTGCTCCATCGCCTTAAAGTTAGTAGAGTGCAGTATCAGCTTGTGCCATTGACCGGTTCAAATGGCCATGACTGCTAAGATTCACAGATATTAGCACAGAAGTACTTGAAAAGAAATAGGACCATAAATTGTGTATCGTAGCAAATTGGCAGCTATGCCGTAAAACGATGTTACGTTCAAAATACACGATTTAACTAATTCTGTTATAATAAATGACAAGAAAGAAGGAAAAGATGTATAAATATCAACGTGCAAGGCGATAATGTATTATATTATATTCTTTGTTGAATTTGTAAGTACCAAATCAATAGTAATCGACGAAATCGGAAACGTGCATGATTCTTTTTTTGTTTTCATCTAAGTGTTGTAAACGTTAATGAGAAAAAAAAAAAAACACGCGCTTATTTTGTTCAATAACAGGCTAATTGCATTTATCTATGAACTGATAGCCTGTACTGTAACATAAAGATGTATATGTTTTTCCTGCAAAAGGGCACAAAAATCCTAATCGGACGTAATGGAGTTCCAGAATCAAGCGCATTACTCTTGCACATCTCGTTCTCAGCCTGTATTATATCGATGATATAGATTTGGTTGAATTGTTGAAACGTCGTAAAGATGTAAATTAATTTAACGAAAAAAAAAAAAAGGAAAAAAAAGAAAAACAAAAAAGAAACAGAAATAGTTGATGTTATTTCCCGTCTTGAATTGTTATGTTCTTGAATGCATGTGTACCAGTTTATTCTCGTGAATTCGTGCATGACAGAAATTTTCCGATGATTTCACTGTAAATTTGGTTGCTTCATAAGTTTCAACGAATACCGTCTATGTAATTCGCCAGAACTGTTTTGAATACCGAAACAACTGTGTGTGTCTAGGAGTTACGTGATTATACCGTGATCGTGACGAATAGTTAAAACATTTCTGGAAATACGTCATAATATGAAGGTGACCGATTTTCTTTGCCCCGATGTTGGATTTGTAAATGGGTTTCCAATTATAAAGCTTTCCAGAAATATTTATATATTCGTGGATTACTGCACGAGATAAAACTTAATTATCAGCGCAGGCGTGTTGATAGTGTTCAAAAACGTAAAAAAAGAGGGGTTGGGGGGAATAAAGGTTAATAATGATTGTGAGAAAGAGAGAGAGAGCGCGCGCGCGAGAGAGAGAGAGAGAGAGAGGGAGAGAAAGAAAGATGAGAGAAAGAGAAGGTATCCGACGATCTCAGTGTTAGCCTTGTATCACTGTACAATTTGTTATTCAATGTAAAACAGTTTTTCTGTACTGTATATAAGTATATTAATAACTATTATCAATTATTATTAACATTTACGATGAAGCTATTCGATTAACTATTAATTGTACTTGCTGATTATCGATAATAATTATACGGAGGAAGCAAAAGCTATTGCGAGTGCTTATGCGTGTATAAAAAGAACAAAAAGTAAAAAAAGAATATTTTGCGTGTATGGTAAAGGCTGTGCTACCCAGCTGAAAGAAACAAAAGAAAGAAAACAATGAACAGTGTTGAGAGAGTATGTTGTTGCCAACGTTTAGTATGTTGCCAAAGTTTTCCCCTTTTAATGGGTATAATAACGCAGTATAAAGTAATATTCGAGTTCCTTTATTTTCTTTTTAATACTTTCCTTTTCGCGCGATGGAATTGGCCGGATGTCAATTAAGAAGTACTCGTTAAGAAAATTCAAGAACCATATAAAATGCAATGTATAATGAGTCTTTAAATCGATAAGTTTATTTAATGTATATTTTTCTTTTCCTTTTTCTTTTTCCTTTTCCTTTTCATTAGCGTTGTATCGTATTATCTGCCATTTGCTTAGCAATTAATCTAATTAGGACGTAGACGAGCATTGTGATATACGCATAAATAATCGAGTAATCGTTTTCCCTTTGTTGTCAGCTAAAAAGCCAAAATAAAAGAGAGACAAAAATGTAAGAAAAACATTTTCGAATATTACTTGCATACTGTACTTCGCCGGTGGTACGTATTCAGATGATAAATCGTTTATCGATATAACGAAAGTGAAACGAACTGAAAATAGCGAATAACAAGATGTACCTGCGAACAAAGAAACATAAAAAGAAGAAAGAAATTGTCAGAACTACAGGCTTGTAATCGTTAAGCGATGGAATTAAGCAGAAAAGTGAAGTCGAAAGAAAACACCGATTTATTCTCAGGATGCGTAAACACAGCGGCCATTGCTTACTATTTTGTTACTAACGATGCTGAGAACCTCAGATTCATGCAAAGCTGTCATGAACCATGGATGTAAAGAGTCATTGCCATGGGGTATAAAAGAAGAAAATATGCAGTGGGAGTGACAGAGAAACGAGGAAGAGAATGTGAGAGAAAGTGTGTATGCGTGAGAGAGACAGAGAGAGAGAGAGAGAGAATGGCAAAATTGAGAAAGTGAGTGAGAAAAAGAGAGAGAAAGAGAGAGAGATATCGATGATTCTTCTACAAGTGAGAGAGATGAAAAATAATATTGTCCTCAGATAATTATTCACGCCGAGAAAAATAACGAGGAAAACGCGTATAGTGTCGCCATTTGGCCTTTATGCTGTTCTGTCTGCGATTTCATACAAGCTTTGCGTACGATACTGTGATATAATAAGTCGCTCTATTTCTTCGTGTTTTTTTTTTCTTCCTTAGTTGCGTGCGTGTAGACACACACAAAAGAAAGAAATACACATACAAGTCGTAAAATTTCAATGAGAAAATTTCAATGAGATATCCTTCAGTATACATATATATGCATATATGTTGTATGGAAAAAAAGAAAAAGAAAAAAAAAAACAAAACTACTCGAAATGCGAAAAGTAACCAACAATCGTCTCCTGCGTTTAATTTGTACACGATTAAAGCGCTAGTAACGCGGGGTGCGTTCGCTCGCAACCGCAGAGGCCCAATGTATCGAATAAAAGAGAAGAAAAAAAGAAAAAGAAAAAAAAAAAAACAAGCAAAAAAGGCAAAAAGAAATGAGAATTAAGAAAAATCAAAAAGACGCATATAGGTTTCAGCAGGTGTGCACCGAGAGGACACGAAAATACACGTTCAGATTTAACAAAAAGAATCATGGGATAAGAAAAAGAAGCAATAGTTTTTGACCGTATCTTTCATATCTCTTGCATGTTGTCCATTTTTTCATAATTGTCGATCTTATTATGCCTGTCTGTTTTACTTCTGCAATAACTCTTCTTGTTTCTCGCACAGCTTTCTTCCCCTTTTTTCTATTTTTTCTTTTAATCCGACACGATCGTCGCGTAGACTCACATTTTTCTGGTATACTTGGAATACGAATTCGGTAATTATCGAAGGGGTGTCAAAGGTGAAAATGAAAGTATATCGTTGGAGAAAATAGTCAAATGAAGTATCGAGAAGATACCGTGTGTACAGGATATTGAGAAATGTTCAGTTATGGCTAGAATAGGTGCATTCTACACTATCGGATCGGTGGAGATTTGTTGAAGAATGTTATCGGAAAATTGATCTTCGCGTGCATACGAGTCGCGTTGGAAAATTAGTTGAATTGTCCTTAGGTAGCGGCACTTCGGGTTAGAAGCTGTCTGAACATTTCGAAATGTACACTACTGACGTTCCTATATTGTATTATCGTAACACTATCATGCGTGTTTGGTTAAAAAAATTCAGGAGATAGTTTCCTCGTCTGACTGTTGCGGTTAGGCGTTTAACGTAGAGAGAAACAGGGCAGGAAGGAAAAAGAAAGGAAGGAGAAGCAAAGCAATCTTAAGCAATCTTAAGCAATCATAAATGTGCAACATTCCTTGGTATAGTTTTAAAAGGAAGAATCGTCTCCGTTTCGTCGATTTAAAGGGAAAAGAAGAAAGCGGGAAAAATGAGTACAAATTTATTTTCGAGTTTGTTTCCCTTGCAAAACTAATAAAGAATCATAAAGAGATCATTTTATTGCTAGCCATTTATGTATTCTGCCAATTTTTATGTATGTATATATGTATGTATGCGACAAATAGAATTTTTCTTAGATAGGAAGCGTTATTGAGGAGACGCAGAATAGAAAAGTGAAAAAAGGTGCAAATGGTGATGCGACAAGATGCGAATAAGATGCAACAAGAAATTACGTTTATGCTAATAAGATGCACGTTGCCATTTCTGATTATGATGATTATTATTATTATTATTATTATTATTTTTATTTTTATTTCCATCTTTATTTCAACGTTAGACAGTTTTTCTTTCTTTCTTTTCTGTACGATGTTCTTTTTCCCCATTTGTTCTCTTTAATTTCTAAGTATACATACATACACGTGTTTACATATTTATTTATACATCTTTCGTTGTATATTGGCATGTCGTCTCTCTATTTTTCTAATTTTCATCGATCGAGTTATTATTGATTTGTCTTCCTTTACAGGGACATTATTCTCTTTCCTTTTTTTTTCTTTTTTTTTTTCTTCTTTTTTTAAATGTCACGTCTTCAAACGTGCACTATTTATCTCGATCTCACCGTGCGCTTTTCAAATTCACTGTGGTACACATAGTTTCGTTATTATTATTAATTATTATTATTATTATTATTATTATTATTATTATTATGTTATTTTTGTTTCTCGAATGTAATAAACTAATTGCGTTTTTACATTGGTTGCACCCAACATGCACTGAATGCAACTTCTTCGGTTCGATGAGCCGTCTAAATGCTGTTACATTGTTATATATTATATTTAAAGGGAAAGCGGAAAGAATGGTGATTGAAAATTTGTATTGATTGCACTGAGTACAAATTTTCTTTGCCTTCGTTACGTGAATTTTCAGCTATCCTATGTAAAAGTTCACTGGTAAATTTTGTTGTCCGTCATTGAAATGTTATATATATATGTACATATACATAAATCTACACACAGATAGACACATGTACACATACATACATACATATATATAATACTAGTATATTAGTGTTTAGAAAAACATTTGTATCATTTGTACGAAAAACAACCATCGTTATCATCGCCATCATCATCGTCATCGTCATCGTCATCACCATCACCGTCGTCATCGTCGTCGACATCACTGTCATCGTAATCATAATTATATCCATCGCCATTATGATCATCATCACTAATGCTATCATCAGCAACAACAGCGTCATCACTACTATCATCATCGTCATCATCATCATCATCATTATTGTCAACGTCATCATAATTATTATCACGATTGTTATAATTGTTTTTATTATTTCTTTTTTTACTGCTACTACTACTACAGGTTACTATTATTATTACTATTTTTACTTTTATTATCATTATTGTTGTTATTATCATCAGCATCGTCGCCTTCATCTTCATCATCATCATCATCATCATCATCATTATTATTACTGCTACTGCTACTACTATTACCATTATTATTATTATTATTATCATTATCATTATCATCATTATTATTATTATTATTACGAAAAAATTTGTTGATAATTTTTTCAAGTTTTCGTGCGCACGTCATCAGGACTTCAAAATAATTGGAAATCTTCCCTCTCAGACGGTATACTTGGATTTTATTTCGTTGTCATCCCGAGAGTCAAAGAACGCCGAAGGATCTATTGGATCATCTTGAAACAGAACTATTTTTCTAGTGGCTACACACGTAGCAATACGGACTTTGCGGGTTGAGCATTATTGATTTTATAAAACGCGACAGAGTAAACGGAATCATCATGTTTCCTAACAAAATTATATATCGGTTATATAAATCGAGCAATATATCAGTGTTGCTTCTTTGTTTTTGTAAAATAGCGACAATAAAGGATATCATTACAATAAAAAGCAAATGCAGCCGGACAAACGCGATAGCAGGGCTATAAAAGAAGAAGAAGGAATAAAAAGAAATAGGAACATTGTTTCGAAGATCACGGTCACGAATTCGATTAAGTCAATCGTTCTTTTCCGTGTTTATCTTATTGATAATGAATGTAAAACAAAAGCGTGTTGCGAAGCTTGAAGGAAAATATATAGGATCGCTTGCAAAGTTTTTAGATGAACGAACTTTTTTGAGAAAAAGCGGAATATGATCTCGTTGTGATGCAGTATTGAACAAATTTATAACTGACTTTTATTATTAAAAATGATATTTAGAAAAGTTATATGAATTTGGAGATAGAGCTATAAATAAAGTAATTGAATTTTTACATTGCGTGAAATATAATTTGTGTTAAGGAAAAAGAAATTTTATGTCTAAAAACTTTTTACAGCGTTTACTGTGAGCACGAGTTTCGAGGACACGAACGAATGTAGTTGTTAAAATAATTTTCTGCCATGCTTTCAATTATCTGATGTGAATGTTATTTGATTGCTTGGCATTAAATGATATCACTTGCGCTACAAATTGTTGAAAAGATCACTCGTTTCTTTTATTGGTCCCATATCATATTAGCGTTTTATCTAACAAATTTAATTTTTAAATCTTGGTATTGATATGAATAATATTTTTTTGCCTTGTTCTTTCAATGAATCAAAAATTTTTATTTCAGTCAGTTTAATTGTGAAACACAATTATTGAATTATTCAAAATTAGTTAAAACACTTTCAACTTTTTAGTTAACACACGTAATTTTAATTGAATTCTGTTTTAGATTAACATAAAATTTTCTTTAATTAATAATAATAGAGTCTAATGACGTATTCATTAACTACTAATTAAGTCACATAAATTTTAAAGTTTGTTAAACAAACACTCTTGAAAAGTCAGTTGACCATGTGTACATATGTATATATAGCATTCGTTTGAATCCTTCCTCAATATCAATAAGAAATGTATTTTGTGCTGGGAAAGAAGGAAGAACAGTTATAATGAATATTTCTAGAAATTCTTTGGATTCAACATTTAGTCGTGCGTGAATACCTTTTGTAAATTAGGAAGAAAAGAAAAAATACAATGCGAGTAATAAGAGTAATCATTCAACGTAATCATAACAAAAATGCAATTTAATTTCAGTTTTAAAAATGAAAATTAATAAAGTATTTTTAAATATCAAAGTGACGTATTTTCTAAATCATTGATAAATCATAAAATTTACACATAAAGTTATTATAATAAATAAAAAGTGAGAAAGTACCTGTTAGTAAATAATAGCATTATATTATTGTTTAGGTGAGTATTATCAGTGATATAAATAATAATGAAACTATTATATCCTCAAATATATCAAATGATATTTAAATACTAAGTAAAAAAATTTAAAAGAAAACAAACAATTTACGAAGAAATGATTCATTGAATTTTAGTTCTAAGGAAACTAATGAAAATATAATGTACAATAATTTAAATACAAAAAGTTGAAATACATTTTCACATACAAATTTAAAAATGAAACATAAAAACAATTCCATGTAATCTCACAGTTATATTAATTTAATAGGAAATAAAGATAATCCTTCAAATTCAGAATGTGTAGAATTTAATGACTCAAGCAGGTTCTCTTCTAATCCAGAAATTGATAGTGTAGAATTAAGTACTGTGAACTACAATGCATACAATAAATCGAATAATGCAATTAATAGTACAATAAATTAAAAAATTTTTTAAAAGTACATAAAGAATATTAACCACTATTTACTCAATATTTAGATTTTAAATATTGAAGAAAAGATAGTATAAAAAAACTACATATTAAAATTATACCTTACTATCAAAAATAATATTAATTTGTTATTAATATTTTATTTTTTTCATTAGGAAATACAAAGCTATCACCAATAATGCATAAATTAAGACCTAAAATACCCTACATATTTATAACTCCAGCTACCCCAAATTAAATTATTTATCCCTGAGCTTAATTAGTTCTAAGAATAACAAGTAAATTCTAAAAATACATTTAATACTATTATATAATATATTATATACTATATTTAAATGATGAAAATAAAGATATTGTTTTAAATTCTTTTAAACAGACTAACTAAATAAACTGATAAACTCTGAAACAAATTATCATTAATTTGTAAAGATAAATATATTAGCAATTAATTTTACTTAATTTAATGATACCTGTTTGAAATATATTAACAATTTATTAAATTCAATTATAATTTCTTAGAAAGGTGACATAATACCCATTATTTCCATTATAGCTAGATCAAAAGACCTGGAAAAATATATACTTAACATTTTATAATATTAAAATTATATTTATACATTAGTATCATATTATTAATTGATTAAACTTACTTGGAATTAAGTTGATCACCTGGAATGTAAAATGGATTACATACAGTATTAGAATAAGCAGCATGTAATTTCTTAAACATCTGTAACAGAATATAAATTTTATCATATCAAATATAACCTTAATGTTGAATAATTTATGAAAGAGTTACCATTTTTACATCATTATCTCTTAAAGATATGTTTGATGAATGTAATACAATAATAAATTTGATTTTTGTGTTTGTTGCATAACCATATCTGAAATTGAAAAATTAAATATTATCTGAAGAATATCATTCATTTGAAGGTACAAGATATGTTATATGTACATTTTATATTCTTCAGTGGCATACAATAAACCCAAGTACAAGTCGCGTATATCAATAGCAGTCTTATTTCCAACATTTAATTTCTCTTCTATAATATCTATTGATGTGTGTACTTTACAATGAAATTGCAGTGCTGATGATTCATCTACACATCTAATATATTTTGGAGAATTCTGCAAATAAGTTATGAACATATTGTTAATGCTGCGAAAGTTTAATATATTTTATTATTTAATGATACTGACAATAATTTATTATTTATTGTTACTTTACTTTTACTCAATTTTTATGATGTCTATAACCTCAAAAACGGAGAAATATGTACTTACGTCTTTTCCAATTACAGCTACACAAACTGCCATATTTATTAATTGTATAAATTTACAACATTATAATTTGTAACAAAATATTTAATAGATAAGAATGAAAATTTTAACTTTTCGACAAAATTACTGTAAATTAAAATAATGTTTAGACTTCACATCATACAGGTTATACTGTCATTTCTGACAACCATAATAACAGGGTGACCAAACCATTTTAATACATAGTGTAATGGTACAAATACTTATTTATTTATAAAATCAATAATTATACAAATATATTATAATACATTGGATCGCTTTACAATAATAAATTTATAGATTTGATAAAAATATTGATTTCGTGTCTATGAACAAGATATACGAATTATTTTCAATTTTCTAGAATAGAAATTACAAAATCAATTGAAAAATAGTTTTTTAAAGAATTAAAACACAATAAACCTTTAACCCGTGAAAGGTTTGAATTAATGAATTTGATGTACTAGTTTTTCACATCATGGATTTTCATAATATCTTTTCTTTAATGTTCTATACTTGCGTAACATATATAAAGTTTCCAGTTCTTTGACAACAAAATTACCATGTGCTAACATTTTTTCAATTTTTTCGGGATCATGTTCCCCTTTATTTTTTTCAAAAACTTTCCTTAGGTTTTTTTTAAAAAAATCATAACCTCTTGGATAGTCGCGACCCATATATAACAGCTAAAAACATTAACAATAAGATTTGTAACTATCATAAAAGAATAAATAAATAATATCTATTTTTTGATTATGAGTTATATGTTACATAATTATTACTTTACTTTAAAGCAATAATTTTAGTTTCTTAATAAATTAAAATAAAATTGAAATATTTCATACCGTTTTGTATAACTGGATAACTTTAGTACGTTGAGACATCGATTAAAACAATATTAATATTAATCAGTCAATTTTTTATTTTTTACGTATATATATTAATATAAAAATAAAGTTAATATTTCAGATGTAAAAATTATATTAACACATACGAAATATTTTGTTGCCAACATAATATTATC